>NC_051177.1:231320184-231669557 GCF_013339695.2 Rhipicephalus sanguineus | reverse complement strand
CGTTTCTAGAGCCCGTTAAGCTCTCTTGGGGCTACAATACAAGTACACTAGAAAGGTACCCACTACGCCACAAATCAAAAATTTTGTGAAGTTGGGAAGCACCCACTAAGCCATTATTCGTCATTCTATGGAGAAGCGAGGCACCAGCTACACGTCTGTAAGGCATTATGTGCACTTTGTTGACGTGACGACTGATGACGATTAAGAATTATGGCTCAGCCCTTTGTAATGGGTTGGAATCTTTAAACGGCCCACCAGTTATGTAATTTGCATTGGGTGACGTCCGCTCGCTATTTCCCTCTCCCGTCATGCTGTATACGTTCACGTGGAAGAGAGACGGGGGGGGGCGAAGAACTTTATTGAGACCCCGAGGTAATGGATCATGCGCTTATGGGCTTCCTTGGCAGCCAATACAAGTGCACTTGCGAGGAACCCATTACGCTATAAATCATTGTAATTTTACTGAGACCCCGAGGAAGTGGATCATGCGCTTATGGGCTTCCTTGGCAACCAATACAAGTGCACTTGCGAGGAACCCACTACGCTATAAATAATTGTAATTTTTTAGAAGTAGGGCAGCAGGCACTGTGCCATTTTTCGTCATTCTACAGAGAGCGTTGGTACCTGCTAAACGCATGTAAGGGATTATGCGCACTTTGTTGATTCTGCGCCTGATGACGATGAAGAATTATGGCAGAGCCCTTGTGTAATGGGTTGGAAGCATTCAACAACGTACTCCTTGCGCTATTCGCAATTGTTTGACGCCTGGTTACAGAATTCGCGTTGTGCGACGCTTGGTGCTTATTTTAATCTTCTACCACGCTATATTGCATATGCTAATGTGGATCGTTCCCGACATGAAGCCTGTATAGGACCTTTTTGCAAAGCAGTTTCAAGCACCGGCATGGCTCAGAGGTTGAATACTGGGCTCCCACGCAGAGGGCCCAAGTTCGAACCTCGTTCCATCCTGGAATTTTTTTCTTATTTAGTTTTTTTTTCTTATTTCGAGCGATACTGGTTACGGACACCGGCGGCGGCGGCGGCGGCGGACAACTACGGCGCCAAAAACGGCCGGAGAAATGATCTCATAACAGCTTTCGCTGTAAAATTGTGGACCTTCATAACAGTGCGCTATTTGCCCTCGGAAAGTATTTTACAGCGAAAGCTGTTATGAGATCATTTCTCCGGCCGTTTTTGGCGCCGTAGTTGTCCGCCGCCGCCGCCGCCGGTGTCCGTAACCAGTATCGCTCGAAATAAGAAAAAAAACTAAATAAGAAAAAAATTCCAGGATGGAACGAGGTTCGAACTTGGGCCCTCTGCGTGGGAGCCCAGTATTCAACCTCTGAGCCATGCCGGTGCTTGAAACTGCTTTGCAAAAAGGTCCTATACAGGCTTCATGTCGGGAACGATCCACATTAGCATATGCAATATAGCGTGGTAGAAGATTAAAATAAGCACCAAGCGTCGCACAACGCGAATTCTGTAACCAGGCGTCAAACAATTGCGAATTGCGCAACGAGTACGTTGTTGAATGCTTCCAACCCATTACACAAGGGCTCTGCCATAATTCTTCATCGTCATCAGGCGCAGAATCAACAAAGTGCGCATAATCCCTTACATGCGTTTAGCAGGTACCAACGCTCTCTGTAGAATGACGAAAAATGGCACAGTGCCTGCTGCCCTACTTCTAAAAAATTACAATTATTTATAGCGTAGTGGGTTCCTCGCAAGTGCACTTGTATTGGTTGCCAAGGAAGCCCATAAGCGCATGATCCACTTCCTCGGGGTCTCAGTAAAATTACAATGATTTATAGCGTAATGGGTTCCTCGCAAGTGCACTTGTATTGGCTGCCAAGGAAGCCCATAAGCGCATGATCCATTACCTCGGGGTCTCAATAAAGTTCTTCGCCCCCCCCGTCTCTCTTCCACATCAACGTATACAGCATGACGGGAAAGGGAAATAGCGAGCGGGCGTCACCCAATGCAAATTACATAACTGGTGGGCCGTTTAAAGATTCCAACCCATTACAAAGGGCTGAGCCATAATTCTTAATCGTCATCAGTCGTCACGTCAACAAAGTGCACATAATGCCTTACAGACGTGTAGCTGGTGCCTGGCTTCTCCATAGAATGACGAATAATGGCTTAGTGGGTGCTTCCCAACTTCACAAAAATTTTGATTTGTGGCGTAGTGGGTACCTTTCTAGTGTACTTGTATTGTAGCCCCAAGAGAGCTTAACGGGCTCTAGAAACGTCGCTCTTCCAGCTTTCGCTGTGACTGTGCTGCGGTTTCAGCGCAGGCCTGGCGTTTTTTTTTTGGAAAAAAAATTTTCTTGTCTGTTACAGTGATTTCAATTTTGCCGTAGTGGGCGAAACACAGGTTGCAAAAAAATACTCTAAAAATACAATACTTTACGGAACGCCTTAAATATCTGGTGTTTACTTGAAAAGAAATGGCACTATCTTATTATCACCCATTGACGACCACTACTTTGTCTCACGATGTGCTTTGTGGTGAAGCAATGCTGCAATTCTGCGCCCAATTTCATTATTTTTTAAAAATTCTACGAATATTACAGACAAAATAGCACTATATCACATGGCTGGATAGTTAGTATTAAGCGTGTCAAAAAAGTATTGAAGTCGATGACCGCGTAGTATCGAAGTGGAAGGGGCGCAAACATTGAAAAATGTGTGAAATGCTCCACGTTCAGGCCCATGTAGCGTGGTGATGCAGTCCAAGTAAAAATGCACGCTTTGTCTCGTTGGGAAACGTAAACAAAGGAGACTTATTTGTGAAAGTTTAATCGGAGTGTTTTTCGTTTTAGGCGAGAAACAAAATTTTATGTTGAGCATTCGCGGCGTGCCTGAGCGCGGGCCCGTAAGTCCGCTTCACTGCGTCGCCACTGTTCCTTGGGGCAACGGAAGTATGCAGCGTCAGTGGGTTTTCAAGTAAACAGCAGATATTTAAGGCGTTCCATGAAGTATTGTATTTGTAGAGTATTTTTTTGCAACCTATCTTTCACCCACTACGGCAAAATTGAAACCACTGTAACAGACAAGAAAAATTTTTTTTCCAAAAAATACTTTCCGAGGGCAAATAGTGCACTGATATGAACGTCCACAATTTTTTACAATACAATTGGAGAGGGTCAAGGGCAATGTCTGGGACGTTTGGCGTGAAATGACCCATATATATATATATATATATATATATATATATATATATATATATATATATATATGTATATATATATATATATATATATTGCCTTACCAAGCCCGCTTCTTGTTTTACTTTGATATATTCGGGTTTGACCCGCAAGGGCGGTTAGTAACTCTCGACGCTGACCACGCCGTTGTGTTCGAGAAGCTTCGCGATTGTAGTAGAATACTGTGTTAAGATTGCGCACATGACGCGAAGAGTCAAGATTATTCCAGAGCTTGCACGACCACCAGTGATAAGGCTGGAAACTTTGATGCGTGTGTAAAAAGACGGCTCGCTTCAGCGATCTTCAGTCATGCCTTTGATTCGATCGACCACGCTATTCTCATAAACAAGCTCTCTTCTTATGGTGTAACTGGCCCTTCACGAGAATTCATTTCTAGTTACTTACTGAACCGTACACAAGTTGTATCTATTTCAGGCGTGCTCTCGGACTCCAAAACTATCAATATAGGAGTCCCACAAGGATCTATATTAGGTCCTCTTTTATTTCTCATCTACATAAATGACCTGGCAGACTGTTTATCACCTCACACAGAATGCTTGCTTTACGCTGATGACACCACCATTTTCACTGCACATGACTCCATTCCTGCCCTAACCTCCCAGCTAAACAGTGATCTTCAGAGCGTCATTAGTTGGTGCCATAAAAACAAGCTTGTTATTAACCCATCTAAGACAAAGTATGTCATTTCAGTTCTCGGTCGAAAAAACGTGATAACGCACTACCAGTGTATGTCAATAACCATGAAATATTCCCATCTGACAAGTGTACATTTCTCGGCATCGAACTTGACTGTTTCTTGAACTTTAATGAACATATTAACCAAATAAAAAGAAAGACCGCCTATGGCATTCGTGTTCTGCTCAGAGCCCGCCAATATTTTGCGCTCCCTACTCTAACTTCTCTCTATTTTGCGTTCCTTCATAGTCATTTCAACTACTGCATTGAATCTTGGGGACTTACATATAAAACTTACTTAAGCCCATTAGCGCATATTCAAAAACAGGCTCTCCGTATAATAACGCACAGTAATTATCACGCTCATTCGGCTCCACTATTCTCTTCACTAAATATCTTTCCCATTTCAAATATTATCGTCTTTAACTTAGCCGTAATTGCCTACCGCATGGTACGTAATCCGAATCTGCTGTATGTCGTAGGCAAGAAATTTACGACTTCCTCTAATAATACACGTTTCTCCCTTCAAAGCAATATTTTTCCGCCCAAGGCTCGCACAAACTATGGACAAAAAACAGTAAGCTTCTCCGCAATCAAGGTGTGGAACACTCTGCCTTGGAAGCCAAAACATCGCCCTCTTTATATGCTTTCAAACATTCCGTTCGCCTTTTTCTGAACCATCCTTTGGATAATTGAACTATATTTAATCACTGTCGTTACTTCATCGCCGCTTTCACAATGCTTCATGTATTCTTTATTCACTTTCATTGCATTCTTTTTCATGTGAAATATTTAATAATATACTATCCTAAAGATAGCATCATTACACATTGTTAGCTCTTACTTATTTTGCTACCTTTCTTGTATTTTCAGTGTCAAATAGTGTAAATCGTCTTCGCATACCATAATGCCTCTCCTGTTATTTTGTGCACATTCTATCCTTGTTTGGCGCTATTTCTGCTCATGATTTTATTTTCTTATGTATTCTATAACAAGAGGTCCCATTGCAGTGTTCGCACTAAGGGACCTCTTTCTGTATACTTCTCCCCATATGTAACCCCCATTCAAATACGTTCAATAAACTGAAACTGAAACTGATCAAAAGTTTTTCGACGGCCGACGCTCTGTTCGCCGTTATCAGTGTACAGTGTCCATTGCTGTAGTTTGACTTTTTCCCGGCCACAAGTTCGCTCAAATAAAGAATTTGATCTCGGACACGCTTAGTGCTGCCTTCGTCGACGTCACGACCCCTTGACATCTGGTGGAGGTACTTCCCGGTCCATGTACCGAACGCCCCCCTCCAGCCGTGAGCCAAGCCCACGCCGCGAAGAAGACACCGACGCCATTAGCGACAGTCGCGCCAGCCGCAAACTGAAAGGACCGGTGTCGGCAGCCGCGAGCCGCGCGCGCCGACACCGGCGCGCGCGGCTCGCGGCTGCTGGTCTGCGCGTTGGGGGAGGAGTGGCGTCGTAGGCGCGGCAGACACGCTGGCGCCGGCGCGCGCGCAGACTCCGCCACCGCCGCGCGCGGCTTGCCGCTGCTGGTCTGCGCCACATTCGAGAGGAGTGACGTCGTAGCCATAGACACAGTGGCGCCGGAACGCGCGCAGCTATTCGCCTTCGCTGTGCAGTCGCCGTCTGACACTGCGCTGGGGCCGCTTGATAGCTCCTCTGACTGGCGTTTGCAGGTGTGTAACGCCATGGAGAAGGAGAGCGCAAATGCTGCACGACGGCGCTGAAGAGCCGAGAAGCTTATCTCATCGGATCCAGAAGTAGTTGCCTAGCAATTAGCGGTTCAGCGTACGAAGAATGAACAGAAGAAGGCTAATAATCCTAGACAATCTGGAAAGCTAAGAATAATGAACCTTTGCTAACGCTTCGTATATCCTGGCATAGCCGAGCTAAGGCACTTCACATTTTTTTACTTACCTGTTTTATTTTACGCATCTCGACGACGCTTTTACCAAGGAGGCATTGCCACGCCCGCTTGTTTTACTTTGTTGTATTCGTGTTCGACCTGTAAGGGCGGTTAGCACGATCGACGCTGACCGCGCCGCAGTGTTCGAGAACTTTCGCCATTGTAGTAGATCATTTTCTTAAGATTGCGCACATGACGCGAAGAGTCAAGATTATTCCATAGCTTGCACGACCACCAATGATAAGATTGGAAAGTTCGATGCATGATGTATAAAAAATTTGCAGTGGCTTAGCTCGGCTAGGCCAGGATATACGTAGCGTTAGTAAAGGTTCAGCTGATTATTCTTAGCTTTCCAGATTGTCTAAGATTATCAGCCTTCTGTTCATTCTTCGTACGCTGAACCGCTAATGGCCAAGCAACTACTTCGGGATCCGATGAGATAAGCTTTTCGGCTCTTCTGCGCCGTTGAGCAGCATTTGCGCTCTCCTTCTCCATGGCGTTACCCAACTTCAAACGCCAGTCAGAGGCGCTATCAAGCGGCTCCAGCACAGTGTCAGACGGTGACTGCACAGCGAAGGCGAATAGCAGCGCGCGCGCCGGCGCCAGTGTGTCTGCCATGGCTACGACGTCACTCCTCTCGAATGCGCAGACCAGCAGCGGCGAGTTGCGCGCGGTGGTGGCGGAGTCTGCGCGCGCGCTGGCGTCAGTGTGTCTGCCGCGGCTACGATGCCACTCCTCCCGAACGCGCAGACCAGCAGCGGCGAGTCGTGCGCGGCGGTGGCGGAGCACGCGTGAGATGCCAGCTGTGTGACATCAGTGATCCTCGCGCATGCGCAGCACGGCTCATGAGGATGCACGCGAAATCGGCTCCGGCTAGGCAAGTGTAGCTAAAGCTACAAAAAACGGCTCGTCCCAGCGATCATCAGTTGTTCGACGTCCGACGCTCTGTTCGCCGCTCTCAGTGTACAGTGTGAATTGCTGTAGTTTTACTTTCAGTTTCGCGGCCACAAATTCGGCCAAATAAAGTTTCATCTCGGAGACGCTGAGTGCTGCCTTCGTCGACGTCACGACCCCGTGGCAAAAAATATATATATATATACATATTGCCGCGACATATTGGCCGCATTCAAATAGCGTGCCGTCAACATGCATACCCGATATTGCGCGCCGTATCGTAGTGCCGCGCAGCGACCATCGTGGCACGAGCACCTGGCCGGACCCGGCTCGCATGCGCCACGTGCCCATGTGCCTCTCGGGGGGAAAAGAAGAGGAGAACAGCTGAACGACATCTTTGGTGTTCGACTGACTCGCAGTTTTCCGACCGCAGTGCCTTTGAGTTGTGGGCACAGATTCGCCCTTAATAAATACGTTTGTTTTATTAGCCTTTGTGCTTCAGCATCGCTAAATTTCTGGTGGAGGTGCGGGGTATGAATCGAAGCCCCACGAACGCAAGACAGGGTAGCCCCGACGACCAGCGAGTCGATGCCGTAGAAGTGACACCTGTACACCAGAGGGCCAGCCGCCGTCTTCGAGGTGACTCACCTGAGTTCAGTCCTCTTCACTTCACGCCAAGGAGAACTCAGACAACGGACACCGCCACCATGACTAGCCAGGTAACACCGGCACAAGTGGTCATCAATCAACCTCACCAGCCGCCAGTGTTCCATGGCGACTAGTTCGAAGACGTGGAAGATTGGTTGGACCTGTTCGAGAGAGTGGCGAGCCTGAATGCATGGGACGAGAGAGAGAAGCTCCGTCGCGTGTACTTTGCTTTGGAGGACTTTGCAAAGACGTGGTTTGAGAACCATGAAACCTCTTTGTCTACCTGGGATAAATTTCGACGAAAAGTGCTGGCTACTTACGCCAGCACAGATCGCAAAGAAAAGGCGGAGGTTTCTCTTCAAAGCAGGAACCAGCTCACGAACGAAAGTGTGGCGATGTACATCGAGGACATGATCCGCCTGTTCAAGCGTGCCGATGCCAACATGGCCGAAGATAAGAAGGTGCGCCATCTTATGCGTGGCGTGTAGCAGGAGCTATTCGCTGTTTTCGTCCGAAACCCAACGATAACGATTGCCGGGTTTCATTCCGAAGCGACAGCCATCGAAAAAACGCTGGAACAGCGGGCTCGGCAATACAACCGGGACATAAACTGTTCACCTGCCATTGTCTTCTCTGGAGGCGTACGGAATGACATGGAAACCCTGCGAGAGCTAATCTGATCAGTAATCAGGGAAGAACTCAGCAAGTGCCAAGCACCTCAGACCACAACTGCACTGTCTGTCGTCGACGTAGTGCGAGACGAACTGAGGCAGCTCATGCGGAAGCCGGAGCGTGAGCCACAGTCAACTCGACGCATCCCAACGTACTCCGAGGTACTGAGGCAACCCGTGGTGCACAGCAATGCAGCAGTTGCGATGGCGGCGCCTTACGCGCCGACAGCGCGCAGTGCGCCTCATCCGCCGGAACCAACGGCTAGCTACCAGCCTCCAGCGCGTAGCGTAGCTCGCTATTTGGAGCAAAGGCCCCGGAAAAGTGACATTTGGCGTGACCACGATCGCAGGCCTTTGTGTTTCCATTGCGGAGAAGCAGGTCACCTGTATAGGTTCTGCCCTTACCGACAGGCTGGATTACGGGGCTTTCCATTGTATGCACCATGCGTTCGAAATGGTGAACGACAAACAGAGATTGAAGAATACTTATCCACACGCCAGAGCCCACTCGCTCCACGCCAGCATCAGCCAAGGTCACCGTCGCCCATGCGCTACCGTTCGCCCAACCCACGTGCGTCTACAAGACTGCCTGGACGTCGTTCTCCAAGCCCACACCCGGAAAACTGAAGCAAGCGACCTGCGGAGGTGAAGCCGCTGAAAACCACAGTTACGAAGATCCTCCATCATGGGTTAAGGGTGACGACGCTATATTGCCCGTAAATAGGTGCAGCAGCGAAAAGATTACTTCAGATTTGCGGTTGAAGATAGACGGATGCGAGCTGAATGCTTTAGTCGACACCGGCGCTGATTATTCCGTAATAAGCCACCAAATGGCGAAGAAACTGAAAAATCACAGCATATCCACGGAGTGAACGATGATGAGTGGGCGAAGCTGCGGAGGTTCATCGGTAAACCGTGAAACTTCCGTGAATTCTGCCCAGTACATCATCACCGACGTGAGATCGGGCGCGTTTATACTAAAGGTTCGATGAGTTATGACGACTTGCAGCTCACTTTAATTTTACATGTACGCTGTAAATTTTCATTGTTTAGAAAACCATTGCTTTAGAAAACATCTGGCGTCTTTCGTTAAGGAGCTCGCGTCTTTTCGTTTTGCTTTAGAAACTTCTGGCGTTCTTTCGTTTTGCTTTTACAAAACATCTGGCGTCTTTCGTTGGTTTATTTCATCAATCAACGGCGTTTTGAACAAAATTTTTATTGTTTAATCACGCACAGGAGAAATCTCACCAGGCACTACCTTGGAGGTAAACAATGGCTGCTAATGGGAATGAGAGACAGAAGTAGTCGGCTTTTAGCTAACACTTACACTTCTACGTCTACTAACGTTTCCTACTGGAACATGCCAATGGCTGCTAATCGGGAATGAGAGACAGAAGAATTCGGCTTTTAGTTAACGCGCACGCTGCGAATTTTTTATTGTTCAACAACGCACAGGAAAAATTTCCCACCGGCACCACCTTGGAGGTCAAGATCTGGTACTAGCGTTACGACTGGTTACGCACTACTACGAGGGACGAACGGGTGCCGCCTTAAGGAGCTTCGCCCCTAAAAAGTTGTAACGAAATGGAGCGGATCGCAGATACGTACGGCAGGTGGACACATTATTGCGCCCCTTGGTAGATGCACTGCAAGGCTCCAAATAAGAGGCTTTACTAACGTTGCCGACTTCATTGTACTGCCCGAATGTTCAAGGGAACTCATATTAGGGATGGATTTTGTACAAGCTAACGGCGCCATAATTAACCTGCGTAGGTCCAGTGTATTCTCCACCGAACAAGCTATGCCTGTGGAGGAATCGGAGGAGCGGCGCCTTACTGCTCTGCGCGTCGTTGCGAATGACTTAACTGTGCCGCCACGCTGCAGTATAATGGTGCTTGTGGAGAATGAGGCATTTTATGACCGTGGAGGTTTAGCAGATGGAAACGTAGGGCTGTTTTTGAACAAAGGAATTTGCGTGGCTCGAGGCCTTGTCCATTTAACCAATGGCCGTGCAGATGTCCTACTGACGAATTTCGGGAATGAATTTCAACACATCGTCCAAGGTACGGCTATCGCCTATTTCCATGAGTTCTGTATGACGACCGAACTATGCAGCTTAACGACAATGTCAACCACTGAACGAGGGGCCTGCAACGTCGACACATCAGTAACCATCAACCAGAACCTCCCCGAAAGTCAAAAGAAACAGATATATGCCCTGGTAAAGGAATTCTCTGACTGCTTCTCCACTACCTCGAAGGTCCGGCGCACGTCTATTGCAAGGCACAGAATTATAACAGAAGACGCCACGAGACCTATATGCCAGCACCCATATCGAGTGTCGCAAAAGGAAAGAGCAATTATCGAGAAGCAAGTGGAGGGGATGCTGTCAGACGACGTCATCCAGCCTTCCAACAGTCCATGGGCGTCCCCCGTAGTGCTCGTTAAGAAGAAAGATAACACGCTTCGATTCTGTGTCGACTACCGGAAACTGAACAGTGTAACTAAACGAGATCTATACCCTCTGCCACGTATCGATGATACGGCAGATCGGCTGCGACGTGCAAAGTTTTTCTCCTCCTTGGATCTCAACAGTGGATATTGGCAAATAGAGATGGACGAGCGGGACCGTGAAAAGACAGCATTCGTAACACCAGATGGCCTCTACGAATTTAAAGCGCTTCCATTCGGCCTGGTTTCCGCACCAGCGACGTTCCAGCGAATGATGGGCACTGTCCTCGCGGGATTGAAATGGCAGTCATGCCTATTGTATTTGGATGATGTGGTCGTATTCTCCGCAACATTTGACCAACATCTAGAGAGACTGCGCATAGTACTGGAAGCCATCTGCTCAGCAGACTTGACAATTAAACCGGAAAAATGCCACTTCGGCTTTGAAGAGCTGCGATTCCTTGGGCATGTCATTAGTTCTGAAGGCGTTCGCCCAGATCCCGAAAAGACAACCGCTGTTGCGATGTTCCCGACACCCAGAGACAAAAAGTCAGTGCGTCGCTTTTTGGTTTTATGTGCATACTATAGGCGGTTTGTGGAAGACTTTGCAAACATTGCGGAACCCCTTAAAAAACTAAGAGACGACGTGCCCTTCATATGGGAAAGCGAACAGCAGGACGCCTTTGACGAATTAAGAGAACGCCTGCAAGCTTCACCAATCCTTGCCCATTTGATGAGACAGCCGACACTGACGTTCATACCGATGCCAGTAATATCGGCCTCGGCGCTATACTAGTCCAGTGGCAAAATGGTCAAGAGAAAGTGTTAGCCTATGCTAGCCGCAAACTGTCGAAAGCTGAGGCTAACTACTCTGCAACAGAAAAAGAGTGTCTCGCAGTCATTTGGGCAATAAGCAAGTTTCGTCCCTACCTTTATGGTAGACCGTTCAGGGCAGTCAGTGACCACCATTCGCTATGCTGGTTGGCAAATCTCAAGGATCCATCAGGGCGACTAGCAAGATGGAGCCTTAGGCTGCAGGAGTATGACATTACTGTAGTATACAAATCCGGGAGAAAACACAGCGATGCCGACTGCTTGTCACGCGCACCAGTCGATCCAAGTGTGTCTGAAGACGATGACTTCCCGTTCCTAAGCGTTGTCTATGCATCGGAAATCGCTCAACAACAACTTGATGACCCGGATTTGCTGCCGCTTGTGGAACGCCTGCAGGGTCTCGACGTTCAATTCCCGCGCATATTCTCGAGAGGACTCCCTTCGTTCTGTCTTCGAGGAAGAGTCCTTTACAAGCGGAACTTCGAGCCCAACGGCGAAAAGTTTTTACTAGTCGTACCTAAAGCTATGCAAGAAGAAATTCTGCATGCATGCGACATCTGTACATATGGGTGTGAGCCGTACATTCGCCAGGATTCGTCTGAAGTACTACTGGCCTAAGTTGCTCGCATCACTGCAGCGCTACGTCAAAACCTATCGCGAATGTCAAAGACGCAAAACTCCATTCGTAAAACCTGCAGGTCTTCTCCAGCCAATAGACCCTCCGGACGCCCCATTCCAACAAGTCGGCATGGACCTCCTAGGACCTTTCCCGACATCTTCTACAGGCGAGAAGTGGATAGTGGTAGCCACAGACTATCTGACCCGCTATGCTGAGACTGACTCTCTGTACAGCGCAACAGCAGTCGAAGTCGCCAAGTTCTTTGTCAACAGCATAGTCCTCAGACATGGTGCGCCCATCGTCGTTATCACGGATCGTGGAACGGCCTTTACTACAGACCTAATGCAGTGCCTGATGCGAACGACACATACCGGTCATAGAACAGCCACGGCGTACCACCCTCGATCAAATGGCTTAACGCAACGCCTGAACAGAACTCTGACCGACATTCTTTCAATGTATGTCGATGTTGAACATAAACTGTGGAATGAAATATTGCCCTACATACCCTTTGCATATAATACAGCCGTTCAAGAAACAACTCGAGTTGCGCCATTCGAACTTGTATTCGGCCGAAGAGTAACCACTCCATTGGATGTCATGTTGCCACAAGGTGACGAAAGCAGCTATCCACCTGACCTAGACGATTTCTTGCAAAGAGCCGAGGAAGCACGACAGATGGCAAGATACAGAATACGCCGCCAACAGCGCGTTGATTCCAGTCGGTACAACCAGCGACGTACTGAAGCGCTTTTTGAGCCTGGTGACGAAGTGTGGATATGGACCCCAGTGCGCCGCCGTGGACTCTCTGAAAAGCTTCCTTGCCGATACTTCGGCCCTTACGAAGTACTCCGTCATATAAGCGACGTTACTTACGAAGTCAAATCTGCTGGACACGAGACCTCAAGACGCCGCAATCCCACAGAGGTGGTACACGTAGTCCGCATGAAGCCCTACTATGACAGATCATCGAAAAAAACGCCAGGCCTGCGCTCAAACCGCAGCACAGTCACAGCGAAAGCTGGAAGAGCGGCGTTTCTAGAGCCCGTTAAGCTCTCTTGGGGCTACCATACAAGTACACTAGAAAGGTACCCACTACTCCATAAATTACAATTTTTGTGAAGTTGAAAAGCACCTACTAAGCCATTATTCGTCATTCCGCGGAGAAGCGAGGCACCAGCTACACGTCTGTAAGGCATTATGTGCACTTTGTTGACGCGACGACCGATGACGATGAAGAATTATGGCTCAGCCCTTTGTAATGGGTTGGAATCTTTAAACGGGCCACCAGTTATGTAATTTGCATTGGGTGACGTCCGGTCGCTATGTCCCTCTCCCGTCAGGCTGTATAACATACGTTGACGTGGGAGAGAGACGGGGGGGGGGGCGAAGAACTTTACTGAGACCCCGAGGAAATGGATCATGCGCTTATGGGCCTGCTTGGCAACCAATACAGGTGCACTTGCGAGGAACCCACTACGCTATAAATCAGTGTAATTTTATTGAGACCCCGAGGAAGTGGATCATGCGCTTATGGGCTTCCTCGGCAACCAATACAAGTGCACTTGCGAGGAACCCACTACGCTATATATCATTGTAATTTTTGAGAAGTAGGGCAGCAGGCACTGTGCCATTTTTCGTCATTCTACGGAGAGCGTTGGTACCTGCTATACGCATGTAATGCATAATGCGCACTTTGTTGATGCTGTGCCTGATGACGATGAAGAAATATGGCAGAGTCCTTTGTAATGGGTTGGAAGCATTCAACAACCTACTCGTTGCGCAATTCGCATTGTGTGACGCCTGGTTACAGAATTCGCGTTGTGTGACGCTTGGTGCTTATTTTACTCTTCTACCACGCTATATTGCATATGCTAATGTGGTTCCTTCCCGACATGAAGCCTGTATAGGACCTTTTTGCAAAGCAGTTTCAAGCACCGGCATGGCTCAGAGGTTGAATACTGGGCTCCCATGCAGAGAGCCCAGGTTCGAACCTCGTTCCATCCTGGAATTTTTTTCTTATTTCGTTTTTTTTCTTATTTCGAGCGATACTGGTTACGGACACCGGCGGCGGCGGCGGCGGCGGACAACTACGGCGCCAAAAACGGCCGGTGAAATGATCTCATAACAGCTTTCGCTGTAAAACGAGTGAGAGTTCGCACGACTACTTTCCCTGTCTGACGCATCGGGTCGATGCGTTGAGGAAGGGGATAATGCCGCGACATATTGGCCGCATTCAAATAGCGCGCCGTTAACATGCATACCCGACACTGCACGCCGTATCGTAGTGCCGCGCAGCGACCATCGCGGCACGAGCACCTGGCCGTACCTGGCTCGCATGCGCCACGCTCTCGTGTGTCTCTCGGGAGAAAAAGAAGAGGAGAACAGATGAACGACATCTTTGGTGTTCGACTGACTCGCAGTTTTCCGACTGCAGTGCCTTTGAGTTGTGGGTACAGGTTCGCCCTTAATAAATACGTTTGTTTTATTAGCCTTTGTGCTTCAGCATCGCTACAATATATATATTGTTATGAAGACAGCGGCGTTCGGGCACGGGTGCATGTTCGGCTAGGGCGAAGAGGAGGAGAACGAAGTCAGAGGATAGAACAGCCGGCCTGCAGCAAGGGTGCTGTCTTTGTCTCATTCCTTACAATGGCGCAGTCTACAACCATCGAACCGTAAGATTACACGCTTGCTCGCTCATGGAACCCGCCAACGTGCAGCCGCAGTAAGCGCGACGTGAGGACGGCGTCCAGGCTTCCTTAGCACCTGCTCACCTGCCGCCGCTGCAACCACCGTTCGGGGACGGCGCCTAGGCCTCCTCGGCGGCTCTACACAACTTCGCCGACGCCGTGACACCAGTTCACGACAAGGGACGCCGTCCACGCGTCCTTGGCCATGGATCCTACCGCCATGAGACAGCGCCCTCTAGAATGCTTTCAGGCCTGCTCACTACTCCGGGCATGGCCTCTGACGTCACTCATTCTTGACCCTCGTCTCCTGCGGAGTAGACGTGCGCATGCATGCTCACGCCGTTCGAGAGAGCAGGATTGCTAAGCCTGACGAAGCCTGTCGTGGCATACTGGTGCTTCTTTTGGCGTCTGCATGAAGACCGTGGTCTGCGTTTGTGAAGTGCTACGTGGTGATGTGATCTGCTTCGTTCACTGAATGTTCGCGTTGTACACCTGCAAGCTCTCCCAATGGAGCAGTGCTGGGTGCCCAAGTGTCGCCGATCGTGCCAATGTACCGAATGTTCCAGTGTTTGGATTCCCCCAGGGCTACCAAAAAGAGAAATGAGAGCGTGCCGTTCATCGTGATGACACTGGATGAGATCTACATGCATTCTCTCCGTGATTCGAAGGTATGTGTATGTCTATACTACTTGCTTTTTCAGATGTCTTAAAGGCACCACCTCTAACACGTTCGGTTTCGATATAGTAATGATGTCGTGTGCGCTTCTGAATTGGTAGCGTAAGCTTTGACATTAGGTACATTTAGCTGAGCGTCGCTGACGCTCACCCCGGCGTCGTTTCACTTCATGGAATGCTTCGACTTGCGCTGTTTGCCACCTGAATTCGACGTCGGTCTTCGTGAGCTGCGTTAGTGGCTCGGCGATCCGTGAAAAGTCTTTGACAAAGCGTCTGTAATAGGCGCACAAGCCGAGAAATCGGCGCATGGCCTTCTTGTCGGTGGGTGGCGGGAAAGCGGCGATGGCAGCTGTTTTCTGCGGGTCTGGGAGCACTCCAGTCTTGCTGATCACGTGACCCAAAAACAAGAGCTCCTCGTACGCGAAGCGGCACTTTTCTGGCTTCAGGGTGAGCCCGGAGTTCTTGATTGCTTGAAGTACGGATTGAAGTCGCTGGAGGTGTTCGTCGAAGTTCGAGGAGTACACAACGACGTCGTCCAAGTAAACAAGGCAAGTCTGCCACTTCAAGCCAGCAAATACAGTATCTATGACTCGTTGGAAAGTCGCAGGTGCCGAGCAAAGACCGAAAGACACCGTCCGGTGTCTTTCGGTCTATAAAGACCGCCTTTATAACACCGTCCGGTGTTATAAAGGCGGTCTTTTCTCGGTCTCTCTCGTCGACTTCAATTTGCCAGTAATCGGTCTTGAGGTCCATCGACGAAAAGTAATTCGCGTTGTGGAGTCGATCCAGGGTGTCGTCCATCCGTGGGAGAGGGTACACGTCCTTCTTTTTGATTTTGTTCAGGCGACGATAATCGACGCAGAAACGTAGGGTCCCATCCTTCTTCTTCACTAACACCACGGGAGACGCCCACGGGCTGTTGGACGGCTGGATGATGTCGTCGCGCAGCATTTCATCGACTTGTTTCTTAACGGCCTCCCGTTCCCGCGTCGAAACCCGGTAGGGACTCTGACGGAGTGGTCGAGCATTTTCTTCTGTTACGATGCGGTGCTTAGCAAGGCGCGTTTGTCGGATGCGCGATGACGAGAGAAACAGTCCCTGTATTCCTGCAGAAGGCGTCGAAGCTGTTGCTGTTGGCGAGCGGGAAGACTTGGGCTTACGTCGAAGGGTGGCTCAGGGATCGTCGTCGTAGCTTCGTCAGAATTTGAAAAGGCAAACGCATCGCTGACGGCCAAGATTTCTTCGATGTATGCAATCGTCGTGCCCCTGCTCAGGTGTCTGTATTCCTGGCTGAAGTTCGTTAGCATCACGCTTCCTTTTCCTTCATGCAACCGAGCAATGCCCCTTGCGACGCGAATGTCACGGTCTAGCAGCAAACGCTGATCGCTCTCGATGAGGCCTTCAATGTCTGCAGCTTTTTCGGTGCCGACGGAAATAATGACGCTGGAACGCGGCGGAATGGTCACCTGCTCTTCTATCACATTCAATGCATTGTTCCCTGGCGTCGCGCGGGGCGGGAGCGCTTTATCTGAGGTTAGTGTTATCGACTCGGACCTCAGGTCGATGACGGCGCCGTGTTCACTTAGGAAGTCCATTCCAAGTATTGCATCCCTGGAGCAGTTTTGTAGGATTACAAAGCTCGCAGGATAAGTCCGGTTATTGATGGTGGCTCTCGCCGTGCAGACACCAATCGGCGTTATCAGATGGCCTCCAGCGGTGCGGATTTCGGGGCCTTCCCAAGCGGTCTTAACTTTCTTCAACTTCGTGGCGAAGGGCCCACTAATGACGCTGTAGCGAAGCGTTCGTAGTCCGTAATGGGTCGTCCTCTCGAGCGCCTTCTAGTGGGTCGCCTCTTCTCTGAGAGCACGTTCCTCGTGCAGAGAGTCGGCCCCGCTTTTGACTGTCGCCGTCGCCGAGTGCCCGCTAATAAACGTCTTGACAATTTGGTAGAGGTGCTGTGCCCTTTCAACAA
The DNA here is from genome assembly GCF_013339695.2 of Rhipicephalus sanguineus. NCBI lineage: Eukaryota > Metazoa > Arthropoda > Arachnida > Ixodida > Ixodidae > Rhipicephalus > Rhipicephalus sanguineus. Next base: position 231,652,275 of record NC_051177.1, on the reverse strand, counting down.
CTACGGTCCGCATTCGATGCCCTTGGAGCTTCGATCCCGTACCGTGCCTGCTACCATGACTCAAGACGCCGCCCAGCAAACGCCTCCTCTTGCACCGACGCCATGTCCAGGTGTCCCCCGCATCCGCGACCCTCCTGTCTTCACCGGCGCGGATAGCACCGACGTCGAGGAGTGGCTCGCTATCTACGAACGTGTGAGCGTCCCCAATAAATGGGACGAGGCAGGCAAACTGAGCAACCTCGTTTTCTACCTCGCGGGTGTTGCCGGCCTATGGTACAACAACCACGCATCCGATTTCGCTACGTGGTCGGCTTTCAAGACCGCCATCATCGACTTGTTTGGCCGCCCTGCCGTTCGCAAGCTGCAAGCCGAACAGCGTTTACGTGAACGAGCCCAGCAGGCCGGCAAGTCTTTCACGAGCTACATTGAAGACGTGCTCGACTTCTGCAAGAAAGCCAATGCGACAACGTCTGAGTCCGACAAGATCCGGAACGTTATGAAAGGCATCGACGACGATGCCTTCACCATGCTGCTCGCCAAAAACCCTCGCACTGTGGCAGAGGTCATCAGACTGTGCCAAAGCTACGAGGAGCTGCGCCGGCAGCGGCTGATGACGCGTCGACCTCCATCACGCGACACCGATCTCGCTGGCTTGTCGGCCACGTCGGACCACTCCGTCTTACTCGCCGAGATCAAGTCCTTCGTGCGCGAGGAAATTGCCCGCCAGTTTTCTCTACTGGCCTTCGCTAACCCGCAGCATGTTGAGCAGCCGTCGACCACACTGCTGCCTCCCCTACGCCGGGCAATCGAGCAGGAAATCGCGGAGATCATGCCGGAATACCACCAGCCCCCTCCAGCGCCTGCGCCTCTCAGTTACGCGCAAGTTGTAGCCAGGCCGCCCCCAGCGCTCCCTGTGGTGCCCCCGCTAACTTACGCCGGAGCCGTCGCCAGGCGCCAGGCCTTCGAAGCGAGTGTGCCGGCTGCGTACGCCGACGTCATTCATACGCCTCGACTGCAGACCACAATGCAGCTGTATCAGCCGCCGCCCCGTCCCTCGCGTCCTGCGACATGGATGGGACCTAGCCCGGCAAGCCGATGGCGCGCTGCCGACAACCGCCCCATCTGCTTTGCGTGCGGTTGGGCCGGTCACGTCGCCCGCTATTGCAACCGCGTGCAGCCGCCTCGAGTCGGATCAACCGTCACCAACCAGTCCAGCTGCCCGTATTACGACCCGCCGCCGCCTATGTCGCCGACGTCACGCCCAGCTTCATCTACCCGCCGTTCACCGTCCCCACGACGCCGATCACTGTCGCCGATACGGCCTCGTCCAGTCGCACGAGAACAGGAAAACTAGTCGTCGCAGTCCAAGAGGCAAGGGCTGGGACGCTATCGAACTGCCAAAGCCCTCAGCAAAGCCCATCAAACGTAGTAGACGTGTTTGTAGATGGTGTGCGCACATCGGGCCTTGTAGACACTGGAGCTGCTGTATGCGTTATGGACGCTAAAGTTAGCCGACTACTACGAAAAGTGACGACGCCACTTTCCGGGCTCTCGCTCCGTACAGCCAGCGCCCAAAGTATTCACCCGACAGCGGTGTGCACCGCCCGTGTCATGATTCAGGACGCTCTGTACGCCGTCGAATTCATCATAATTTGTTCATGCTCCCACGACGTCATCCTGGGATGGGATTTTCTCGCACGTCACGACGCCGTAATTCGGTGCGCACCAGCCGAAATAGAGCTCTCACCATTCCCAGATTTGACGCCGGCGGACAGTCTACCGGCTGCGACCAAGGTACTCGTCAAAGACGACACCACACTTCCTGCAAACTCGTCAACGGCTGTATCAGTCTATTGCACCGGTCTCGCTGACACCGTTGCACTCCTTTCTCCATCTAACCGCGTTTTCAACAGGAAAGGCTTGCTGGTGCCATTTGCGACCGTGCAAGTCACTCAGGGCGACACCGATATTTTTGTTACGAACCCATCCCCATACATTGTTACATTGGTGCGAGGGGAATGTCTCGGCAGAGCGGAAGCCCTCGAAGACGCACAAGTTATGGACGCACCGGGTGACACGCACTGCGCCAGCTCCCGTTCGCTCAGTGCTGTTTCCACATCTGATTCGTCACCCGCTGATGTGTTTGGTTCCTCGATTGCTGACAACCTTACGTCGGTCGAGCGTTCCCAGCTTCTATGCCTGTTGGAAGAATTTCGTTCTTCGTTCGATGTCGCGCAAACTTCTCTCGGCCGCACGTCTGCTGTCCCGCATCACATCGACACTGGCACCCAACCACTACTGCGGCAACGTCCATATCGCGTATCGCCAGCAGAGCGTCGTGTAATTAACGAGCAAGTCGAAGACATGCTTCGCCGCGATGTTATTCGGCCCTCCAACAGCCCGTCGGCTTCTCCTGTCATTCTCGTTGCGAAGAAGGACGACGGCTCTGTGCGGTTCTGTGTGGACTACCGACGACTCAATAAGATTACCCGTAAGGACGTTTATCCCCTACCTCGAATAGACGACGCCATTGACAGCCTGCAAGGAGCAGAATTTTTTTCATCGCTCGATTTGCGCTCAGGGTACTGGCAAGTCCCCATGGCTGATGACGCTCGACCGAAGACAGCGTCTGTCACACCCGACGGCTTGTAAGAGTTTAACGTCATGACGTTTGGGCTGTGCAATGCGCCCGCGACCTTTGAGCGCATGATGGATACCGTTCTGCGCAAATTGAAATGGCACACGTGCCTGTGCTACCTCGACGACGTCGTCGTTTTCGCCCCGGACTCCTCCACGCATCTTCAACGCCTGCGGCATGTTTTGACGCGTTTGAGCGAGGCCGGGCTCCAACTGAATCTAAAGAAGTGCCGATTTGCAGCACGGCAACTCACGATACTAGGATACGTCGTGTCCAAGGACGGAATTCTCCCTGATCCAGCCAAGCTTCGGGCCGTGACAGAGTTCCCCAAGCCTACGTCCGTCAAGGAACTGCGCAGTTTCGTAGGATTATGCTCCTACTTTCAGCGCTTTATCCGAAACTTCGCGACTATCATATCGCCGCTGACGAAGCTCCTTGGCAGCAACGGGCCCCTCAATTCGTGGTCGTCACAGTGCGACGACGCTTTCGCAAAGCTCCGTCGTTTGTTGACGTCTCCTCCCATACTACGCCACTACGACCCAACGGCCCCTACAGAGGTACACACGGACGCCAGCGGTGTTGGCCTCGGCGCTGTGCTTGCGCAGCGCAAACCTGGGTTCCCAGAATATGTCGTGGCATATGCAAGCCGTACGCTTACTAAAGCCGAGACCAACTACACCGTCACGGAGAAAGAATGCCTGGCAATCATCTGGGCCCTTGCGAAGTTTCGGCCTTATTTGTATGGTCGCCCATTTGATGTTGTCACCGACCATCATGCACTGTGCTGGTTGTCGTCGTTGAAGGATCCCTCAGGCCGTCTCGCCCATTGGGCATTTCGCCTGCAAGACTACGACATCCGCGTGCTGTACCGCAACGGACGCCAGCATGCTGACGCCGACGCCCTGTCGCGCTCTCCCTTGCCTGACGAAAATGCCCACAGCTCAGTGTCTCACTTTGCCGTTTCTTCCATCGACATTCACACCATTGCTACCGAACAGCGCAAGGACCAATGGATTGCCTCACTGACAGACTTACTGACTGATCCGTCGGCCACACCATCTACTCGCGCGTGGCGTCGTCAAGCCCACCATTTCGCCGTTCGCGACGACCTGCTCCATCGACGCAATTACAACGGCGACGGCCGCCGGTGGCTACTAGTAATACCCCGCAGTCTGCGTTCTGACATATGCGAGTCGTTCCACTCTGATCCGCAGTGTGCACACTCTGGCGTAGCGAAAACCTACCATCGCATTCGCCAACGGTACTTTTGGCGAGGGATGTACCGCTACGTGCAGAAGTTCGTTCGCTCCTGCATCGGCTGTCAGCGCCGCAAAACTTCAACGCACCTGTCGCCGGCAGGTCTGCACCCTATACCTTGCCCTGACCGACCGTTTGGGCGCGTTGGCATCGATCAGTATGGGCCACTTCCTCTGACATCCGCTGGTAACCGCTGGGTCATCGTCGCTGTAGACCACCTCACGCGATACGCTGAAACTGCCGCCCTCCCTGCGGCTACAGCGCGCGATGTGGCCTCCTTCCTGCTCCACCGATTCATGCTGCCTCACGGTCCGCCCCAGGAGCTGCTCAGTGATCGAGGCCGTGTCTTCTTGTCGGAAGTCGTGGAAGCCATTCTCAAAGAGTGCAACGTTGTTCACCGCAAAACTACTGCTTACCACCCGCAGACGAATGGCCTCACCGAACGCTTTAACCGCACGCTCGGCGACATGCTCTCGATGTACGTCGCCGCCGACCACACAAATTGGGATGCCATTCTGCCCTTCGTCACGTACGCCTACAATACCGCCTCTCAGAGCACTACTGGTTTCTCGCCATTTTTCTTATTGTACGGCAGGCACCCGTCGCACACAATCGACACCATCCTTCCCGTCAAGCCAGATCACTCTGAATGTGCGCCTATTTCGGACACAGCCAGGCTTGCTGAAGAATGTCGCGAGCTTGCGAATGCCTTTACAACGCACGAACAAGAGCGGCAGAAGAGCATTCGCGGTGACAACACCACTTCTGAGTCCACGTTCCTCCCTGGAGCGCTCGTGTGGCTCTCGGTCCCGACCACTGCAACTGGCCTCTCTTCCAAACTACTGCCCAAATACGAAGGCCCCTACCGTGTCGTGGAACGCACATCCAAGGTCAACTACCTGATCGAACCCATCGAACCATCTTCGGACATGCGCCGTCGAGGGCGCGACATTGTCAACGTGGAGCGCCTGAAGCCCTACCATGACCCGCTCATAGTGACAAGGTGCTAGGTCGCCAGGCGGCTCCCTTTTCGTACCCGGGGTAATTGTAGCGAAGCGTTCGTAGTCCGTAATGGGTCGTCCTCTCGAGCGCCTTCTAGTGGGTCGCCTCTTCTCTGAGAGCACGTTCCTCGTGCAGAGAGTCGGCCCCGCTTTTGACTGTCGGCGTCGCCGAGTGCCCGCTAATAAACGTCTTGACAACGCAATAGTCGGCTCCAGTATCGACGAGAGCGGTGACGTTGTGGCCGTGGATGAGAACGTCGAGGTCGCTAGTTCGTCGTCTTGCGTTGCGGTTGAGTCTCGGCGTCGGGTCACGGCTGCGTCGGTTTGTTCCGCTGCTTCCATGTTGCGTCGTCGGGTCTTCTTCGGTCCGCAAGATCTCGTCGTCAGGGGTCTGTCTGGTTCGCGTCGTGTTCTGAAGGTTTCGTCGCGACGTCGTCGTCGTCGGCGGAGGATCTTCGGTAGTTCGTCGTACAGCAACCGCACCTCCATCGGTTGCTGCCCTTACTTTTCCGGATACGGGCTAGACGACCGGCCCCGATTTGGGCCAGTGTACGGCCGGCGGTGCGGTGACATGTAGCGGCCGGGCGACGGCGAGCGTGAAGGACGTCGTTCTTGCCACTGCGTTCCGGTTTGGTAGTCGTCGATGTCGCGAGGCCGTTTGCGTGGCTGCGATCGCGGCGCATTGATGGCGAATCCTCGTAGTCCCATCTGTCGGTACTGGCAGCGGCGGTACGTTGGCCGGCCTTCCCGCAGTGGTAGCAGAGCGGGCGGTTGTCAGGGGCGCGCCAAACGTCGGTCTTCCTCGGCGCGGATGGCTGGCCGGCTGGCGGGCGGTATGACGTCGGTGGTGGCGGCGGAACTGCTGCGGCGGCGCGGCGTCTTGGCGCGGGCGAGGAGGAGCGTTGCGGCGGACTGCAGCGGCGTAGCTGATCCCTTGTGGCTCAGGCTGCACTAGTTGAGGTGCTCGCAGGGATTGCTGTATTTCCTGGCGCACGACGTCAGTAATCGAGTCTACTTCAGGCTGCGAGGACGGCAACAGTTTTCGCAGCTCCTCCCGCACGATAGCTCTGATCGTGTCTTGCAGGTCGTCGGATTGCAGCGCTTGAACCTCCCCGTAGGTCGTCGTGGGAATCCGGCGGTTGTACTGCCTCGTACGCATTTCAAGCGCCTTTTCGATCGTTGTGGCTTCCGAGGCGAATTCCGCGACCGTCTTAGGTGGGTTACGAACAAGGCCGGCAAAGAGTTCCTGCTTGACTCCTCGCATTAGGAAGCGGCGAGTCTCTAGCAGAGTTTCGGCTCTTTCTTTCCGGACGACGCTCGTGAACGTGTCCAGGAAAGCGGCGCGAAAAAGGTCCCAGGTTGTGAGCGTGGCCTCTCGGTTCTCGAACCATGTTCGAGCGGTGTCTTCCAAGGCGAAGTACACGTTCCGTAGCTTGTCGTTATCAGTCCAGTTGTTGTAAAGGGCGACGCGGTCATACTTTTCAAGCCAACTTTCCGGGTCTTCGAGCGGTGACCCACGGAAGGTAGGTGGCTCCCTCGGCTGATGTAGCAGCACAGGTGCAGGCACCATGGGTGCTGTCGCCGTCGCTGATGTGGTGGGCATGGTCGGGGTCTTCCTGGTCTTGTCGGGTAGAGGCCCGTACTCCGGTGGGAGACCTTGCTGCCTGCGGCTGGCCCGCTGGTCGGTGTCTTCTTGACGGTGTGGGCTCGGCTCACGGCTTGACGGGGGCGTCCGGATCATGAAGGAACAGCACCTCCACCAGATGTCACGTGGTCGTGACGTCGACGAAGGCAGCAGTGAACACGTCCGAGATGAAACTTTTTATTTGGCCGAACTTGTCGCCGAGAAATTAAAGTCAAACTACAGCAATACACTGATAGCGGCGGACAGAACGTCGACCGTCGATCAACTGACAAGCGGTCACGCGCGTCGGATTTTATACAGGCGCTATCGAACTTTCCAGCAATATCGCTGGTGGCGGCGTAATCTCTAAACAAAGCTGGAACATTCGCGTGCGGGGCGTAATCTTAACAAACCGATCTACGACCATCGCAACGCTTCTGGAACACTACTTCGCGGACAGCGTCGAGCGTTGATAACCGTCCCTGCCGGTCAAACCCGAATACATCAAAACAAGACAAGAAGTGGGCGTGGCAATATGGTATTCTTAACGTGCACTGACATCGCACAGTACACGGTCCTCTAGCATTTCGTCTCCATCAAAATGCGACCACCGTAGTTGGGATCGAACCCACGACCTTCGGGTCAGCAGCGGAGCACCGTAACCACTACACCACAGCGGCCGACGCAAAGAAAGTCAGGGAGTTTAAAACAGAGCACCCCTGGAAGACGCTGGGCTATCATAAACTCGTCCACGTAGTCTGCAACGTCGTGCACGTGGATTATGCAAAAACCAGGGTCAATGCTTCCTACAATAACTCTGCCGAGACGACCATGTCCCTCATGATTACCGACGACTTCAGCATTTATCAAAACCCAACAACACCTGGTTTTTAGACGGCATGAAAGGCGGCTTGGATGTGGACAGCGCATCACAAGACCTCGGTGCCACGTCCAGGACAGGAGGCATCATAGATCATGTCTTCCTAATAGCCATTCGCGGTTTCCACCAGCTCTACTATACCTCGTACTTCACTACACTTAGACCGTTCGTAGCCGCGATCACGAACGGATCCGATAACAAGTGCTGTCCAGATGCTGGTGCTTACCGATCACGGTGATAATGACCTTATTCAAGAACTGCCAAGAATGCCTTCCACACATGCACACGGGTTCATGAAACATGCGTGCGTTCTCCGTCATAACGGATAAGTATAAGCATAAGAACTCTAACGCAACTCTAACAACTGCAACTGTGAGTGTAACGCACTTGTAGTGCGCCTGCGCGTGCCATTCGGCTGTGTATATATCTAGGGAAACTTTTCTGAATCAAGAACTTGTTGGTGGGCGAGTTGGTGCGTCTTAATACAAAGGAGATAACTGCGCTACCTGACTCACACGTAACAACCATAGACACACACAGGCGCAGATCTGCGCCTGTGTTTGTCTATGGTTGTTACGTGTGTGTCTGAATCAAGCTTAGTTGCGAGTAAAGCCTGTCCTGTGCATTTGTGTTCCTTCATTGTCCTATTGGAATTCGAACTATCCAGTATTGAAGAATATTAGCCCCGAGAAGTGTGAGTGGCGCCGCCTGGCGAGAGGCCTGGATGACGTCACGGCAAGGACTCGCGTCTCGACTATTTCGACGCCCGCCGTTATCCGCGTGCGTTATCACGCGCCCGCTTCGGCACCCTGCGTGGTAATGTGTTTGTTTTCGCCTATCGCTTGCCGCAAGCTTCTAATGAACGACGGAAACAGCACCGATCGTGTTTCAGGTAAGCAAGCAATTATTTGTGTCTACAAGCGTCATCCATGCCGGCGCTTCGTCGTGCGTGCTTCGAAAGCTGTGATCAGGTTGCGTTGTTTTTTGGTGATCGCTTCAGGGGAGATGATGGTTTTGACTCAAGTTTTCTTTGCATCGGACGCATCCGCGTATCTCCAGGCAGCCTTTCTGACGCTGTGCAAAGCCCGCGCTGCCACTAAAGCGGTTGCTGTGTGGATCTAGCAAAATATCTCCAAAGTGCTCGCCCCAGCTGTTGTGTCAGTTGTTTTTTCTATTGTAGTCGCTCAGTTCGCCTTTGTTCAGTTTCTCATTTATTAGTCCCTTCAACCCAGGCAAACTTTCCTTTTGTCGAAATAAACTGAATGAATGAAATTCTCAGTGATTTTAGTGCTTATGTTCACCACACGAAGATGGGGAAGCTAATCGGTTAACTTTATTGTTCTCAGCTTGTCTGTTCGTGCAGCACCGTAGCCGCGGTGCACACTACTCTCATGTACCAGTTTAGATAACATTTTCGTATATTATTTTTGTTTTCAGTTGCATTGCCGCTGAGCAGCATCAACCGGTATGTGGACAAGGCGTGCGAAACAAGTCGGTGCTTAATTGAGGCGGAGGACGTTTATTACGCGGGACACGTCGTTGAGTGCGCCATCGAAACAGCTCGGGATGCTCGTTTCGACTTTCTGGCCTTTGTGTTGCAGACTACTGCTATCAGCAGTGCTCCGCACGAAGTGAAAATTACCGTTTGCGTTGCAGCGGTCGATCGGACGAGTTGTTCGTGCAAAGCTGGGTATGACAATAATCACTTGCGACTATATTGATGAAACCTGCACATTCGTACCAATATCTTGGTTTTTCCGAAACCATGTAACTGAAATTATCGCCTTCTTTAGATTTTCAGATATACAGTGTGGTTCTTTATGACAGGCAGATTCAGCTAAAGCCTCAGGTAGCAGATAGCGCAATTACGTCGGATCGACGCTTGCAGAGTGGACATCACTTGCGCGATAAACGGCAATCTTAGTTAATAGAAAATATTCATTCATTTTATTTGTAATACTTTGAGATGCTCGTTTTAATTACGGAGTCTGAGCCACACTGTGGGGTAGTTGCACACATTTAAAAAATATTTTCTTAGCACCTATTTCTTGAAGTATGATATGAAAACTAAGTATTTCAACCTGTGATGATCTTGGTCTTCTAATTAAGTATCTCCTTATTTACTGTGGAGCTCCTGTTTTTGTAGCGTCTGCTTCCATTAAAAAATGTGAACTCTTGTATGCTGCGGAGAGCATTTGCTTAGCTAGAGGGTTTTCTTTTCATACTGGAAGTCTGTGTTAATCGTTGTTCTAATAGCGTGAAGAAGTTTGATAAGTGTATCATTAGGCTCCACGTAAAGAAAAGTAGGCTTGAGATTAACGCAAATTACGCTTGTGAAGGTTTGTGTTTTTGGAATATACTCATTATAAATATCTTATTCACAGGAATTACAAGTGCAAACACATTGTTGCTGTTCTGTTGCATATAAATGCTGCCAAGACTTTTGACAAACTCTCGTCAACCGACCAGCCGCAGAAGTAGGGCAAAGAGCACAAAGAACGAGTAAAAGAAAAGTACCAGCCAAGAGCTATAATTGATCTTCCATGTGCTAAAAAGGTATGCAAATATATTCCTATTTTAAAAGTGCATGAAAAACTAGGGCAAGCAAAGGGTAACAATGAGATGAAGCAGTCTCCTCAATATGTCGGCTTGAATGATCTTGTGAACGTGCCTTACTATGATTGTTCGTATTTTCTTAAAATGTAAGAGCACTTTCATTATTTAGGATAATACTTGCGTGACCATAGACTATATATTCGGCAAACTTTGTGTACAGATGCCTGTCAAGAGTACATATTATGATTGTAGTCATAGGTACATGTGTTGGCTTCTGAGTACAGTATCATTCTAGAACTAGAGACTGAAATATGTCTTGGTACGGTGTACTGGATGGTGGATTGTGCAACAATGACGGGACACTACAATGCGAGCACTTCTCCCCTGTGTGTTCCTCTGACGTTCCTCAATGTGCGTCTGAGGCAAAGGCACGCTATATGCTATTGTAAAAACAAGTCTGATGAAGCACTTTTGACACAGTGAAAATATGCATTTCCATGCTTGCTTACAAAAGTCTGACAGGTGGGAAAATAAATGCATAAACCTCAATACTAAGTGTCCATGGTGATGATCTATGCGGTGTGTATACATGTTGCCATCTAAAATGTAACATTATCTTTGTTCCTTTTTTCAGGCAAAAATCAGAGAGGTCCCCCAACTGGATGGCAACATACTTGAGAGACTGCTGAAAAATGTAAGCTATCAATCTGCTGCAAAAATGCACTTAGACAGAGATACTGAAACAGGTATGCATTCAAACCTAATTTGGCTTTTTGCATCTGAGAGTCACAAACAGCCTTCGCCCATAACTCTAATCTGTTTAGTTTCCAGGTGTGATGCACCACATTGACACCTTGAATAGTGCAAATGTGTAATTCGCATTACCTTGCTTAGCAAGTATTTGCAACATATAATTGAAGACACTGCTGCCTAATAGGTTGGTCTGTGATGTGTGTGTTATCATGGCAGTATGCAGTGTTTTCTTGCTGTTGCAACATAAGTTAATGCAAAATATGTTTTTCATGATCATAGCAAGCCAGGTTATTCAGAAATGCGTGTAGACCTTTAGGCAATGCAGTTTGTTTAGTTAAATATGCATGGATTTGGAGCCGTTTTAGTAATAGAACATGCAAGGGTTTTCGATCTGTCCTAAGGCACATTACATGCCCTTGAATCCTTCACGGGTAGTCACATGTAGCAAACAGTAGTGTTTACGTCACTGAATTTCCACGGCTCTCCTGTTAGATAGATAACACATGCATTGGGCATTTCTCCTTTAAAAATGTGCTTCTAAAAATGACTGCCTTCCATGTTGTTCTTAAACCATGCATGAACACAGTGCTTAATGGTTGAAATTTTCAGTTTATATATTATGACTAGTGCAGGATATATTTATGCAATCATCTGTGTACATTTCATTCAAGAAACATAAGGATTGATCATTATCACATTTGTTACACACACTTTTAAGCAGTCCTGAAGCCATTACTGTAAATATTATTTTCAGCATATGCCACACTTCACATATTTTTCTGCAAATGTTTCTTTAGCAGCAGAATACGCACTACCGGAGCCAACCAAAGAAGCAGGATGTTCCACTTCTGAGCGAACGCATCATGATTTAACACTCATCGGTTCTGTGAACGAGCTAAGGAGCCTCCTTGGGATCAGCGGTGAAGTGACGCCAGAAAGGTTGCTTGCACACTTACTGGAAAGCAAGAGCCGTGAAGACATTATTGTGATTGAAAGTTTAACACGAGATCAGGCAAAATCTAGTCTCTGGCTGCGTCGCAGGGTAGGTATGGTCACCGCTTCTATTGCCTACAGTATATTTACCCGTGTAAATACATTAAGGACAAAAATGGGCCCGCATGATCTGAGACCCTTGCTGAGAAAAGTCATGAGGCAGAATAATGCTTGTACAGCAACAATGCGTCGTGGTATTGCTCTGGAATGCAATGCACGAAAATGCTATGAAAGCCAACGTGCCAGCCATGATAATTTGGCTCTCAGACAGTGTGGGCTTTTCATTGTGGAAGGTCTCCCATACATGGGTGCGAGTCCAGATGGCCTAGTAAAGTGCGACTGTTGCCCTGAGAGGGTGCTGGAAATCAAATGCCCTGAGTCAACAAAAAAGTTCTTGGAAGAGAACATGGAGAACAACAAAGAAAAAATTTTGACTCAGAATCTCAAGCGTACCGCCACATACTTTTGTCAAGTGCAGGTACAGATGGGCATCACAGGAATTCAGCATGCAGATTTGTTTGTATATGTCAGTGACCAAGATTACACCTGTATTGCAGTGCCATTTGATAAGGAATATTTCAGTAATGTACTTGAAAGGTCCTCATTTTTTTCGAACAGTACATACTGCCACATGTTCTTTCTATGTGATATGCTTTGCTTCAGTTATGCTTGCAACTTTTAATGCACTATGGTCACCAAATGGCAAGCTCCCTTTTTAACCAAAACAATGTCTGTAGATGGTGCTTAACTTTCAACATTGACAAAAAGGCTATCAGGACGCTTAGTGGGCAATATTGCATCAATATTTGGTTGGATACCTGGCACTATAAGCATCCAGCTATGTTTCTTCTCGAACGCAAAGCAGCCCGAAAAACGAACCTGCAAACTTCTGCTCAGAAACAAAAAAACTTGAAATAGTTACCTCACCACATAAATCACAAAAAGAAGTTGCATGTGGAATTGGAGATCACTCCTAGTCATACGTTTGCTACGCTAGTTTTTTAATGTCACTTAGTCGACTTCAAGTTGCAGCCAATTCAGTTATCCATGTGGCATTAAGTGCATGTATTTTTTTAGTAAAATACATTTTGTGATATGGTTGTGATAAAGGTGTAACTGTGATGTCAAACTCACCCGGGAAGGACACTATGTTCCACACCAAGCTATCTGTATGCGCATCTAGTCATAATTGCATGTGTATTTTGTTTTGATAGAATAAATATTGAGCAGTGGCCCCACATCAAAAATATGTTTTCATTCTTTTTCCTGTTTGTACAATCATGTATATAGAAAGTTCATTGATGCTGTGATATTCAAGTACGACTATCTTTTGCTCAGTAAGCCTTTGTAGTTCTGATTGTTTGATGTTTATTTCATGTTCGTTTTGTTGTGTAGTTGGCGTGTTAACTGACGTGACTGTGTCAGAGATAAAAAAGTGCTTCGTGCAATGAGGTTTTTGGCTAGCTGAACATCTTGACATCATTGTTATAGAATGAATGGTTCTTGAATATTGTAAACAGTTTTCACACACAGCTGCCTGCTTACTTGGCAATAATCTTTGCTTGAATTGCTGTGGGAATTCAGGCCGTGCACATTCTGCGAGAATTAAGCTACTATTACGGCAGTAAAGAGTGCAATTTTGAAGGGTGCAACGCTTCTTAGTTTATATTTTTGATTCGTTTTTAGTTCTGTATTATTAAGATTTGCTGAAAGGCATTACAATGATGTACTAGCTGCTATGTGTGATACCTGCATTACGAAGCAACGCAAGGATGATGCATGCAGCAATATTTCGCACATTTCTCACAAAGTGTTCCAATGGATATCTATATCTGGTTTTGAAAAAAATAAATGCGTTGCTTCTTGACAGAAGCTTGAAATCTGTTCTATTATTTTGCCTTACTGCCCAGTGTGTCCTTGCATGCACATAATTTTTTTAAAGCACACAGCACAAGTCCTGCATATAAGGGCCTGTGGTTGCAGGTATGGTTTTACAGGATCTTTGTTGCAGTGCAAGGTTCTGACAAGACAAATACACTTAATGGTACTTTAGAAAATGCAGTGCTGACTTCTGAAATACTGTATACACGGATACCAAAACATGGTTTTAACATATCGCAAAAATCACTTCTGTCATTTCATCTAATGTGTACTCAACTTTTGAATAACAGAATAGCTAAGATGTGCCTCATTGAAGCGGTGATGTCATACCAGCATATGACGCACGCTGGCTTCGGACAAACCTCACGCTTTATTTGTGCTCAATGCACTAACCATGTGCTCATGACGGTTGCTGATGGATTTTGTTAAAAGGCACAGTAGAAAAGCACTCAAGCGGTTTGCTGGTGCAAACATGGCCATAGACAAGAAAAATACCGTCACGTGTTAACAATTTGGTTTTTCTCAGACTTCAAAGAATCTGTGTAAGTGCTGGGCCTCCACAAAGCTCATGCAAAACAAGTAGTGACATTTTCCCCCTACAAAAATAGGGGGTTTCATAGTGTACTCCAAATGCAGAAACCTTAACTACCAACACAGCTGGTGGCATTTCATAATTTCTTTGCTTTTTTACAGAGTTGATGGTAGAACCGTAAAAAAAAACGTCACACGTGGTGATTTCTTGGATAATGTTTTATTAAGCTGACAAACCAGTTTACATTCATTATGTACACACTACCCTTTGCCTGGCGCACGCTTAACTGCTCAAGAACTGCTTTGCAAAGGGAAAAGACACTGAGATTAAGAGTCGAAAAGAAATTTGTTGTTGTTGAACAGTGGCTTTGAGAGGTTCACAGTGCCTGCAATTATTTTGAATATGTTGTCAATGTATGGCACAAGGTCGAGATCAAAGCGATTTTTTAAAATGCGGTACAGCTTCATCCTTTGAATGGCCCTTTCCACATGCACTCGGGCACTTGCTATGGATCGGTTTCTTGCAGCTTCCTCTGTGGTGAGCTGTTTCTCCATGAGAAAAGGAGGCCTGATCATTTTTAGGTTGCGCTCTTTGCAAAGTTCGCCTATAAGGAAACCTTTGTCCACCATCACACTATCAACATGTGGAATGCACTTTTGAAGCAGTTTGGACTGCTTCGTGATGTGCGTGTCTGAGGCGTTCCCGCCATATGCGGGGGTGATGTAACTTATTAAGCCACCTCATGTTTCACTCACCAAGACTTTAGCGGTGTACGTACGCTTGTAATGACTGTACGTGAGGAGCCTGGACACAAGGTCTTTTGGCCGCTCAATTTCTATTTCCGTGCAATCAAGCATCATCCTTGTGTCTCTATAATGCTTAAAGTACACTGTGAGGCAGTTCACAATCGCGTTCTTGCTTGGCCAAAAAACTGCGTGCTGAAGAATGCTTGCTAATATTACAATTGAGTCTTTGAATATATTCGAAACAGTTGTTCGGTGAATGCCAAACAGCACTGACAACAGTGAAAATGTTAAACCATGATACAATTTCATGTATGTCAGAAGCACAGCGTCATCATCGCTTAAGCAAAACCTCCGCGCTCCTTGACGCAACCGC
The DNA here is from genome assembly GCF_013339695.2 of Rhipicephalus sanguineus. NCBI lineage: Eukaryota > Metazoa > Arthropoda > Arachnida > Ixodida > Ixodidae > Rhipicephalus > Rhipicephalus sanguineus. Next base: position 231,637,041 of record NC_051177.1, on the reverse strand, counting down.
GCTTCCGTGTAAAGTTCTGTTAAGTTGTAAAACAACTCAAAAGATCCAATGCCTGTGAGGACAAGTAGACCATGCTCATCAGGAACCTTTGAAATAGCGATAAGCTGTCCTCTGGAAAATGGGATGCTTGTAGTGTCCACCTGAATGCCGATTTCTCTGGATAGCTTCTGAGCTTCAGCAGCAATCTCTGAAGAAAAAAAACATACTGAGCTTAAGATTTACGCAAATTAAAACACTTAGCAGTAATAGTACATGCAGCGGTAAGATTGCTGCAGTGTGAACTTATACCTTCTGTATTTTGAATGAAGTCGCCTGAGCTCTCGTCCGGAACAGCTGGATGATAAAAGAACAACACTGAAACACTCCATATTACAAAAATGACTTTAAGGCCCACTTGAGACCTAAATTTGGCACGTCGACTCTTGGTATCGACAGATAAACATACCGTTACATTCCATTGGTTCTCCTTCTGCATCATGCTCCAACGTCGCGTTGCTCGAGCTGTCGGCCTCGGTGGGCACGCTTGCCTGGGGCAGCTGGTAAGATCGCACGGGAACACGTCTTTCTCCTGAAATGGTAATCAAGCCATGCTGGAGATTTTCCTAGCAATTACTTCACGCAGGTGTAACGCCGATGTTACGTAAACACTTGCAATCGTTCTCTCCACCGCGATTCTCTGCAGCTAGTATGAGGAAGCCAATCGGGATTGACCTTTTGTCGCGATTGATGACAGTCGTAAGCGCGCCGTGTGGCGCCCGTAAATATGCCTACACAATTGTTTTAAAGCGCCGAGAGTAATGGCTCACTGATTCAGTGCATATATAGATAAAAACTTTGAGCCCGTCAGTGAAGCATACTTGAAAACGGCGAAGCGTAATCGCTGAACCGAAAAGACTACACAAGCACTCTTCATAAGTGTCGTCTTTGGTACCGTACGTGTTTTGCACCGTGTTCAAATGAACTACTCTAAAAATATCTTAGACATTGGAGCATAAACAGAATAGTTAGCTCAGCGATCAGAATACAGAGCTTTCTACATCGCTTCAGCATGATCAAATGGGAAACGAGCTACCGCCACGAGTCGATCTTGTGCGGCACCATGTAACACCGGCGCGGACATCTCGTCCGTTGTGGCTACCGCAGATGCTTGTCAATTGGTAATGCTATCTGCATAGATTTTTTGAACGACGAGTGCGCACTAACGGCACATGCACGTTATACCGATACACTTACGGAGTCTTTTCGCTGCGAGCATGAGCTGCTTCTTCGCATCGTGCGGACGAACAGGCAAGTTGACGGACGGAATTGCTTCCGGAGACACCTTTCGGTACTTGTAACCTGTTGATACATAGTAGTGGACACGTTAACCGAGCACAAAGAAGCGAAAAGCAAATGTGAAAGCTTACCTAGCGTCTTGTACACGGGATATACAAAATCCTCTTCTTTGAAATGCTTCCTGCAGACGACAGCGTGCTTAGACGGCAGTTTGCCCATCCTAAGCATGATTATCCATGCTTTCTTCAGCTTGGTCGATTTCGGGTAGTGATGAAAACTTATGCCGTCTACCTTGCGAGATTTGCATTGCGGAACTGAGCAGTAAGTGACCATCGTATCGCAAGAGCGGGAACACTGCGGGCTTAGAAAAACGCGCGCTTCGGCGGCGCAGCAGGAGAGTCCTTTCCCTGACGTCACATCGCTGCGATCGCAGCGACGCCAGTGTTCGTTCTCGGGGCTAATAAGCACTACATATCAGCTTAGTGCGTCTGGTGTTGGTAGCACCTATGTTGCTGTTGGCATCGTTAAGCAACTGTAAACAACTCGTTATATAATACATGTGCGACTCTTCAAAATATGTGTGTACCATTTGCCATTTGCACAATTCTTTAGCGTCATTCCGCAACGTTTTGCTCAATGAGGAAAATTGCGACACACTCACCTTCCTGCGCATGCTTCGCATAATATCGATTCCCACGGCACGTGGGATCTGTCGAATTTTTTTTTTTTGGCAGGACATCGTGCTCGCAGCGTGACCGAGTGTAATTGAGACAGCGGCGCTCGGGCACGAACGCATGCTCGGATAGGGCGAAGAGGGGGAGAACAAAGTCGGAGGATAGAACAGCCAACCTGCAGCAAGGGTGCCGTCTCTGTCTCATTCCTTACTCTCTCTCTCTCTCTCTCTCTCTCTCTCTCTCTCTATATATATATATATATATATATATATATATATATATATATATGACGCAATGAATGAGAGAGAGACGTGCCGTGGCTCATACGCCATCTATTTATTCTACTGTACGCGCCCTTCTTCCTCGTCAGCTTCTACCTGACTGGCTTCATGCGTCACATGATTCCTCCTCCCCCCGAGAGAATGCGAGAGTTACAAGTCATCAAGGAGAGTCGTATGGGGGAAAATATCCGAACTTGCAGATAGATCCATGCCCCAATAGCTTCCCTAAGCTCGCAAAAAATAATTCAGAGTGGGCAGTTCTGTCACATGCACAAGCGCTCTGGTTGGCGAGGCTGGCTATTGCGTTCTGGACAAAACATGCACACCTTGAACGTGGAAACTGGTGATGGTACATCTTGCATTCTGGCGAGGAATGAACGGGGTTGAAACGGCTTGGAGCACCAGCGGTTCGAATTTGGTAGATGTCGCTTCCTTTGTCGTTTGTGGTACACATGCGGCGCTAGCAGTTTGCGTATTCGTTGACCGAGACTGACGGGGCTATCTCTGTGTCCTTCCGGAATATAGGTTGTGGTTTTGGGCCTCTTTGGTCATTTTGTGTCCTGTTGTCTGAGTGGGTTTGATCCAAAACTGCAATTAAGCCTAGTAGGAACAAATTCGTCCTTTAATTACGAGCGCAAGCACACAGGGACAAGAAGATACTTACGAGGACAAGCGCGATCTAATAACTGAGTTGTTTTTCGGAATACACACATATTTAACAGCCCACTGTTCTGCTCGATCAAGTTAAAAACACCAAAAACATGAAAAGCACACACAGCATCACATGAACATACGCCTTAACGCACTGACATCAGCGACAACTCCTTTGCAACCAGAGCTAACACACTTATATTTGTGCATTTCGATGTGATAGGCCTCGCCTATCTCCCTACAAGTTTTATTTCGATGCCTATATTCAATAGTTGTGCTTTCGGAACAAGATGCGCATGCGCACTTGCTGCAATGCAGCGCTAAATAAGTGCTACGGCGACCTTTCACACTGCACATGTGTTCTCTTAGTCTAGTGTTAATACATCTACCAGTCTGCCCTAAGTACACATGACAACGGAATGTTGTATACTACGTTGATGGCACAGTGAACAAACTGGTGCTTGTGTTTATTTCTACAAGCTTCTTGTGCACTGTTAAGTCTTTCACATTTTTGATTAACCAAGACACATACACCTCCGATCTTGTTCTTGGCCGAGAACACCACCTTGACATCGTACTTTCCTGCTACCTTTTTTATTGTGTGAGAGAGCCCGTGCACATAAGGAATCACTACTACGTGGGAGCTAGAATCATTCTGCCTTCACTTTTCCACCGACGGCTATTTTTCCTGTTTAAGTTTTATAACGTTCCAACAGGAGGAAGGAACGTTTACTGTTTAATATACACAGTTTTCAGCCATTGCCGACTTCATCTTCGGGTCTTCAGCCGCAGCATCCCTACGTCCTCCCGGGCTTTTATTCGCATCCCTCCGTGGATGGTATAGCAGTGTATTGCCAACCGACGCCTCTTCAACTTTGCTTCGTGGTCCTTGATAATATATAGTCTTGAGAATTCTTTGTTGCCTCGTTGTTTTCACGACCAGGTAAGGACCTACAAATGGACACTGAGTCCAGACCCTTTCGAACCAGTACCATGTCTCCAGGTTCAATTTTGGCCTTGCTGACTGGTGACGTTTGTCAAAGTTCGCCTTCACCGTTTTCCTATATTTCTCTTTCTGTTGCACATCCAAAGGCTTTTCCTTCAGCGTGATTTTCTCAAATATACACAGTTCTTTGTCCGCAGGAAGCCAAGGTGGTTTCTTGAAAACGGCGAAATAGGGGCTACATCCTAAGGCAGCAGTGTGCGACCGGTTATGACGGTTGACAGCAGTTTCCAACGCACACTTCCACCTGCCTTTGAAGTTGGGGTACAGGGCTATGAAGATCTTCACATCTCGAATAATTCTCTCAGCCAGAGAGTTCGCTTCCGGGTGATATGGTGCAGGAAAACGCAGCTCGATACCTCTTGCGGTAGCCCAATGCTGAAGTTTCTCGCTTCGGAGCGCCGGTCCGTTGTCTGCAACAATAACCTTGACGTTGCAGAACATGTCCCTCTCTAGAAAAGAGATGACGCAGTTCGCATCCTCCCTTCCAGCTTTGGCAGCCACAAACCGCGTGCATTCGTCCACTGCGACTAGAAGAGCTTGAGTCTTCTTGACACCCTGACCCTTCTTTTACAGCGAAAGCTGTTATGAGATCATTTCACCGGCCGTTTTTCGCGCCGTAGTTGTCCGCCGCCGCCGCCGCCGGTGTCCGTAACCAGTATCGCTCGAAATAAGAAAAAAAACGAAATAAGAAAAAATTCCAGGATGGAACGAGGTTCGAACCTGGGTCCTCTGCGTGGGAGCCCAGTATTCAACCTCTGAGCCATGCCGGTGCTTGAAACTGCTTTGCAAAAATGTCCTATACAGGCTTCATGTCGGGAAGGAACCGCATTAGCATATGCAATATAGCGTGGTAGAACAGTAAAATAAGCACCAAGCGTCGCACAACGCGAATTCTGTAACCAGGCGTCACACAATGCGAATTGCGCAACGAGTACGTTGTTGAATGCTTCCAACCCATTACAAAGGGCTCTGCCATAATTCTTCGTCGTCATCAGGCACAGCATCAACAAAGTGCGCATAATGCCTTACATGCGTTTAGCAGGTACGACGACTCTCCGCAGAATGACGAAAAATGGCACAGTGCCGGCTGCCCTACTTCTCAAAAATTAGAATGATTTATAGCGCAGTGGGTTCCTCGCAAGTGCACTTGTATTGGTTGCCAAGGAAGCCCATAAACGCATGATCCATTTCCTCGGGGTCTCAGTAGAGTTCTTCACCCCCCCCTCCCCGTCTCTCTCCCACGTCAACGTATGTTATACAGCATGACGGGAGAGGGGAATAGCGACCGGGCTTCACCCAATGCAAATTACATAACTGGTCGGCCGTTTAAAGCTTCCAACCCATTACAAAGGACTGAGCCATAATTCTTCATCGTTATCAGTCGTCGCGTCAACAAAGTGCACATAATGCCTTACAGACGTGTAGCTAGTGCCTCGCTTCTCCGTAGAATGACAAACAATGGCTTAGAAGGTGCTTCCCATTGCAACTTCAAAAAATTGTGATTTATGGCGTAGTGGGTACCTTTCTAGTGTACTTGTATTGTAGCCCCAAGAGAGCTTACAATGGGCTCTAGAAACGCCGCTCTTCCAGCTTTCGCTGTGACTGTGCTGCGGTTTCAGCGCAGGCCTGGCTTTTTTTCAGTTCTGCAAAATCAAGGTGCAGTATTTCAAATGGTGTGTGTCAGAATACTGTAGAGTTACCATCTTGTTTCCACATGGCTTAAACTTTGCTTTGCAAATTTGACAGTTGTGGCATGTCTTTACATATTTAGCCACGTCGTCCTTCATGCCCTTCCAAGTAAATCTTTGGGGTAATTTTCTGTACGTTCTTTTGAACCCATCGTGACCTCCAGACTCAGGGCTCTCATGCTATAGTCGCAGTATTGTAGGTACTGCCGTTTCGGGCACAAGTACCTTGCCATCTTCTATCTTGAGGTCTTCGGAGCCTTCCCACAACTTGATTAGGTTGACTTCTTCAAGATTATTGTCCCTAGATACATGGAGTCTCGCTAGAGCGTCTGCTCCTGGTGCTTTTGTCCTGGGCGATGGGCCACTTCAAACGTGTACTGCTGAATCTCACTGACCCATCTGGCAAGGCGGCCTTTTGGTTGTGTCAATTACAATATATAAGTCAATGCTTGGTTATATGTGTATAGTATAAAGTTTCTTCCCTCGAGATAGCTCCTAAAATATTTGAGTGCCATAACAACAGCCAAGGCTTCTTTTTCTGTGGTAGATTAATTTACTTGAGCCTTCGTAAAGGTACAGGAGAAATATCCAATCACTTGTAGCATTTGTGCGACGGGCTTATTGGTGCCTCTTTGATAAAGGACGGCTCCAGTACCATAATGAGAGACATCTGTGCACAACTCAAACGTCAAGTTAAAATCCGGCAGCGTAAGTACAGGACCTGCCGAAATAATTTCGACGGGTTCGTTGTAGCAACGCTTGCAATTTTCCGACCACACGAATGGGGTATCCTTTTGCGTAAGGGCTGCCAAACACTTAGTCTTTGTGGCATAATCCTTTATAAGCCCCCGGAAGTGTCCGGCAAGGCCAAAGAAGACGCGAAGAGAGTGCAAATCGAATGGCTTGACTAGTGTTTTTATCCGCTCAATGCTCTCTTTTTTGGTGCTTTTAGTCTTTCCGTCAAAGGACCTGCCTAAGAACACAACCGTCCGACAAAAGAATTCGCTCTTCTTAACGTTTATTTTAAGTTGTGCTTTACTTAGCACTCCTAGAACCATTGACAGGTGGGCAATGTGGTCTTCTCTTGATCTTGAATAGACCAGTATGTCGTCAACATACACGTTGCAGAATTTTCCAAGAAAATCTTTGAGCACCCTGTTCATCATTTTCTGGAACCATGCGCCAGAATTTTTCCACCCAAATGGAAGCCGGTTGTACTCGTAGACGTCGAAAGGCGTGACAAAAGCGGTGAACATCTTGGTTTCTTCTTTCAGTGGTACTTGCCAGTAACCCTTACATAAATCAATCCTGGAGAACCACTTGCATCCTCCCATCTCGTCAATTATTTCGTCGATTCGGGGCATGGGGAACGGGAACGAGTCAGTTTGCTTGTAAACAAGCCTATAGTCCGTGCACAATCGATAAGACCCGTCTTCTTTTGACACAATGGCAATCGGTGAAGCAAATGTAGAGGTTGATGGTCTCTTAACGCCGGAATCTAACATTCCTTGGAGCTCTTGCTTAAGCCATGCTTTCTTTTCGTGGCTTAGTCCATATGGTTTCTTTCGCACGACACTTTTGCCTCGAAGCTCGAAAGGTACTTCAATCACTGTAGTTGCTGGTGGATAGTGCCCAACACACAAAAGCTCAGGAAATGTTGACACAACTTCTTCCGAGCACGTGACTTTCCTGTTTTGAGATGTATGTACGAGGTTAGAATGCTCGGTGGTGATGGCGTCATTCCAAAGAATATTCATATTAAATAGCTTCATGTCAGGCCTTGACAAAAGGAAATCAAACTCAACTCCTGTAATGACATGGCTTTTCACCATATGCTCTTGACGTCCGAAATTCACTTTTACGTCCGTCCATTTCGCTAGCTCTCGGCATGTTGCGTCGTAACTTTGGACTCTAACAACTCTTCCTGCGAAAATGAGATTTTTGTCCACTCGCTGCTCGTTGATCAAGCTCACTGATGCTCCAGTGTCCACGATTGCTGACACCTTGCAATTATTTACAGCCATGGGTACGGATAAAATGTTTGAGTTCATAAGAAACACCATCTCCTGCAGAATCGGGGTTTCCTTGCTAGTAAATTCCCATGTCATGCTGTTGGCTTGTTCACATTCGCCTGGTATGCAAGATGCCACGGAAGTAGTGTAGTTGCCGTATTCGTCATGTGGCCTCGATTTATGTGTCGCCTCATGTATTGGAGTCACATCGGACCAGGTCTCACATGAGACGTATTTTAAGCAGTGAAGAAGCTCAGTTTTCACCATTGCCAGAACACAGTTTTCAGCCATTGCCGACTTCATCTGCCTCTTCTCTTCTCCGTCGGTTCTTCAGCCGCAGGATCCCTACAAGTTTTCTTACAAGTCTGCTGCCATTAGCTTGCAACACCGACAACGAGTATCCTGCATCCTGCAGTCGGGGAACCTGTTCATGAAACACGTCATGAGCTCTGTGAGAGGAAGAGTTTGACAATGCTGACCGAAAACTATTCGTGACTATGCCATTCTTAACTAGCTTAGAGTGATTTGAAGTATAATGCAAAAGCGGCTTGCCAACCTTCGGCAAAAACGAACAACACACGTGGTCAAAAATTGTAGCTTTATATCCAGATATTGAAGCTAATTTTGAACCGGTACCTCGGAAGTAAAGGCTAATCCTTTGCCGTGAGAATTAAAAGCCTCTAATATGGTTCTTCTGAAATCATCCTGAAGAACTTTGCAGCCACGCACTAAGTAGTCATCTATATATCTGTAGACCTTGTAAACACCACCTTCTAGGCACCTTGCCAGATCCCTGTCTATGCTGCCCATGAACATGTTGCTTAGTACCGGAGCTACCTTGGACCCAAGGCATACACATTTTGCCCGAATGGACGTTCCTTCACGGAAACGCTCCTGGGTGTTCACTAAATAAAAGTGCAACAACTTGAGGAACGACTCAATGGGCATCCAGCACGTGTTGCGGGATGCCATTCCTCGTACGTCTCTTCTTGTCCCTGTGTGTTTGCACGAGTAAGTGAAGGATGAATAGGTTTGATCGTAGGCTGAGTCTTGATCTCTGCTGGAGAAAACTTGCATGACGTTCCCTTTTGCGAAAATGTCTTGAATTTGATGTGTTGACACCTCGAATTTGTCGTCGCTCCAGTTGACTCGCTTGTAAACGTATTTCTTTAAGCCGTGAGTGTTGCTCCGATGCCTGTAGTTGTCCTTGTCGGAAAACAAGTCGCTTAACCTGGTCAATTTGCTTGAGCTTGCTGCTGCCCATGTTGCTGATGCGGCTTTCGTTTCAGAACATGACTTTCGTTTTCGTCGCGAGTTAATGCAGTATTCAATGGGTCGCTGGTGCACAATGGGCTGATGCTTGTCGTGTCGGGCATTGGTGGTTGTATGTCAGAATTGTGAGAAAGCTCTTCACACTGTTCTACGACGCCGTTCACTATGAATGCTTCTGGCACTTGGCAGCGTGCGAGGTGCGATGCATCTGGGCCTTCGGGGTTGCTTTGACTCTCGGGTATGTGTGCACCGATCAATCGTGAGGGTGACTCCATATTGCTTCTCTCTTCAAGTGGGTAAGCATTAGACGATGATACGGCAGCAGAGATGCCTTGGTTAGGTCCCGGTCACGAATGCTGGTAACACTGCGTAACTTTTGAATTAAAATCTTGTGGCCAAAGACATCTCTTGGACTCGTCCTGGCGTGGCTGGGTATTTTCTCGATGCCTCTGTAGCGAGAGAGAGAGACGTCAGGCGGCCGACGTGGCCGTGCCGTTCTCGCTACTTTATTCGCAGGCCCTGGTACAAGCAGAGCGGCAGCGGCTGCCGGCGTCCAGCCTCCAGGAGCGTGAGCTCGTTCCGAACTGCTCGCGCCTCGACCGCTGAGCATGAGCTGTGCGAGAAGCGCGGCGCGTAAATGGTAAAACGATGATGATGATCGTGAGCGATGATGATGATGCCGCTACAGATTACTCCCCCCCGCAGAAATGAAGCCGAAATGAAAAACTATGGGGGCGTATATACAAGGCTAGTGACGCGAGACAGAATGTCCGTGGGCAGTTCAGGTCGTCAACGGTTAAGGACCATCGGGAACCCTTGGGTCTCTGGCGGGCGGCTCTGGGAGAAGCGTAGAGGGCGGGGAACTAGGCGAAAGTACGCTGGTGTCGTGCCCAGGCGGATCCCACGACGACATGAAGGGGCCTTTCGGTAGCGGACCGGTTGGCGCAAGTGAGCGCGGCTGGCAGATGGCGTTGAGAACGGGTGCACAAGGGCCGGTGCGGGCGATGTGCGCGAAACAATGCGAAAAGGCGCAGTGAAGCCACGACGAGCAACTATCGGCGAGTAGCTGCTGCAATGGGTCTTTCCTGTGCGGGCAAAGCGCTGACGCGGATGTCGGCACAGCGCGCCTGCACAGTGGCCACATGTCAGGTGGGCGGCGTCCTGTGTCAAGGGCTCAGGAGCAAATCTGCGGTGACACCGAGCAGGCGTAGTCGCTGCAGGCTCGGATGATGCTCCTGTGCGCGTTGAAGCACCCTCTGCAGGTGGCACAGGAGGGCTCGTGCGCTGATCAGGATGCTGGAAGCCGGTCGACGTGGCAGGCGTCACATGTGCGGCTTGCTCTGCCATTGGCGAACCAGCAGGCATGTCGCCCTCAGGCGCTTCCGTCATAGTAGCAGCGTCGCGCAAGTGCGGCCGAAGTTGGTAAGGGGCACGAACTTGTGCTGCGGTAGACGTCGAGGGCGACGCTGGTCGCTGCTGACAAGAGGCGCAGAGCTTAGAAGTCGGTGAAAGGTCGTGTTCGGGTACCGTCGACGGCGAAACCTCCGCGAGCGAGGGGCGAACAGTGGGCGAGAGGTTGTCCGTGTCAGCTTCCAGTTCGGGCGGCAAGGTAGCCAGCGTGGAAGCAGAGGTCAGGGACGTGTCGTGAGCCGGCGAGGACAGGGACGACGGGCGGATGGCGGGCATGCCTGATGGACCGTCGGCCGAGGTCGTCGAAGAAACGCGGCTCGTGGCGGACTGGTCGATGGCAGCAGCAACGTCGTCGTGTGCGGGAACCTCGGGCGTAGGATCCTGAACATCGTCGGGCGGGTCGTCCGGCGCGGGAACCACTGCGCTGGTGGCCGGACGAGAGGTGGATAGAGACGTTGCCGGGGAAGGTAGGTCGCGGTCATGGGAGGGCTGCGGGCCGGGTGGTACCGCTCGCGTTGGCGGAGGGGAAACCCAGAACTCACGGGTCCCCGGTAGCGGGCGGTACGTCTCGCCATAGCGAGCCAGCACCGCAGCGCAGAGGTCGTCGTATGGCTGCGGGCTGGATGACGACGCGGCGGACAGATGACGCAGCTCAGCTGGGAGGGCGTCAAGCAGGATGTCGTGCATCAGTGGCTGTGCGGTGACGCCGTTCACCGCGAGGCAGGCGTCGAGCTGCATAAACCACGCTCGTGGGTAGGCCGGGTGAAACGGCGGAACTGGAGGGCAGAGTCGCGGAAGCATGGCAGCGGGCCGCTCGGCGAAGGCCGTGTTCTCCGGGTCACCAATTGTAGCGAGGGAGAGAGACGTCAGGCGGCCGACGTGGCCGTGCCGTTCTCGCTACTTTATTCGCAGGCCCTGGTACAAGCAGAGCGGCAGCGGCTGCCGGCGTCCAGCCTCCAGGAGCGTGAGCTCGTTCCAAACTGCTCGCGCCTCGAGCGCTGAGCATGAGCTGTGCGAGAAGCGCGGCGCGTAAATGGTAAAACGATGATGATGATCGTGAGCGATGATGATGATGCCGCTACACCTCAGTTCGTTCATGGTGAAAGCAGCGACCTTGTGAGCAATGGGGTAATCGTTGTGAGCAACAGAAGAGCCACTTCATGCAAATCCAGGCGGTGGGTCACGTATTGGATACGACGAATCACCTGCATCGCTTTGTGCAATTACTCATCGTGTCCTATGGTTCAGTCAAGAGGTAGAAGATGCCAATTTTTGTGCAGAAGGGAAACCTGATGGATGGTTACTTTTCGTCGGAAAAGCACGTGGACTGTGATGGCTCAGTTGAAAGTTCTCTAGGTGGCGGATTATAGACAAGCCTTCATCGTATTTTTTAGATCAGATGACCATTTCCTCTTTAATTTTATTTCATGATTCGTCGTTTTGAATTATGTGTGTAAGCTAAAACTTGAAAGCCTCACCGGTCACGTAGTTGTTGAAGTTGGCAGCCATGTGCCGTTCCGTCCATGATGCAGCGCTAGCGTGACGTTCGAAATGGTTGAACCATTCCTCTACGGGTCCATCGTCCGCTCATGCGGCGTACTGTGGGATGTCAATGTCTGTTGATGCTGCTGCCATGATGGTGGTCGCTGTGTGCAGCTAGGACCTCCTTCGGTAGTCCATGTGGTCAGAACGTCTTGTTGAGAACTTAGTGGATGATGTGCGGCTGATGAAGTGGCTGCCAGGTCTTGATCCTGTCGACTTGTGTGACGCTATGAATGAGACGTCCCGTGGCTCATACGCCATTTATTTATTCTATTGCACGCACCCTTCTTCCTCGTCAGCTTTACCTGACTGGCTGCAGGCGTCACACACATACACACACACAGATATATATATATAATTGTATATATATATATATATATAGTGTAAGCACATTTATCGTACTTCGTCGTTCTCACTTGTACATAACCATCATCATCGCCATTGGGTTGGCTGGTTGCTGTTCTGAGCCGAGGCAGACATCGCGGAATAAACGCTGCTGCTGGCCCTGCCTGGTGAAGTCTTCCTGCGTCTTTGAGAGTGGTGGAGGTGGGTCAAGATCCCGACGTCCTCCTACGTTCGTGTCCCACCTGGAGCTACGATCCGGTCGCCGCTTGCGCCCGGCCACCCCCACAGCTATGCAGACAACGGAACCAACACCTAGCCCTAACCCTACCGCGCCGATGCCTGCGGCTGCCCTCCCTTCGTCCACTGTCACCAGCCCTCAGCGCGAACCACCCGTATTCGCTGGTCTCCGCGGTGACGACGTCGAGGACTGGCTCGACCTTTACAACCGTGTGGGTTCAGCCAATCGGTGGACCGAAGCGGAGAAATTGAGCTATCTCCCATTCTACCTGACCGGCGTAGCCAAAACTTGGTATTTCAACCACGAAACTGACTTCGTCGATTGGTTGACCTTCGCCACCAAGCTGCGACAAATCTTGGGATGCTCGTCAGGTCGTTCCGAAACCGCAAAACAGAAGCTGGCTACGCGGGTTCAACTTGCACACGAGACATACACTTCATATATCGAGGATGTTTTGGCCCTCTGTCGCCGTGCGAACAGCGATATGACGGAAGCCGAGCGCGTTCGCCACATCCTTAAAGGAATTGGCACGATTGCGTTCAACGCCTTGGCTGTTAACAATCGAACTACGGTCGAAAACATGATTTCCGCATGCCAACGCCTTGACCAATTGCAGTCTCTCCGCCTTCAACAAGACAGCGATCCTCGCCTTATGCCTCCCTCTGATTTGAAAGCTCTTATCCGCGCCATGATCCGTGAAGAACTTCGAGACCTGGAACAGCAGCGGTCCACTGCCGTCTCAACTCCACCCGCACCATTTGACCTGCGGAATCTTGTGAAGCAGGAGTTGGCGGCCATGACAACACCGACAGCGCCGGTCGCTCCACCAGCACGCCCGCTGCCCACATACGCTGATGTGGCCTCCCTGACGACACCGACAGCATCAGTTGCTCAAACACTGATGCCCACATATGCCGATATAGCTGCAATTCCGCCTGCTGCGGTCACATCTGGGCCTGCTGACATTACTTGTCGCCATTTGGCTTCTGCGAGAGGTGCGGTACCTGCTCCAACCTCGTCTCCTCAGTGGCGTCCGTCCCGTCCTGTTTGTTTTTACTGCGGCATCCGAGGCCACATATCTCGTTACTGCCGTCGCCGCCAGCAGGATGAACGACGAGGCTATGCTGAGCTCGAGCGGGACCGGTTTCGAAGACCCGATCATTATGGTCCAGACTCCTACACATTCACGCAGTACCGGTCTCCGCCTCCTCCAGCGTCCCCGCGTCAACATCAGGACTACCGCTCCTCCAGACGACGCTCTCCATCACCCTACCGCCGCTCGGCATCGCCGCTTCGCCCCCTCTCCCGCACTCTTGAACAACATTCGGAAAACTAAGGATTGCAGTTTTTGGATGGAAAACTGCGTCCCGTCGATCATCAAAAATGCCTCCCGTTTCCCCGGCTAACCTGTTGCCAGTGACTATTGAAGGTGTTCCTGTGCAAGCGCTTGTTGATACCGGTGCCGCTACTTCTGTTATACGTAGTGACTTGTGCTCGCGGCTCCGTAAAGTCAGAACACCTTATGTAGGACCTGTGTTGCGTGGCGCAAATAATGTACTCATCCAACCTGATGGACAGTGTACGGCCCGCGTTTTCATCGACGGCATACGTCACCACATCGAGATGATTGTGCTACGCACGTGCGTTCATGAACTTATCCTGGGTTGCGACTTCCTACATTCTGCCTCCGCTGTCATATCATGTAAAGAACACGTCGTTCACATCACGGATACATCGGATGCATCCATGTCAGCCCCGCCTTCATTGACCTTCAACTTGGCTGTCGCTGAAGACTGTGTTTTGCGCCCTGGTCATGAACACGTTGTAGCGGTTGCATCTAGCCAAGTAGCCGATGGTGACGCCCTAGTTGCCCCTGCTCCTCGCTGCACCTCTCGTGGAATTCTCGTCGCCTCCTGTCCCCTCCGGTTGTCCCATGGCCGCGCGCTTCTGCCCATTTGCAACACAACTGCAGAATCTATGATGTTGCCCAAGGGGATGACTGTAGCGACGATAGACGCATCTCCACTGACCTCCATTGCAGCACTTTGCCCGTCTTCATCGTCAGTACCCACGTCAGGTGCGAGTTCTTCCCCTTTCCGAGCAGTAATCGGCTCCGATCTAACCTCTGCACAATCCACAGCGTTATTGGCGCTTTTAGCTAAGCATAAGGCCTCCTTCGATAGCTGTGCCACGACACTGAGTCAGACTCCCGTGGCCGTACACCGCATTGAAACGGATGGTTCTGGTGTTATACGCCGTCGGCCTTATCGTGTCTCACAATCGGAAAAAAAGTCATTGAAGAACAAAAAAATGGAAGACCTGCCTCTGTTATATAGATGATATTGTTGTGTTTGCATCTACCTTCGCCCAACACGTTCAACGATTAGACGAAGTACTTCAGTGTCTTTCAAACGCTGGCCTTCAGATAAATACCAAAAAGTGCATGTTTGCCAGAAAAAGTATAAAAGTCCTCGGTCACGTCGTTTCCAAAGACGGAGTCCGGCCAGATCCCGATAAGATAGCCGCTGTATTGCAGTTTCCTCGGCCTTCCACCCAAAAGACGTTGCGCAGTTTTCTTGGCCTAGCGTCATACTTTCGCCGCTTTATACGCAACTTCGCGACTATAGCGGCTCCCCTAAATAAGCTATTAGTCGCTGGTGCTCCTTCGCTTGGTCCGACGACTGCGAGATCGCATTTGAAGTCCTTAAAGAACGCCTGACTTCCGGACCAGTGCTTCACCACTCTGACGAGAGCGCGCCTACTATCCTGCACACTGACGCAAGCGCGCAAGGTATTGGCGCAGTACTTTTGCAGCGTGATGCCGCCTCTAAAGAGCAGGTTGTGGCATACGCCAGCCGGACTCTGTCGACAGCGGAGAGGAACCACACGATCACGGAGCAGGAATGCCTGGCTATTGTCTGGTCGATACAGAAATTCCGCCCGTACCTCTACGGTCGGCACTTCACTATCGTCACAGACCATCACGCACTGTGTTGGTTGTCCTCGGTGAAGAATATGTCAGGACGTCTAGGGCGCTGGGTCCTGCGCTTGCAAGAGTATGACTTTACCATCACATATAAGTCTGGCAAATGTCATCATGATGCCGACGCGCTGTCCCGATGCCCACTTTCACTCTCTCTTCACAATAAGTCCTCCGCATCGCCTCCTGAGAGCTCCAATATCCCGCCTGCCTCACGACACCTGTCGATCACCTCACTGGACCCAATTCAACCTTCTTCGCAAGCCGGTTTCCGTTCACTTCAGCGGGCCGACTCCTACTGTCGAACTTTCCTTGACTACCTTCGCGGCATCACTAAACCACCTAACAGCCGCTTGAGACGCCAGCTTAGACAATTCCGCCTCGACGACGGTGTGCTCGAACGCTATATTTATCATCCCACGGGTAACAAGTGGGTGCCGGTCCTTCCCCGCTGCCTTCGTCTTCGAGTTTTAGAAGCATTTCACGATGACATTCCTGCTGGTCATCTAGGTTTTCGCAAGACCTACGACCGCATAAGGACCCGCTGTTTCTGGCCCGGCTTGTCCACGTCGGTAGCCAAATACGTGAGCTCGTAAGCGGTCCACGTCCCCACCCGCCGGTTTCCTGCAGCCTCTTCCCTGTCCGACAACGCCTTTTGAATTTGTCGGAATTGACTTGTATGGTCCCTTGCCGTTGACGTCTAGCGGTCACCGTTGGATCGTCACTGCAGTCGATCATTTGACAAGATACGCCGAGACTGCGTCTCTTCGGTCCGGTACTGCTACAGAAGTCGTCGACTTTTTCTTGCAGTCCATCGTCTTGCGCCATGGAGCTCCTCGCGTTCTTCTGAGTGACCGGGGCAAAGCCTTCATTTCGCACGTCCTCGAGGAAGTCCTACGGGCCTGTAGACCGACGCATAAAACCACTTCTACGTACCACCCACAGACGAACGGTCTTACTGAGCGCTTTCACCGAACGCTCTCTGACATGATCTCCATGTACCTACGTCCGGATCACAAAAACTGGGACAATATTTTGCCATTTGTCACCTTCGCATATAATACCGCGACACAAAGATCTACCGGCTACAGCCCTTTCTTCCTTGTGTATGGACGATCTGCATCCTCAGTCTTCGACACGGCATCCTTCTTTGGTCCAGCTCCGTCCAGTACTTCTCTACCAGAAGAGTTCGCAGCTCGAGTCGCGCAATGCCGTGAAATTGCTCGGCGCAACACGGAAGCCACTCAAGAAGAACGAAAACGTCGCTGCGATAGCAAAAGACGCGACGTGACATTTCATTCCGGAGATAAGGTCCTACTATGGACCCCGACTCGAGCGTCAGGGCTCTGCGAGAAATTTCTTCACCGGTACGTTGGCCCATACACCGTTCTACGGCAAACTTCCCCAGTGAACTATCTCGTCACCCCGCTTGAGTCTGTCACTGACCACCGTCGTCGCAGCACAGAAATTGTTCACGTGTCACGCAAGAAGCCTTTCATTACTCGTTCAGCTGATCTTTGAGTTGTGGCCAGGCTGGCCGCTTCGAAGACGGGGAGAAATTAGTGTAAGCACATTTATCGTACTTCATCGTTCTCACTTGAACATAACCATCATCATCGCCATTGGGTTGGTTGGTTGCTGTTCTGAGCCGAGGCAGACATCGCGGAATAAACGCTGCTGCTGGCCCTGCCTGGTGAAGTCTTCCTGCGTCTTTCAATATATATATATACATATATATATATATCCATATATATATATACATATATATATATATATATATATATATATATATATATATATATATATATATATATATATATATATATATATATATTATCAAGGCGTTTTTTCACGGCAATAGTCGACGAAGCACAACAGCGACAGTCAAGACAGAGCGCGGGCACGACCTCACTGCGTGTCACTACGAGCGGGTCATGGTAGGGTTTCAGGCGCTCTACGTTGACAATGTCGCGCCCTCGACGGCGCATGTCCGAAGATGGTTCAGTGGGTTCGATCAGGTAGTTACCGGATATGTGCGTTCGACTACACGGTAGGGGCCTTCGTATTTGGGCAGTAGTTTGGAAGAGAGGCCAGTTGCCCTGGTAGGGACCGAGAGCCATACGAGCGTCCAGGAAGGAATGTGGGCGCAGAAGTGGTGGTGCCACCACGAATGCTCTTCTGCCGCTCTTGGTCATCTGTAGTAAATGTCCTGGCAAGCTCACGACACTCCTCAGCAAGTCTTGCTGTGGCAGAAATAGGCGCACACTCAGACGGATCCGGCTTGTATGGAAGGATTGTGTCGATTGTGTGCGACGGGTGCCTGCCGTACAATAAGAAAAAGGGTGAGAAACCAGTAGTGCTCTGAAGGGCGGTATTACAAGCGTAGGTGACGGAAGGCAGAATGGCATTCCAATATGTGTGATCGGCGGCAGCGTACATCGACAGCATGTCGTCGAGCCTACGGTTAAAGCGTTCTGTGAGGCCATTCGTCTGCGGGTGGTAAGCAGTAGATTTCCGGTGAACAACGTTGCACTCTTTGAGAATGGCTTCGACGACTTCTGACAAGAAGACACGACCTCGATCGCTGAGCAGCTCCTGGGGTGGACCGTGGCGCAGCGTGAATCGGTGCAGCAGGAAGGAGGCAACATCGCGCGCTGTAGCCGCTGGGCGGGCGGCAGTCTCGGCGTATCGCGTAAGGTGGTCAACAGCGACGATGGCCCAGCGGTTGCCAGCCGACGTTAGAGGGAGTGGTCCATATAAATCAGTGCCAACGCGCCCAAACGGCCGGTCAGGGCAAGGTAGAGGTTGCAGACCTGCCGGCGACAGGTGCGCTGAAGTTTTGCGACGCTGACAATGATGCAAGAGCGAACGAACCTCTGCACCTAGCGGTACATCCCTCGCCAAAAGTACCGTTGGTGAATGCGGTGGTAGGTTTTCGATACCCCAGAGTGTGCACACTGCGGATCACAGTGGAACGACTCGCATATGTCAGAACGCAGACTGCGGGGTATTACGGGTAGCCACTGGCGGCCGTCACCGTAATTGCGTCGGTGGAGGAGGTCGTCGCGAACGGCGAAATGGTGGGCTTGACGACGCAACATGCGAGTGGGTGGTACTGCCGATGGATCAGTCAGCAAGTCTATCAGTGAGGCAATCCAGTGATCCTTGCGTTGTTCAGTAGCGATGGTGTGAATGTCGATGCAAGAAACGGCATTGTGAGACACTGAGCTGTGGGTATTGTCGTCAGGCAAGGGGGAGCGCGAGAGTGCGTCGGCGTCAGCATGCTGGCGTCCGTTGCAGTACAGCACGCGGATATCGTAGTCCTGTAGGCGAAGTGCCCAGCGGGCGAGGCGGCCTGATGGATCCTTCAATGATGACAACCAGCAGAGTGCATGGTGGTCGGTGATGACATCAAATGGGCGACCATGAAAATAAGGTCGAAATTTTGTAGGGTCCATATGATGGCCAGGCATTCCTTTTCGGTGATGGTGTAATTTGTCTCGTCTTTAGTAAGCGTACGACTTGCATATGCCACGACATATTCAGGGAATCCTGATTTGCGCTGCGCAAGGACATCGCCAAGGCCAACACCGCTGGCGTCTGTATGTACCTCTGTAGGCGCCGTAGGGTCGTAGTGGCGGAGTATGGGAGGCGACGTCAGCAAACGACGGAGCTTTAAGAAAGCGTCGTCGCACTCTAATGACCACGAATGGAGGGGCCCGTTACTTCCGAGCAGCTTCACCAGTGGCAATGATAGTCGCGAAGTTTCGAATGAAGCACCGAAAGTAGGAACACAGTCCTACGAAACTGCGCAGTTCCTTGACGGACGTAGGTTTGGGGAATTCGGTCACGGCCCGAAGCCTGCCTGGATCGGGGAGAATTCCGTCCGTCGACACGACGTAGCCGAAGATTGTCAGCTGCCGTGCAGCAAATCGGCAATTCTTTAGATTCAGTTGCAGACCGGCGTCGCTCAAACGCGTTAAAACATGCTGTAGGCGTTGAAGATTTGTGGAGAAGTCCGGAGCAAAAACGACGACGTCGTCGAGGTAGCACAAGCACGTGTGCCATTTCAGGTTGCGCAGAACGGTATCCATCATGCGCAGAGGCAGGTGGGCGCCAGTATCGATGCCATGCGTAACGGCCGACGTGCGGCCGAGAGAAGTTTGAGCGACATCGAAAGAAGAGCGAAATTCTTCCAACAGGTCCAGAAGCTGGGAACGCTGGACCTGTGTAAGGTTGTCAGCTATGGAGGAACCAAAAACGTCAGCGGGTGATGAACCAGATGTCGAAAGAGCACTGAGCGTATTGGAACTGGGGCAGTGCGTTTCATCGGGTTCGTCCATAACTTGTGCGTCTTCGCGGGGTTCCACGCTGCCGAGACATTCCCCTCGCACCAACGTAACACTGTACGGGGAGGGGTTAGAAACCATCATCAGCGCCAGCAGACAAGGACGAAGGAGAGAGGGGTTGATTACAAAAATAGAGGTGCTGCCCTGAGTAACTTGCACGGTCGCGAAAGGCACCAGCAAGCCTTTCCTCGTGCAAACGCGGTCATATGGCGAGACGAGCGCAGCGGTATCGGATAGACTGGCGCAGTAGACTGACACCGCCGTTGACGAGTTTGCAGGCACTTTGATGTCGAAGGGTTTCTTGAAGGGCCAGTTGGCCCTTCAAGAAGTTGAAGGGACGCCTTTCACGAGTACCTTGCTCGCAGCCGATGGACTGTCCGCCGGCGTCAAATTAGAGAATGGTGAGAGCTCTATTTTGGCTGGGGCCCAATGAATTACGGCGTCGTGGCGGGAGAGAAAATTCCATCCGAGGACGACGTCGTGAGAGCATGCAGGAATTATGATCAATTCCACGGCGTACAGAGCATGCTTAATCATGACGTGGGCTGTGCACATCGCTGTAGCGTGAATACTTTGGGCGCTGGCTGTACGGAGGGAGAGCCCGGAAAGTGGCGTCGTCACTTTTCGCAGTATTTGGCGAAGCTTTGCGTCCTTAACAGATACGGCGGCTTCCTAACAGATATGCGGGAACACCGTCCACAAACATGTCTATCACGTTCGATGCGCTTCGCTGAGGGCTTTCGCAGTTCGATAGCGTCGCAGCCCTTGCCTCGTGGACTGCGACGACTAGTTTTCCTGGTCGCGTGGGACAAGACGTGGCCGCATTGGGGGCAGTGATCGGCGTCGTGGGGACGGTGAACGGCGGGTAGAGGGAGCTGGGCGAGACCGCGATGACATAGGTGGCGGTGAATCGTAATTCAGGCGGCTTGACTGGCTTGGGATGGTTGAGGCGACTCGAGGCGACTGCACGCGATTGCAGTAGCGGGCGACGTGACCGGCGCAACCGCACGCAAAGCAGATGAGGCGGTTGTCGGAAGTGCGCCAGCGGTTCGTCAGAGTAGGTCCCATCCTTGGCCCAAGACGCGGTGGACGGAGCGGCGGCTGATAGGACTGTATTGTGGGCTGCAGTCGTGGCCCAGGAATGACGTCGGCGTACGCAGCCGGCACACTCGCCTCGAAGGCCTGTGGCGACGACTTCGGCGTAAGTATGTGGGGCAGACACAGGGATGGCTTGGGGTGGCCTGGCTACAACTTGCGCGTAACTGAGCGGCGCAGGTCCCGGAGGTGGCTGGTAGTATTCGGGCATGACCTCCGCGATTTCCTGCTCAATAGCTCGGCGTAATGGAGTGTGGTCGACGGCTGGAGTGTGGTCGACGGCTGTTCAACATGCTGCGATTGAGGAAAGGCCAGTAGAGGAAACTGGCGGGCAGTTTCCTCACGCACAAATGACTTGATCTCTGCGAGCAAGGCTGAGTGATCAGAAATGGCCGACAAGCCAGCGAGATCGGCTTCGAGTGATGGAGGTCGACGGGTAAGCAACCGCTGCCGGTGCAGCTCCTCGTATCTTGGACAGAGCGTGATCACCTCTGTCACAGTACGAGGGTTCTTGGCGAGCAGCATGGTGAAGGCATCGTCGTTGATGCCTTTCAGAACGTTGCGGATCTTGTCAGACTCAGACATAGTTACGTCGGCCTTCTTGCACAAGTCGAGGACGTCTTTGATATAGCTCGTAAAATACTCGCCGGTCTGCTGCGCTCTTTCACGTAAACGCTGTTCGGCTTGCAGTTTACGACCGGCAGGGCGGTCAAACACGTTGGTGATGGCGGTCTTGAAGCCAGATCACGTGAGGAAATCGGTTGCGTGGTTGTTTTACCATAAGCTTGCCACACCCGTGAGGTAGAAAACCAGGTTGGTCAGTTTTCCTGCCTCGTCTCATTCGTTGGGTACGCTCACGCGCTCGTATACTGCGAGCCAGTCCTCCCCGTCAGTGCCATCCGCGCCAGTGAAGACAGGAGGGTCGCGGATGCGGGGGACACCGGGGCATGGTGTCGGTACAGGGGGAGGCGTCTGCTGGGCAGCGTATTGAGGCATGATAGAGGGCACGGTACGGGATCGATGCGCCAAGGGCATCGAACGGGGACCGAAGCTGGTGGGACGGCGCAGCACTCTCCACCAAATTACAAAGGCTTTTATTGACGGCAATTCGACGAAGCACAACGGTAACAGTCAAGACAGAGCGCGGGCTCTGAGCGCGAGGAGCGTGCCCTCCGAGAAGAGCTGAAGAGGACGACCCATTACAGACTTCCAATGCTTCGCTACAATGTATGTATATATATATATTGTAAGCACATTTATCGTACTTCATCGTTCTCACTTGTACATAACCATCATCATCGCCATTGGGTTGGTTGGTTGCTGTTCGGAGCCGAGGCAGACATCGCGGAATAAACGCTGCTGCTGGCCCTGCCTGGTGAAGTCTTCCTGCGTCTTTCAGAGTGGTGGAGGTGGGTCAAGATCCCGACGTCCTCCTACGTTCGTGTCCCACCTGGAGCTACGATCCGGTCGCCGCTTGCGCCCGGCCACCCCCACAGCTATGCAGACAACGGAACCAACACCTAGCCCTAACCCTACCGCGCCGATGCCTGCGGCTGCCCTCCCTTCGTCCACTGTCACCAGCCCTCAGCGCGAACCACCCGTATTCGCTGGTCTCCGCGGTGACGACGTCGAGGACTGGCTCGACCTTTACAACCGTGTGGGTTCAGCCAATCGGTGGACCGAAGCGGAGAAATTGAGCTATCTCCCATTCTACCTGACCGGCGTTGCCAAAACGTGGTATTTCAACCACGAAACTGACTTCGTCGATTGGTTGACCTTTGCCACCAAGCTGCGACAATCTTCGGATGCTCGTCAGGTCGTTCCGAAACCGCCAAACAGAAGCTGGCTACGCGGGTTCAACTTGCACAGGAGACATACACTTCATATATCGAGGATGTTTTGGCCCTCTGTCGCCGTGCGAACAGCGATATGACGGAAGCCGAGCGTGTTCGCCACATCCTTAAAGGAATTGGCACGATTGCGTTCAACGCCTTGGCTGTTAACAATCCAACTACGGTTGAAAACATCATTTCCACATGCCAACGCCTTGACCAATTGCAGTCCCTCCGCCTTCAACAAGACAGCGATCCTCGCCTTATGCCTCCCTCTGATTTGAAAGCTCTTATCCGCGCCATCATCCGTGAAGAACTTCGAGACCTGGAACAGCAGCGGTCCACTGCCGTCTCAACTCCACCCGCACCGTTCGACCTGCGGAATCTTGTGAAGCAGGAGTTGGCGGCCATGACAACACCGACAGCGCCGGTCGCTCCACCAGCACGCCCGCTGCCCACATACGCTGATGTGGCCTCCCTGACGACACCGACAGCATCAGTTGCTCAAACACTGATGCCCACATATGCCGATATAGCTGCAATTCCGCCTGCTGCGGTCACGTCTGGGCCTGCTGACATTACTTGTGGCCATTTGGCTTCTGTGCGAGGTGCGGTACCTGCTCCACCCTCGTCTCCTCAGTGGCGTCCGTCCCGTCCTGTTTGTTTTACTGCGGTATCCGAGGCCACATATCTCGTTACTGCCGTCGCCGCCAGCAGGATGAACGACGAGGCTATGCTGAGTTCGAGCGAGACCGGTTTCGAAGACCCGATCATTATGGTCCAGACTCCTACCCATTCACGCAGTACCGGGCTCCGTCTCCTCCAGCGTCCCCGCGTCAACATCAGGACTACCGCTCCTCCAGACGACGCTCTCCATCACCCTACCGCCGCTCGGCATCGCCGCTTCGGCCCCTCTCCCGCACTCTTGAACAACATTCGGAAAACTAAGGATTGCAGTTTTTGGAGGGAAAACTGCGTCCCGTCGATCATCAAAAATGCCTCCCGTTTCCCCGGCTAACCTGTTGTCAGTGACTATTGAAGGTGTTCCTGTGCAAGCGCTTGTTGATACCGGTGCCGCTACTTCTGTTATACGTAGTGACTTGTGCTCGCGGCTCCGTAAAGTCAGAACACCTTATGTGGGACCTGTGTTGCGTGGCGCAAATAACGTACTCATCCAACCTGATGGACAGTGTACGGCTCGCGTTTTCATCGACGGCATACGTCACCACATCGAGATGATTGTGCTACGCACGTGCGTTCATGAACTTATCTTTGGTTGGGACTTCCTACATTCTGCTTCCGCTGTCATATCATGTAAAGAACACGTCGTTCACATCACGGATACATCGGATGCATCTATGTCAGCCCCGCCTTCATTGATCTTCAACTTGGCTGTCGCTGAAGACTGTGTTTTGCGCCCTGGTCATGAACACGTGGTAGCTGTTGCATCTAGCCAAGTAGCCGATGGTGACGCCCTAGTTGCCCCTGCTCCTCGCTGCACCTCTCGTGGAATTCTCGTCGCCCCCTGTCTCCTCCGGTTGTCTCATGGCCGCGCGCTTCTGCCCATTTGCAACACAACTGCAGAATCTACGATGTTGCCCAAGGGGATGACTGTAGCGACGATAGACGCATCTCCACTGACCTCCATTGCAGCACTTTGCCCGTCTTCATCGTCAGTACCCACGTCAGGTGCGAGTTCTTCCCCTTTCCGAGCAGTAATCGGCTCCGATCTAACCTCTGCACAATCCACAGCGTTATTGGCGCTTTTAGCTAAGCATAAGGCCTGCTTCGATAGCTGTGCCACGACACTGAGTCAGACTCCCGTGGCCGTACACCGCATTGAAACGGATGGTTCTGGTGTTATACGCCGTCGGCCTTATCGTGTCTCACAATCGGAAAGAAAAGTCATTGAAGAACAAGTTGATGATATGCTATCACGCAAGATAATACGGCCATCTTCCAGTTCCTGGGCTTCTCCGGTCGTCTTAGTGAAGAAAAAGATGGCTCCGTTCGTTTCTGCGTTGATTATCGAGCGCTGAATAAGATCACGCGCAAGGATGTATATCCTATGCCTCGAATAGATGACGCCTTGGACACACTACAAGGAGCGCAGTATTTTTCCAGCCTTGACCTACGATCGGGGTATTGGCAAATCCCTATGAATGAGGCTGACAAAGAGAAAACCGCCTTTGCTACGCCGGATGGGCTCTACGAATTTAACGTAATGCCATTTGGCTTGTGCAACGCTCCGGCAACATTTGAGCGCATGATAGATACTGTTCTTCGTGGCCTAAAATGGAAGACCTGCCTCTGTTATTTAGATGATATTGTTGTGTTTTCATCTACCTTTGCCCAACACCTTCAACGATTAGACGAGGTACTTCAGTGCCTTTCGAACGCTGGCCTTCAGATAAATACCAAAAAGTGCATGTTTGCCAGCAAAAGTATAAAAGTCCTCGGTCACGTCGTTTCCAAAGACGGAGTCCGGCCAGATCCCGACAAGATAGCCGCTGTATTGCAGTTTCCTCGGCCTTCCACCCAAAAGACGTTGCGCAGTTTTCTTGGCCTGGCGTCATACTTTCGCCGCTTTATACGCAACTTCGCGACTATAGCGGCTCCCCTAAATAAGCTATTAGTCGCTGGTGCTCCTTTCGCTTGGTCCGACGACTGCGAGATCGCATTTGAAGTCCTTAAACAACGCCTGACTTCCGGACCAGTGCTTCGCCACTTTGACGAGAGCGCGCCTACTGTCCTCCACACTGACGCAAGTGCGCAAGGTATTGGAGCAGTACTTTTGCAGCGTGATGCCGCCTCTAAAGAGCATGTTGTGGCATACGCCAGCCGGACTCTGTCGACAGCGGAGAGGAACTACACGATCACGGAGCAGGAATGCCTGGCTATTGTCTGGTCGATACAAAAATTCCGCCCGTACCTCTACGGTCGGCACTTCACTATCGTCACAGACCATCACGCACTGTGTTGGTTGTCCTCGATGAAGAATATGTCAGGACGTCTAGGGCGCTGGGTCCTGCGCTTGCAAGAGTATGACTTTACCATCACATATAAGTCTGGCAAATGTCATCATGATGCCGACGCGCTGTCCCGATGCCCACTTTCACTATCTCTTCACACTACGTCCTCCGCATCGCCTCCTCAGAGCTCCGACATCCCGCCTGCCTCACGACACCTGTCGATCACCTCACTGGACCAAATTCAACCTTCTTCGCAAGCCGGTTTCCGTTCACTTCAGCAGGCCGACACCTACTGTCGAACTTTCCTTGAC
This sequence comes from Rhipicephalus sanguineus, assembly GCF_013339695.2. NCBI lineage: Eukaryota > Metazoa > Arthropoda > Arachnida > Ixodida > Ixodidae > Rhipicephalus > Rhipicephalus sanguineus. The sequence goes on along the minus strand of NC_051177.1, from coordinate 231,611,108 downwards.
TACCTTCGCGGCATCACTAAACCACCTAACAGCCGCTTGAGACGCCAGCTTAGACAATTCCGCCTCGACGACGGTGTGCTCGAACGCTATATTTATCATCCCACGGGTAACAAGTGGGTGCCGGTCCTTCCCCGCTGCCTTCGTCTTCGCGTTTTAGAAGCATTTCACGATGACATTGCTGCTGGTCATCTAGGTTTTCGCAAGACCTACGACCGCATCAGGACCCGCTGTTTCTGGCCCGGCTTGTCCACGTCGGTAGCCAAATACGTGGGCTCGTGCGCGTCATGTCAGCACCGTAAGCGGTCCACGTCCCCACCCGCCGGTTTCCTGCAGCCTCTTCCCTGTCCGACAACACCTTTTGAATTTGTCGGAATTGACTTGTATGGTCCCTTGCCGTTGACGTCTAACGGTCACCGTTGGATCGTCACTGCAGTCGATCATTTGACAAGATACGCCGAGACTGCGTCTCTTCGGTCCGGTACTGCTACAGAAGTCGCCGACTTTTTCTTGCAGTCCATCGTCTTGCGCCATGGAGCTCCTTGCGTTCTTCTGAGTGACCGGGGCAAAGCCTTCATTTCGCACGTCCTCGAGGAAGTCCTACGGGCCTGTAGAACGACGCATAAAACCACTTCTACGTACCACCCACAGACGAACGGTCTTACTGAGCGCTTTCACCGAACGCTCTCTGACATGATCTCCATGTACCTACGTCCGGATCACAAAAACTGGGACAATATTTTGCCATTTGTCACCTTCGCATATAATACCGCGACACAAAGATCTACCGGCTACAGCCCTTTCTTCCTTGTGTATGGACGATCTGCATCATCAGTCTTCGACACGGCATTCTTCTTTGGTCCAGCTCCGTCCAGTACTCCTCTACCAGAAGAGTTCGCAGCTCGAGTCGCGCAATGCCGTGAAATTGCTCGGCGCAACACGGAAGCCACTCAAGAAGAACGAAAACGTCGCTGCGATAGCAAAAGACGCGACGTGACATTTCATTCCGGAGATAAGGTCTTACTATGGACCCCGACTCGAGCGTCAGGGCTCTGCGAGAAATTTCTTCACCGGTACGTTGGCCCATACACCGTTCTACGACGAACTTCCCCAGTGAACTATCTCGTCACCCCGCTTCAGTCCGTCACTGACCACCGTCGTCGCAGCACAGAAATTGTTCACGTGTCACGCATGAAGCCTTTCATTACTCGTTCAGCTGATCTTTGAGTTGCGGCCAGGCTGGCCGCTTCGAAGAGGGGGGGGGGAATTAGTGTAAGCACATTTATCGTACTTCATCGTTCTCACTTGTACATAACCATCATCATCGCCATTGGGTTGGTTGGTTGCTGTTCGGAGCCGAGGCAGACATCGCGGAATAAACGCTGCTGCTGGCCCTGCCTGGTGAAGTCTTCCTGCGTCTTTCAATATATATATATATATATATATATATATATATATATATATATATATATATATATATATATATATATATATATATATATATATATATCTCCGCGGTGCTAGCGCGCCACGTGTTCTCTCCCAAGCGTTCGGTGATTGTGAAGGGCCCCTCCAACTTCGCGAGTAGCTTCTTGCCCACACAGCTGGCGGCCCTTTGAACCATATATATATATATATATATATATATTGTGGGTTCTTGCCCACACAGCTGGCGCCCCTTTGAACCCACAATATATATATATATATATATATATATATATATATATATATATATATATATATATATATATATATATATAATTGCAGGAAAATAACTTCTTGGACGCCGGTAAATAGTATGAATAAAAATAAGACACACGTCGAAAAACAGAATGGTTTCTTTACGTTTCGGCCGTGGGACGGCCTGGTTATTCTGACGAAGGCCGGTCCCACGGCCGAAACGTAAAGAAACCATTCTGTTTTTCGACGTGTGTCTTCTTTTATATATATATATATATATATATATATATATATATATATATATATATATATATATATATATATATATTGTGGGTTCAAAGGGGCGCCAGCTGTGTGGGCAAGAAGCTACTCGCGAAGTTGCCCTCCGAGAAGAGCTGAAGAGGACGACCCATTACAGACTTCCAATGCTTCGCTACAATGTATATATATATATATATATATATATATATATATATATATATATATATATATATATATATATATATATATATATGTCCGCGGTGCTAGCGCGCCACGTGTTCTCTCCCAAGCGTTCGGTGATTGTGAAGGGCCCCTCCAACTTCGCGAGTAGCTTCTTGCCCACTTAGCTGGCGCCCCTTTGAACCCACAATATATATATATATATATATATATATATATATATATATATATTATATATATATATATATATATGTATTATAAAGGCGTTTATTGACGGCACTAGTCGACGAAGCACAACGGCGACAGTCAAGACAGAGCGCGGACTCTGAGCGCGAGGAGCGTGCTGTCAGAGAAGAGCCGAAGGGGACGACCCACTAGAAAGCGCTCGAGAGGGCGACCCATTACAAATTTCCAACGCTTCGCTACAATTACCCCGGGTACGAAAAAGGGAGCCGCCTGGCGACCTAACTGCTTGTCACTATGAGCGGGTCATGATAGGGCTTCAGGCGCTCCACGTTGACAATGTCGCGCCCTCGACGGCGCATGTCCGAAGATGGTTCAATGGGCTCGATCAGGTAGTTGACCGGGGATGTGCGTTCGACTACACGGTAGGGGCCGTCGTACTTTGGCAGCAGTTTGGAAGAGAGGCCAGGTGCAGTGGTCGGGACTGAGAGCCATACGAGTGCTCCAGGGCGGAACGTGGGCGCAGAAGTGGTGGTGTCACCGCGAATGCTCTTTTGCCGCTCTTGGTCATGCGTAGTAAACGTCTTGGCAAGCTCCCGACACTCCTCAGCAAGTCTGGCTGTGGCTGAAATAGGCGCACACTCAGACGGATCCGGCTTGTATGGAAGGATTGTGTCGATTGTGTGCGACGGGTGTCTGCCGTACAATAAGAAATAGGGGGAGAAACCAGTAGTGCTCTGAGGGGCGGTATTGTAGGCGTAGGTGACGAAAGGCAGAATGGCATCCCAATTGGTGTGATCGGCGGCGACGTACATCGAGAGCATGTCGCCGAGCGTGCGGTTAAAGCGTTCGGTGAGGCCACTCGTCTGCGGGTGGTAAGCAGTAGTTTTCGGGTGAACAACGTTGCACTCTTTCAGGATGGCTTCGACGACTTCCGACAAGAAGACACGACCTCGATCGCTGAGCAGCTCCTGGGGTGGACCGTGGCGCAGCATGAATCGGTGCAGCAGGAAGGAAGCAACATCGCGCGCTGTAGCCGCTGGGAGGGCGGCAGTTTCGGCGTATCGCGTAAGGTGGTCAACAGCGACGATGGCCCAGCGGTTACCAGCCGACGTTAGAGGAAGTGGTCCATACAAGTCTATGCCAACGCGCCCGAACGGCCGGTCAGGGCAAGGCAGAGGTTGCAAAACTGCCGGCGACAGGTGCGTTGATGTTTTGCGGCGCTGACAATCGATGCAGGAGCGAACGAACTTCTGCACGTAGCGGTACATCCCTCGCCAAAAGTACCGTTGGCGAATGCGGTGGTAGGTTTTCGATACCCCAGAGTGTGCGCACTGCGGATCAGAGTGGAACGATTCGCATATGTCAGAACGCAGACTGCGGGGTATTACGAGTAGCCACTGGCGGCCGTCGCCGTAATTGCGTCGGTGGAGGAGGTCGTCGCGAACAGCGAAATGGTGGGCTTGACGACGCAACGCGCGAGTTTATGGTGTTGCCGATGGATCAGTCAGCAAGTCTATCAATGAGGCGATCCAGTGATCCTTGCGCTGTTCAGTAGCGATGGTGTGAATGTCGATAGAAGAAACGGCATTGTGAGACACTGAGCTATGGGTATTGTCGTCAGGCAATGGGGAGCGCGAGAGTGCGTCGGCGTCAGCATGCTGGCGTCCACTGCGGTACAGCACGCGGATATCGTAGTCCTGTAGGCGAAGTGCCCAGCGGGCGAGGCGACCTGAGGGATCCTTCAGTGACGACAACCAGCATAGTGCATGGTGGTCGGTGATCACATCAAATGGGCGACCGTACAAATAAGGTCGGAATTTCGTAAGGGCCCAGATGATCGCCAGGCATTCCTTTTCGGTGACGGTGTAATTGGTCTCGGCTTTAGTAAGCGTACGACTTGCATATGCCACGACATATTCATGGAACCCTGGTTTGCGCTGCGCAAGGACAGCGCCAAGGCCAACACCGCTAGCGTCTGTGTGTACCTCTGTAGGAGCCGTTGGGTCGTAGTGGCGTAGTATGGGAGGCGACGTCAACAAACGGCGGAGCTTTTCGAAAGCGTCGTCGCACTCGGACGACCATGAATGGAGGGGCCCGTTACTTCCGAGGAGCTTCGTCAGAGGCGATATGATAGTCGCGAAATTTCGAATGAAGCGCCGAAAGTAGGAACACAGTCCTACGAAACTGCGCAGTTCTTTGACGGACGTAGGTTTCGAGTACTCGGTCACGGCGCGAAGTTTGCCTGGATCGGGGAGAATTCCGTCCTTGGACACGACGTAGCCGAGGATTGTCAGCTGCCGTGCTGCAAATCGGCACTTCTTTAGATTCAGTTGCAGACCGGCGTCGCTCAAACGCGTCAAAACATGCCGTAGGCGTTGAAGATGGGTGGAAAAGTCCGGAGCAAAAACGACGACGTCGTCGAGGTAGCACAAGCACGTGTGCCATTTCAGGTTGCGCAGAACGGTATCCATCATGCGCTCAAAGGTGGCGGGCGCATTACACAGCCCAAACGGCATGACGTTGAATTCGTACAGGCCGTCGGGCGTGACAAAGGCGGTCTTCGGTCGAGCGTCGTCAGCCATAGGTACTTGCCAGTACCCTGAGCGCAAATCGAGAGATGAAAAGAATTCGGCGCCTTGCAGGCTGTCAATCGCATCGTCTATTCGCGGCAGTGGATACACGTCCTTACGAGTGATCTTGTTGAGTCGTCTGTAGTCGACACAGAACCGCACAGAACCGTCCTTCTTCGCAACAAGAACGACAGGAGACGCCCAGGGGCTGTTGGAGGGTCGAATAACATGGCGTCGAAGCATGTCGTCGACTTGCTCGGTGATTACACGGCGTTCTGTGGGAGATACGCGATATGGACGTTGCCGCAGTGGCAGGTGGTCGTCAGTATCGATGCCGTGCGTAACGGCCGACGTGCGGCCGAGAGACGTTTGAGCGACATCGAAAGAAGAGCGAAATTCTTCCAACAGGTCCAGAAGCTGGGAACGCTGGACCTGCGTAAGGTTGTCAGCTATGGTGGAACCAAACACGTCAGCGGGTGATGAACCAGACATCGAAACAGCACTGAGCGTACTGGAACTGCGGCCGTGCGTGTCATCGGGTTCGTCCATAACTTGTGCGTCTTCGAGGGGTTCCACGCTGCCGAGACATTCCCCTCGCACCAACGTAACACTGTACGGGGAGGGGTTGATTACAAAAATAGAGGTGCTTCCCTGAGTGATTTGAACGGTCGCGAAAGGCACCAGCAAGCCTTTCCTCGTGCAAATACGGTCGAATGGCGAGAGGAGTGCAACGGTGTCGGATAGACTGGCGCAGTAGACGGACACCGCCGCTGACGAGTTTTGCAGGCAATTTGATGTCGTCTTTGACGAGCACCTTGCTGGCAGCCGATGGACTGTCTTCCGGCGTCAAATTAGAGAATGGTGACAGCTCTATTTCGGCTGGTGCGCAATGAATGACGGCGTCGTGGCGGGAGAGAAAATCCCATCCGAGGATGACGTCGTGAGAGCAGGCAGGAATTATGATCAGTTCGACGGCGTACATAGCGTCCTTAATCATGACGCGGGCTGTGCACACCGCTGTAGGGTGAATACGTTGGGCGCTGGCTGTACGGAGGGAGAGCCCGGAAAGTGGCGTCGTCACTTTGCGCAGTATTCGGCTAAGCTTTGCGTCCATAACGGATACAGCGGTTCCAGTGTCGATAAGGGCAGATGCACGAACACCGTCTACAAACACGTCTATCACGTTCGATGGGCTTCACTGAGGGCTTTCGCAGTTCGATCGCGTCGCAGCCCTTGCCTCGTGGACTGCGACGACTAGTTTTCCTGGTCGCGTGGGACCAGACGTGGCCGCATCGGGGACAGTGAGCGGCGTCGTGGTGACGGTGAACGGCGGGTAGCGGGCGCTGGGCGAGACGGCGGTGACATAGGCTGCGGTGAATCGTAATACGGGCGGCTCGACTGGCTTGACATGGTTGAGGCGACTTGAGGCGACTGCACGCGATTGCAATAGCGGGCGACGTCACCGGCGCAACCGCACGCAAAGCAGATGGGGCGGTTGTCGGAAGTGCGCCATCGGTTCGCCGGGGTGGGTCCCATCCATGGCCCAAGACGCGGTGGACGGGGTGGCGGCTGATAGGACTGCATGGTCGGCTGCAGTCGTGGCCTAGGGATGACGTCGGCGTACGCAGCCGGCACACTCGCCTGGAAGTCCTGTGGTCTGGCGACGACTTCGGCGTAAGGATGTGGGGCAGACACAGGGATCGCTGGGGGTGGCCTGGCTACTACTTGCGCGTAACTGAGTGGCGCAAGCGCCGGAGGTGGCTGGTGGTATTCCGGCATGACCTCCGCGATTTCCTGTTGAATAGCGCGGCGTAAGGGAGGCAGCAGTGTGGTCGACGGTTGTTCAACATGCTGCGACTGCGGCAAGGTCAGTAGAGAAAACTGGCGGGCAATTTCCTCGCGCACAAATGACTTGACCTCGGCGAGCAAGCCCGAGTGATCAGAAATGGCCGACAAGCCAGCGAGGTCGGCGTCGCGTGATGGAGGTCGACGGGTCAGCAACCGTTGCCGGCGCAGCTCCTCGTAGCTTTGGCAGAGCGTGATCACCTCTGTCACGGTACGAGGGTTCTTGGCGAGCAGCATGGTGAAGGCATCGTCGTCGATGCCTTTCATAACGTGTCGGATCTTGTCAGACTCAGACATGGTTACATCGGCCTTCTTGCACAAGTCGAGGACGTCTTCGATGTAGCTGGTAAACGACTCGCCGGTCTGCTGAGCTCATTCACGTAAACGCTGTTCGGCTTGCAGTTTACGTACGGCAGGTCGGCCAAACACGTTGATGATGGCGGTCTTGAAATCAGACCACGTGAGGAAGTCGGTTGCGTGGTTGTTGTACCACAGGCTGGCCACACCCGCGAGGTAGAAAACCAGGTTGCTGAGCTTCCCTGCCTCGTCCCATTTGTTGGGTACGCTCACGCGCTCGTATATCGCGAGCCAGTCCTCCACGTCAGTGCCATCCGCGCCGGTGAATATAGGAGGGTCGCGGATGCGGGGGGAACCGGAGCATGGTGTCGGTACAGGGGGAAGCGTTTGCTGGGCGGCGTCTTGAGGCATGGTAGAGGGCACGGCAAGGGATCGAAGCGCCAGGGGCATCGAACGGACCGAAGCTGGTTGGACGGCGCAGCACTCTCCACCAAATTATAAAGGCGTTTATTGACGGCACTAGTCGACGAAGCACAACGGCGACAGTCAAGACAGAGCGCGGACTCTGAGCGCGAGGAGCGTGCTGTCAGAGAAGAGCCGAAGGGACGACCCACTAGAAGCGCTCGAGAGGGCGACCCATTACAAACTTCCAACGCTTCGCTACAATATATATATAAATATATATAATATTATATATATGTATATACATATATATATTATATAATATATATATATATATATATAATATATATATATATATATATATGCATATATATATATATATATATATTATATATATATATATATATTGTGAAGGCAAGAACGGCAATTCGGCTCGGCTGCTTGCGCGAGGAGCTGGGGAAAGCACCAAGGAAAAGGAGGAAGAAGTGTAGAATATAGAACAGGCCGGCCCAGGAACGGGTGCTGTCTCTGTGTCTCGTTCATTACAATGGCGCAGCCGTCCGACGGACCTCTGCTTGACGACCTGCAGTCGCACACAGTGCTACGGAGCGGACGCACAGTTTCGCGTTCAGCGGCTTCCGCTACAGCGACTTCGGGCTCCGAGCCCAACCCCGCCCCTGGACCAACTGACTCGTCTACAGGCGTCACCACAGCTCCGGTCTTCGACTTCACTGCCTTGCAGGTGGACGCTACCTCAGTCCTAAGGGACGCTGTCCATGCTCCCTCGGACTTTATTTCGCACACCGCCGCCCAAGCGACCTCCGCATCGACGCCAGAGGTCACACTCCTACTTCAAATGCGGCCTGCAGCGACTTCACCGTGCTCACGCAGGCAGTCTCTACTATCATGAAGTCCGTGGCAGACACCAACGCATGCATTACAAGAGCCTTGGCACGTACAACACTGTCTCCGCCATCTCTGACGGAACTTCCCCAATTTCGAGGATTTCAAGACAACCCAACCATCTGGCTGCAGACCATCGATGCCTTGGCCCGCCAACATTCTTGGCCTGACGACGTCAAAATGTCTTTCGCCGAGAACCGACTACGCGACTCGGCCAAAGCTTGGCATCGTTACGACGGACATAACCACACCACTTGGACCTCATGGAGTGCAGCCCTAGTGAGTGCCTTCCGCCCGCTTTCGTCCACGTATGACAAGCAGTTCATGCGAATGCGATCGCGCCGGCAAGGTCCCACTGAAGATGTCACGACCTACATTTATGATAAGCTTCAGCTCCTCAACGACTGCGGCATCACGTGGCAGTCTCCAGCTGCGCGCCAGTACATGGTCGACCGAATGTGGGACGCCACTCATGCGGCCATCCTGTCCTCTCAGTTGCCTGAGATCTCACGCACCGTCTTCGCTCACAAGGCCGCGGAAGTGCAGCAGAGTACCCGACGTCGTCTTACGTTCGGCACGCCAGAGCAGGCCGGACAGTCCCCACCCACCTCCGCTCGACGGGGTTGCTTTTTGTGCGGACGTATTGGGCACAGCGCCAAGGAGTGCCGCTTATCGTCCCAACCCCGGATTCAGTAACAAGCATTTCAAACCCCAGTGTTACCAGTGCATGTTGAAGGGATCGGCGACTTGTCAGCGCTTGTTGATACCGGCGCTGAACGAACGGCACTGCACCGACGTCACGCTCCCGACGCCATTTCCCCATGGACGCAGCCTCCACTCCGCGGACTGGGAGGCAGCGTGATGCCAGTGGGCATGCTCGACGTCTATGTCCAGACGACAGCGGGGACAAAGTCTCTGCCAGCCATTCCTGTCTTCGAGGATCTACCTGCCGACATGATTCTGGGTAGAGACTTCCTGCTGTCGGACGACGTCCAGATCACCATCGATCGTGGCCATGTAGAGCTCCGGCGTTCGTCAACCGAGGCTGCGGCGAAGCCCCTGCCAACGTTGAGAGGTGAGCCGCCGAGTCCGCTTACCTTAAGTTCTGTACTGGCTCGGCATAACGCAATATTCGCCGACACTACGGCAGATCTCCCGGGTACTATGATGATTTTGCATCGAATACCAACGGGGGACCACTCTCCGATATGCGTGCCGTTGAGAAGATACGCGGAGAAGGAGCGCGCCGTTATCGCAGATCAAGTACGCGAAATGCTCTCCGCAGGCATAATTAGGCCTTCATCAAGTCCGTCGGGAGCAGCTGTCGTGCTCGTACGAAAGAAAAACGGGTCCATGCGGTTCTGCGTAGACTACAGGCAGCTCAACAAGTGTACGACGCCCGACTCGTACCCATTGTCTCGCATCGACGACGCCATCGATACAGTTCGCCACTGCAGATTCTTCTCCTCACTCGACTTACGCGCAGGCTACTGGCAGATTAGCGTCGCAGAAGAGGATAAGTGCAAGACCGCCTTTCGCACTCCGTCAGGCCTATATGAATTCAATCGCATGCCGTTTGGGCTCAGAACGGCCCCTAGCACATTTCAGCGCGCGATGAATTCCGTACTAGGCTCACTGAAGAACCGAGCCTGCGTGGTCTATTTAGATGACATCCTCGTCGTCGGCACCACAGAGGATGAACACCTTCGCAGTTTAAACGAAGTGCTACAGAATCTCTACGAGGCGGGGTTCCGCTTAAACCGAGAGAAGTGCCAGTTTGGTCTGTCTAAGATAGCGTACCTTGGACATCAGATTTCTCCCGACGGTATACAGCCACTCCCGGAGCGCATCGCAGCAGTGTCGGAATTTCCCACATCAGCCAGCTTGAAGCAAGTGCAGTCGTTTATGGGCATGGCATCTTACCTGCGGAGGTTTATTCCCCACTTCGCTTCGATTGCGGCTCCCCTGAGCGATCTCCTCAAAAAGGACGTCCAGTTTGAATGGGGCGCCGCGCAAGAAACTGCTTTTCGGACGATAAAGCGAAAGCTCACTGCCTGTCCTGTATTGAGTCACTTCAATGATGACTGGGCCACTGAAGTGCACACCGACGCTAGCCAAGTCGGTCTAGGGGCAGTGCTAGTCCAGCGTGATCCAGAAGACGTCGAGCACATCGTCGCTTATGCCAGCCGGAAACTCTCCGAGACAGAGCGCCACTATCCCTCCAATGAGCTGGAATGTCTGGCAGTGGTGTGGGAGCGTGGACGATAAATTTTCGCCATTATCTGTTCGGACGCAGGTTCACCGTGGTAACCGATAATGCCGCGTGACTTGGATGTTTTCCAAGCAACAGCTCAAGCATAAGTTTGCTCGGTGGATTATCACGCTCAAGAGTATGACTTGTGACGTGCGTCATCGCGCTGGGGTCTTGAACACATCGCCGATTCCTTGTCACGCAACCCACTCATGCGCGTTGAAGGAAGCAAGCAAAATCACATCTATTGTGCCCCAAGTAACGTGCGCAAAACCCAAGAAGAGGACGAGGACTTGGCTCCAATCATTGCATCTGTAACGGGCACGGAAACAAATCCATTGTTTGCAATACGCAATGATGTACTGTGCCGTCGTCAGTGGCACCACGACCTCTCGGAAGAATGCTACCTCTTGGCTGTTCCGAAATGTCCGCGTACCGAAATACTACGGGCCATTCATGATGATCCCGAAGGAGGGCACATTGGACAACGAGCCACGCTTCGCAAGCTGAAAGAACGCTTTCTGGTGGCGAAAATGCAGAGTAATGTGCGTTCTTACGTAGCCAGTTGCGAAGAGTGTCAACGGTTTAAACGACTGCCGGGGTGTCAGCCTGGACTGTTAACACCAGTGCAGATACCCGATCAGATATTTCATACGGTGGGTATCGATTACATAGGGCCGCTACCCACCACCACTGCTGGAAACCGCTACATCATTGCAGCTGTGGACTATCTGTCCAAATACGTAGAAGTGGCAGCCGTACCATCTCTTGCCTCCGTTCATTTAGTCAATTTCTTGCAGCGCAGATTTGAATGGAGGCATGGCTTGCCAAAAAAACTCATATCTGACCGTGCAACAACATTTCGTAGCCGGGAACTGCGAACGTATCTTTCCAAGGCGGGTGTACAGCACCATTACGCATCAGCGTTCCATCCGCAGACAAACGGCCTTACTGAGCGTACTAATCAAAGTATTCCGGCAAGACTCGCTCCGTACACCAAAGTCGACAAGAAAGGAGAGGCCGATTGGGACGTACACCTTCGGGCTGCTGGCTATGCAGTTAACGCGGCGCTGCAGACGTCTACCGGTGCGACACCGTACGAAATCGTATACGGAAAGCTGCCCCAGCTGAAAGCGATCCTCAGCCTAGACGCTCCTGTTAGCGTCACACGCCATTACATCCGTACAGACGCCTGTCAGAAGATCAGAGCTGCGGCCAGGAAAAGAGCCGCACGAGCACAAGAAAAACAAAAGCGCCATTATGACCTCCGCCGGCACCCTGCACCGGAATATAAAATTGGAGAAGAAGTGTGGGTGCAAAGGGGCGGCAGCTGCCCGGGCAAGCAGTTACTACCGAAGTTCGAGGGGCCCTTCACGATCACCGAACGGTTAGGACAAAATACCTGGCGCGTTACCACCTCATCCAAGCTTTGAACTCGATCAGCGGAAAAGGAACAACTTCGCAGTGCATGTGTCACGCTTCAAGAAACGAGTGCGTCCCTTGGAATGAACTGTTGTTTCTCTTTGTTTGCCAGGTCCGCAGCGTGGCCGAGTGTGAAAGGCAAGAACGGCAATGCGGCTCCGCTGCTTGCGCGAGGAGCTGGGAAAGCACCAAGGAAAAGGAGGAAGAAGTGTAGAATATAGAACAGCCGGCCCAGGAACGGGTGCTGTCTCTGTGTCTCGTTCATTACAATAAATATATATATATATATATATATATATATATATATATATATATATATATATATATATATATATATTATATATATATATATATATATATATATTGTGGCGAAGCAATTGGTACTGTTTAACGGTTGCGCTCTCCAGCGGCTCCTAGTGGGTCGTCCTCTTCTAAACGCCGCTCGCACTCGGGGCCCGTGCCTTTGCCTTGACTGTCGCCATAGCTCATTGTCGCCGAGTGCTGTCCAATAAACAGCTTAACAAATTGGAGCCGTCCAAAAGGAAAAGGGAGCCGTCCGGCGACCTAACAGCTCGTCACTATGAGTGGGTCATAGTAGGCCTTGAGGCGCTCCACGTTGACTATGTCGCGCCCTCGACGGCGCATGTCCGAAGCTGGTTCGATGGGTTCGATCAGGTAGTTGACCGGAGATGTTCGCTCGACGACCCGGTAGGGGCCTTCGTATTTCGGCAGTAGTTTTGACGAGAGACCAGTTGCAGTGGTAGGGACCGAGAGCCATACCAGCGCTCCGGGGAGGAACGTGGACTCAGAAGTGGTGGTGCCACCGCGAAGGCTCTTCTGACGCTCTTGTTCGTGCGTTGTAAAGGACTTTGCAAGCTCGCGACACTCTTCAGCAAGCCTGGCTGTGTCAGATATAGGCGCACAATCAGATGGATCCGGCTTGTAGGGTAGTATGGTGTCAATGGTGTGCGACGGGTGCCTTCCGTACAACAGGAAAAAGGGTGAAAAACCAGTAGTGCTTTGAGGGGCGGTATTATAGGCGTAGGTGACGAAGGGCAGAATGGCATCCCAATTTGTGTGATCGGCGGCGACGTACATTGAGAGCATGTCGCCGAGCGTGCTGTTTAAAGCGTTCGGTTAGGCCATTCGTCTGCGGGTGGTAAGCAGTAGTTTTGCGGTGAACGGCATGGCACTCTTTGAGAATGGCTTCGACGACCTCCGATAAGAAGACACGGCCTCGATCGCTGAGAAGCTCCTGGGGTGGACCGTGACGCAGCATGAATCGGTGTAGCAGGAAGGAGGCAACATCGCACGCTGTAGCCGCTGGGAGGGCAGCGGTTTCGGCGTATCGCGTTAGATGGTCGACGGCGACGATGGCCCAACTGTTACCAGCCGACGTCAGAGGAAGTGGTCCATATAAATCGATGCCCACGCGCCCAAACGGACGGTTAGGGCAAGGTAATGGTTGCAGACCGACTGGTGACACGTGCGTTGAGGGTTTTCGGCGTTGGCAATCGAGGCAAGAGCGGACGAATTTCTGCACGAAGCGATACAATATATATATATATATATATATATATATATATATATATATATATATATATATATATTCTAAAGAGAGAAACCGGAGAGAACGCCCGTTCGTGGGCCGGCTGTTCTATTCTCTGGCCTTCGTCCTTCTCTTCCTCGCGCTACCCGAGCATGCGCCCAAGCCCGTTGCCACTCTTCGTAATCACACTCGGCCGCGCTGCGAAAGGTGCACCTCTGAAAGAAATGCAGATTTCGGCACTTCAGACGTCTCTACGGACACAATTCTTAATACGCGACACATGCACGGCAAAATTGTTGCGCCTACTTTTGTCTGCGCGAGAGTCAGAATCCGAGGACCGCACTCGCCTAGTGTTCTCGCCCAGTTGTTGCGTAATAATAAAGGGCCCTTCAAACTTCGCGCATAGTTTCTTCGCAGGGGACGGTGTACCTCGTTGCACCCACACCTCATCGCCGATACGGTATGGCGGTGCCCGACGGTGGCGGCGGTCGTAATGTCGCTTTTGCTCCTGTTGGGCATGCATTATCCTCTTGCGCGCCTTGGTTCGTATTTTGCGGCAAAGTGTCCCTCGTGCAGCAGAACGTCCAGGTTGTACAGGCGTGTCCAAGGAGAGTGTAGCGCCAAGTTTTGATAGTTGACCGTAGACAATTTCGTAGGGAGAGGTTCCGGCTGAACTTTGCAACGCCATGTTAACTGCGTATGCAGCTGCTTTGAGATGCTCGTCCCAGTCGGCCTCACCGGGCTTGTTGCTCGTACAATACGGTGCCAGTCGAGCTTGTAGCGTCTGGTTCGACCTCTCTGTCAGGCCGTTCGCTTGTGGATGGTAGGCTGCCGCGAAATGATGCTCAACCCCCGCTTGCCGGAGGTAGGTACGGAGCTCACGACTGCGGAAAGTGGTCGACCTGTCGGAGAGGAGTTTCTTAGGGAGGCCGTGTCTCCATTCGAAGTGGTCCCGCAGAAAGTTTATGACGCAACTGGCGGCAAGGGAAGGCAAGGCAGCGACCTCTATTAACCTTGACAAGTAGTCCACCGCGACTATAATGTATCTGTCGCCTGCTGCCGACGTTGGAAAAGGCCCGATGTGGTCTATTCCCACAGTGTGAAAAATTGTGTCCGGAGGCGTAATCGGTGTTAGTAATCCAGGTTGACAGCCCGGACGCCGTTTGTGTTGTTGGCCCACTTTACAGCTTGCAACGTACGAACGCACGCTCCTGTCCATTCTCGGCCACCAAAAGCGCTCTTGTGCTTTGCGCAATGTTGCTCGGTAGCCTATGTGGCCTCCTTCGGGTGTGTCGTGGATGGCACGCACAATACCCGAACGTAAGGAGGTAGGAATGACCAAAAGGTGGCGTTCGTCTTGCTTCTCGACCCAACGACGACGATACAGCGTGCCGTCGCGTAAAGCAAATTTGGCGTTGCGGCCCGTGTCTGATAGGGAATTCATAATGGTGTCTAAATCTTTGTCGATGCGTTGGGCATTCGAAACTTCTTCCTGGGAGAACATGATCCAGTCTTCGCGGTTTTGCAGGGAGCGTTCCTCGGTCGGGTTTCGCGATAAGGCATCCGCAACCTGGTTTTGTGCTCCTGCGCGGTGACGGATGTTGTAAGTGTAATCTTGCAGCCGAACTATCCACCGCGCAAACTTGTGTTTGAGGTGCTGTTTAGCGAACATCCACGCCACAGCGGAGTTATCCGTTACAATAGTGAATTGTCGGCCAAACAGGTAGTGCCGGAACTTCTCGTCAACGCTCCAGACGACAGCCAGGCACTCTAGTTCATTGGAGTGGTAATGGCGCTCCGCGTCAGGCAGCTTGCGGCTGGCGTAGGCGACGACGTGCTCACGTCCGTGCGGGTCACGCTGTATAAGAACGGCCCCTATACCAGTTTGACTTGCATCGGTGTGTACCTCTGTAGTCCGTTCTTCATTGAAGTGGCACAGAACAGGGCTATGGGTCAATTGATGTTTAAGGGTCCGGAAGGCGTCGTCCTGCGATTGTCCCCACTGAAATTGTGTTCCCTTCCTTAACAGGTCCGTGAGCGGTGCAGCAGTTGACGCAAGTTGGGGACAAACTTGCGCAAGTACGACGCGATTCCCAGGAATACCTGCAGCTGTTTAATACAGGTTGGCACGGGATAGTTGGTCACAGCTTGAATTCTTTCAGGAAGGGGCTGCACGCCGTCCTGAGATATGGTATACCCGAGATAGGATATTGTCGTCATGCCAAAGTGACATTTCTCCCGGTTAAGGCGGAATCCAGCGTCATGCAGCCTCTTCACAACTTCGTCGAGATTTCGTAGATGCTCTTCTTCAGTTACACCGATAACAAGGATGTCGTCGAGGTACACAACGCAGGCTTGGTCTTTCAGCGAACCCAGTACTGTATTCATGGCCCGCTGGAACGTGCTTGGGGCGGTTCGCAACCCGAAAGGGATACGGTTAAACTCGTACAAGCCAGAAGGCGTACGGAAAGCCGTCTTGCACTTATCCTCTTCGGCGACGTTGATTTGCCAATGCCCCGCTTTCAAATCCAGAGATGAAAAGAATCTTGAATTTCGTATGGTGTCAATAGCGTCGTCAATACGCGGCAGCGGGTATGAGTCGGGTATGGTGTGCTTATTTAGCTCCCTATAGTCCACGCAGAATCGCAGGCTACCGTTCTTTTTGCGGACTAAAACGACAGGCGCAGCCCATGGACTAGAAGACGGCCTGATTACATTAGCGGCTAGCATTTCTTCTATTTCTTCGGCAATGACGGCCCGCTCTCTTTCTGCATATCGCCGTAACGGCACAGACAGCGGCGGATGATTGTCAGTCGGTATACGATGTTCTAATAAGCTAGTGCCAGGGAGCTGCGCAGTACTATCAGCAAAAAGTGATGTGTGCCTTTCGAGCACGGCCGAGATTGAGTGCAGCGTTGCTGGCTCACCTTGGGAGCTATTATCCGGAGAAGTACTCGGGGTCAATCCACGGATGTGGACGCCGTCGCTATCTATGGTGAGCTGCACTTGACCTGACATGATGTAGTCCGCTCCCAGAACCATGTCAGCGGGTAGGTCATCGAAGACGGGAACGGCGCAAAGTAACTTGCTCCCGGCTTCGGTGTGTAGCTGCAGGTCCACCGCACCTACAGGGAGTACGCTGCCGCCGAGGCCCCGTAGGGGCGGCTCGGTCCAAGGCTAGAGGGTGACTGGGGCGTGTCGGCGAAGCAGCGCCGTTCGCTGGGCTCCAGTATCCACGAGTGCCATGAGTTCACCGATGCCATCGACGCGGACCCGAACAGTCGGAAGTGGCCGCGCTTGGAACTGGATGGCTTGGCGTGGCGTTTGTGGGCAGTCCTTGTATCCATGCCCCAAGCGCCCGCAGGAAAAGCATCCGCGCCGCGTGGTAGCGGGTTCCTGTGGGGAGACTGCAGGAGCGCGGCGTCTTGCAGTATCGTGCAACTCCGCTGCCTGTCGGATAAAAGCATCGATGCTTTGATGGACTGTCTGCACAGACAGTGTGGCCGCATGCGTCGAATCGTATATGCCATCGATGACATACTGTCTGGCTGCCGGAGAGGGCCAGGCAGTATCGCAAGCTTGCAGGAGGCATAATTTGTCGCAGATGTATGCGGCAATGTCTTCAGTTCGGGCTTGCCGGCGCGACCGCATCTCCATGAAGCGAGTGTCATAGGCGCCCGGAAGCGGGGCAAATGTGGACGTGAGGGCCGCACACCAAGTAGTCCATGAGGCACACTTGCTTCCGTGAAGACGATGCCAGGCTTGTGCAGCTCCTCGAAGGCGCCCTTCCGCGACGGATTTCTTCGTAGACTCTGGCCAAGAGTATTTCGTGGCGACAGAGTCGACGGTCGAGACCCAGGTGGTCGGATCGTGCTGAAACCCGTGAAATTCTGGAATAGCAGTCTCAGGTAACGGCCCAGGTGCGGCGCATCCAATGGCGGTAGTGGAACTGCTTGCCATGTTGGTGAGGCGTTGCGTCAACATGTCCAAGAAACGGGTCATATCGGAGTCGCCACCCTGTGGTTGAGCCGCCGTGGAGGCCTGGACGCCTTCCCCGGAATGTAGTGGCTGCGAGTCCGAAAGCACTCGCCCGCTTCGAAGGGTGATAGAGGCAGGCGGATTAACGTCTTCTGATGGCTCTGTGTTTCACGACTGCGTCATTGTAAAGAGAGAAACAGGAGACAACGCCCGTTCGTGGGCCGGCTGTTCTATTCTCTGGCCTTCGTCCTTCTCTTCCTCGCGCTACCCGAGCATGCGGCCAAGCCCCGTTGCCACTCTTCGTCATCACAGTATATATATATAGGCCGGCTGTTCTATCCTGAAGCTCGTTGTTCTCTTCGCGCACCCTGCTCTCGCGCCAGAGCCCCGTTGTCGTTCTTCGTCATTACACTCGGCCACGACTGCGAGCGGTCGCATCTGCCGACAGTGTCTCTGGTGGGTGGCACTGGCTGCATCGAGGTGGCCGATCTCGGCCACGCAGTGACTTCGTTTGATGAGGTGCCAAACGTAGTTCAGGCGGACGGCATTGACTGTGTCGCGGTGGTCGGTGTTGTATACGCCGTGACTTGTCCTGCTGAGCTGCCGAGCATTCCGCAGGGCGACATTGCCTGTGTCGGGGTGGTCGTTGAAGGCCTTGGTCACGCTCTGACTTAACAGGCTGAGCGGCAGGAAATGACGCTAGTGGATGACCCTTGTTGCGCGACCTTGGTAGAAGGTTCAGCGCTGCCGAGTCATCAGTGTCCATAACTTTAGCGTCGCACAGAGGTGACAGATGTGTGTGCAAGGAAACGTCTTGCGCTGGCGTCGCGGGAGCGTAACACTTAGATAGCAGAGGCATGTCTTCAATGTCTGCAGTCGTGTTGGTCTCTCCGGCCTCTATGGGCCTACCGGCCTCCGGGGGGTCTCCCCAGTTCCGATTTGGCGCAAGGTGACCATCTGCTGTCATGGGCTCGTTCGGCTTCTGGACTGCACGGGTGTCAGGCATTAGAGCAGCCGGAGTCTGCACGTTTCCAAGTGATGATGAGCTTGGGGTCCCCGTCATCGGCTTCGGTGGCCCGCAGGTGGTCTTGGTCTGGAGCAAGGTATGCCGTGAGGTGTGTCCAGACGCGGAGTCTGAGGTCTGGACTGCGATGCCCGCCTTGCGGATTGCGTCAGTGTCTTTGGTGGTGCGTTCCGCAAAGCTTGCTGTGAATGAGCTGCCGGACACAGCTGTACCATCGCGGCAGTTCTCTTCAGGAACTCGGTACCTGAGAGTGAGCACGTCGGTGCAGGGCGTACCTGCACCGTCGGGATGATGCACTTCAGGATCTCGGTCATTGAGGGAGGGCAGGGTGGTAGAGGCTTGAGCTGCGCTGTCTAGGCAGCTCCCATCCGGGGTTCCCAGCTCCCATCGGGGGTCCGACAGCTCCCATCCGGGGTTGACAGTGGATCTTGAGCTAGGTGGCCGCAGGCATGAGATAGCGGGCGAAAAAGACTCACCAGCTTCGCTGACCATTCCGGCCAAGATCCTTGCCGGACGCCTTCGTAGGCATGCCATGCCTTGGCGGCATCGCGAAGGTGGTCGATGGCCACCCACCATTTCTGCTGGTCTGTCCAGGCCTCGCGTGCTCCCACAGCGTTGACGGCCGCCACCCAATTTCCGCCGTGGTCCTGAAAGCCGCGGAGCTCCGGTATTTCGCAGCCCGCCGGCAATGGTAACACACCAGGCGAAAATCCAGAGTGAGCCGACGCTAAGCAGGCCAGTTGGTAAGAGAGCTGCGTGAGGGCATACCGCCGCTCTCTGCGGCTCTCGGGTGAGCTATCTTCATGGTCTTACGAGGCAGCGGCGGCCAATGCGACATTGAGCGAGTACAGCGCTGGCAAGGCGGTAGCACACAGCACGGAGACCGACGCTGCCAAGGCGTTCACCGTGACTCGGAGTCGCGCGATGGTGGCGGAAAGCTCGGCAGCGGTCTCGGTTAATCCGCGCGTGGAGCCAGTGGTGACGTTCGAGGAGTAGGACACAGCATTCCTGGGCAACGGTAGGCCGTGTACTATGTTGGCGGCGCCGGGGTAAGCCTGCCCTTGAGCCACCGAGGAGGCCTGGACGCCATCCTTGAATGGTGGCACAGGTGCTTCCGGCAGTAGTAGCGAGACGGGCTGCATATTCGCTCCTTCGAGCGAAGGTTCGCAGCGCCGATGAGCCACGAGGACGCACTTACGGTCCATAGTTCGTAGACTGCGCCATTGTAACGAGAGAAACAGAGACAACGCCTGTTCACTAGGCCGGCTGTTCTATTCTGAACCTCGTTCTTCTCTTCTTCGCGCATCCTGCTCTCGCGCCAGAGCCCCGGTGTCGTTCCTCGTCATTACATTATATATATTGTGATGACGAAGAGCGGCACCGACGCTCTGGCGCGCGGGCAGCTAGGGCGAGGAAGAGAAAGACGAGGAGAGGATAGAACAGCTTGGCCCAGGAACGGGTGTTGTCTCTATCGCGTCCTTTACAACGGCGCACCCTACGACGCGACTCGAACCTTCAAGCTGAAGCCACCTGCCGTCGAGTGTCGTCGGCAGCGCGGGTCTCTCCATCCAAGGAACGCCGTTTACGCTTCCTCCATCATGGACTCCACGACTCGACCTCTGCTGCCGCTACGCATCGAATCTTCCGCGGACGGCGTCCATGCCTCTTCGGTGGTTCCAGAGTACGACCTGTCAGGAACCATACTACCACCATCGTATGTGAATCCGCACGGGCTCCTGTCGTCTGGGAACGTCGCATACATTTCCCGTGACATGCACCCGTGCCCAGGACTGTCCCAACGCGTGAGCATCCAAGGCACGCCGTTCAGGCTTCTTTGGACGTGGATGTTGCCGTCGGGCGTATTGCTACCGCCGCATACTCCGCGGACGTGAGTCCTCGCGCTTTCTGCGACTCATCCGACAGCGCCGCGGAGCTGTTCTGTGCCATCGCACACCTCCGCGACGAGATTAACGGCTGGATAGTGCGGTGCTCCGAGATGTGTCCGGCCGCTATACCTTCATTGTGCACAATGAATGCCGTTTTAGCTGAAGCTGCCTCACAAGACCAGGAAAAGACCTCACCCGAGAGCCGCAGAAAGCTCCTGAATGCCCTCACGGAGCTCTCATACCAACTAGGCTGCTTGGCGTCGTCATGCTCCGGAGTTTCGGCTGCCGTATCACCATCACAGGCTGCCTGCGAACTACCGGAGTTCCGCGGCTTCCAGGACGACGCCGACCATTGGCTGGCCACCGTCAACGCTCTTGGAGCTCGCCAAGCGTGGACGGACCAACAGAAATGGTGCGTGGCAATTGACCGCCTTCGGAATGGTGCCGCGGCGTGGCATCGATACGAAGGCGTGCAGCAGCAGTCCTGGGCGGAATGGAGCAACAAGCTCATAGCTGCTTTTGGACGGAGTCTTTATAACTCCTATGCGAGCACCGAGTCCAACCTGACTGCTACCGAGGATGGAGCTCAGGAGGAGAACCACCTCGAGGCTGCAACTGTGCATTGTAGCTCACCGGCAGGCAGTTGGACAACCTGTCCTGGTACACACATACCTCAGAAACCAAGCGCACCACTTCTTGCCTCAGTATCTGACACCATACCATCCCATATAGACGCCGAGACCACATCCCATTCACAGCGGCCGCCGACGCGGCCTCTAAGCTGGTCAGCACTAGAGCGCACGGAGCCGTCGGCCTGCTGTGGGACGTCAGTTTCCTCGCAACAAGTTGGAAGCGATGAACGAACCGCCACTCCAGATTCGACCCTCACTGGGAAGTCACAGCCCCGGAAATCGCGGCAGTCATTGGCCGAGTGTGCGAGCGTTACACTTGCAGATGCCAATGCAAGTCGTTCGGGCAGTCACCACAGAACGACAACGTACGGTGATATTGAGGGAGAGGCTGCTCTGTCGAATCACGACGATCCCGTCCCGCTGCCTGTCCGAGTTCGCACGCATTCGGTGTTGCGCAAGTGTTCGCCGGCTTTGCACGCAAACGCAGATAAAGACCAGAGCGTCAAGCTGAGGCGGCACAACGATTGTCCGCTTGGCGTGCGACGACCGCTGCATCACAGCCAGGGTCGCCCACCAGACCCACTTATGGCAGATCGACGAGCCAAGCCGCATCGTTACAGGCAACGTCGACTACCGCGAAAGAGCCAATTTCATCAACCAAAGACAAACGAGCCAGCTTCCCGTGCAATGTCGCAGTATGGCCGAGACCAACCTTCAAAGACAGCGTCGGCAAAGTTTCAGGCTAAGCCCTAGCGTGGTCGAGACCGGCCACAGCGATTCGACCAGTGTCGACCGCCAGAGGCTCTTTGGGCAGGTCTCCCAAACAAGTTGCGGCGTGGTCGAACCCGACCACCGCGATGTAGCCAACACCACCCACAGGAGACATTGTCGGCTGGTCCGCGAGTCGCAGTCATGGCCGAGTGTGATGACGAAGAGCGCCACCGAGGCTCTGGCGCGCGGACAGCTAGGGCGAGGAAGAGAAAGTCGAGGAGAGGATAGAACAGCTTGGCCCAGGAACGGGTGTTGTCTCTATCTCGTCCTTTACAATATATATATATATTGTAGCGTTCTTTGTAAGAACTAACACATAAAAGACATGGCTTCGATCAGACGGGTGTCGTCCGCCATCTTATTCAAACTTCTTCGCCCTCCACTTCTACCCCTCTTCCACTTCATCTTCTTCCGTGCGCGTATTGCAGAACGCTTCACTCTTCCTGACTTCTTTGATTACACCTCCTGGTGTATTACTTATATACGTTGCCAGTGAAAAGACACTCTCTGTGAACCCGAGGCTGCAGTGTACCACACATTCTTCAATATCCCGCGTTGAGATGCTGTCTTGACAACGTGGAACGGTCCGTCATATTTAGCACTTGAAGGTGTCACTCCTTTTCTCACACGAGCATAGTCTCCAGGCTGGATGTGCGGTATGTCACTGTTGTGCCTTTTATCAAAAATCCTCTTCATCCGTCGCTTGTATACTTCTTGACCTTCGGCACTTTTCTCTGCTTCAGTAAGTTGGAGTTTTTCTAGGAGGCCTAGGTCACGATCTGCAGGTAGTATGGGTGCTGTTCCGGTTGAAGCAAAATGAGGACTGCAGCGTAACCCCGTTGTGTATGGCCGGTTATGGTGCTTCACAGCGGCTTCAAGGCAGCATTTCCAGCCTTCGCGAAAGTCTGGATGCATCTTCAAAAGCTGTTTATGTCCCGTATGGCCCGTTCTGCTAATGCGATCGCTGCAGTGTGATCATTAGCCCATCTTGCTAGCTTGGCACTACGGAAAGCAGGACCGTTATCGCAGACTAGTGTCTTGGTGTGCTTAAAACACGCATCTTTGAGTAGATTGATGACGCTGTTCGCATCTTCTTTCCCTGCTTTAGCTACGATTGTTCTTGTACATTCGTCAATGGAAAGCAGAAAAGTTTGCGTTCGCATGACTCTTTCCCCCTTCATCTTAAGCTCTGCGAAGTCTAGCTGAACCACTTCAAACGGTACTTTTGAATATTCGGGGTTCGTCATAACATCTGTCGACTGCTTGTACTTCACTTTGTTTACTTGGCAAAGATGGCATGTGCGGATATAATTAGTGACGTCCTTTTTCATACCTGGCCATGTGAACCTCATAAGCAATTTTTTGTATGTGCGCCAGAAGCCATCGTGCACACCTGATCCACGGGTGCCATGGTAGAGATTAAGAATCTCTTGAACCAGGGCGGGTGGTACATGGTACTTTCCATTAATAAAGTGCAGATCTTGTGTACCTTCCCATAGCTTGTTATGATCGATCATTTCTGGATTTTCACTGGACGATTGAACAAGCAATCTAGACAGTGCATCAGCATCGGTTAGAAGCGGGCCAGGACGGTGCGAAACGGTGAAATCAAACTGTTGCAGTTAGTTGACCCATCTCGCAATGCGTCCTCTTCGGTTGTGCCATATTCAAAAGTTGTGTCAACGCCTGACGGTCCGTGAATAGCATGAACTTAGCCCCTTCAAGGTGAGTTCGGAAATACTGAACTGCTTTTAAGACTGCCAGAGCTTCCTTTTCTGTAGTAGAATAATTACGTTCAGCTGGTTTCAACGTGTAGCTGTAGTATCCCACCACGTAATGCTTCGTTTGATCGGCCTGTTTTGAGGGTTTCTGATACAAAACTGCACCGGTCGCGTAGTGTGATGCGTCCGTATTCAGTACGAAAGGCAGAGAAAAGTCTGGTATGCGCAGGATGGGATCCGACGATATTAGCTTTACAAGGTCACAATAGACAGCTTCGCACAGGGGCGTAGCCAAGGGGGGGGTTGGGGGGGTTCAAATCCCCCCCAAATTTTTCAGTTTTGCTTGCGTATATAGGCACGCACACATACAAACGCACGCACGAACATTCATAAAGTATGGTTGAACCCCCCCCCCCCCCGCCCCCGAAAAAAATTTCTGGCTACGCCCCTGGCTTCGCACTCCTCATTCCATTGGAAGGGTGCGTTTTTTTTTAGTTAAACGTGTGAGGCACCGTGTCTTTAGTGCGTAGCCTTTGATGAACGCCCTGAAGTGTCCTGCGAGGCCAAGGAAAGCACGCAGAGAGTGCACATGATAAGGTTTTGCCAGCTAAGAAATTCTTTCTGCTGATTCTCGTTTCGTGCTTCTAGTACGTCCGTCAAACACCCTTCCGAGAAATACAACTTTTTCTTCAAAGAAAGCACTTTTCTTGAAATTGACTTTCAGTTGAGAAAGACTCAAAGCATGAAGAACTTTTGACAGATGACTCCGGTGCTCCTCTTTGGTCTTTGAATACACGATGATGTCATCAATGCAGACGTTGCAGAATACTCCCAAATAAGGTTTCAGAATATCAGTTATAGTTTTCAGAAATCATGCCGGAGAGTTTTTCCAACCAAATGGTAGGCGGCTGTACTCAAATAAGTCAAAAGGAGTTATAAATGCGGTGTACTTTTTCGTTTCTTCCATGAGTGGGATTTGCCAAAACCCCTTGCAAAGGTCTATTCTTGAAAAACAATGGCAACCACCGGTCTCGTCAATGATATCGTCGATCCTCGGCATTGGATAAGGTATCAACCCTGTTTGGTGGTTAAGAGCCCGGTAATGTGTGCAGAGTATGAATGTTCCATCTTCTTTGGGGGCAATAGTTATGGGAGAAGCAAATGGAGAGACAGAAGGGCGGATAATACCAGCCTCAAACATTTCTTGCAACTCCTTTTTCAGCCACACCTTTTTATCTCTAGACATGCTATAAGGAACTCTGCGCACAACTCTTTTGTCACTAAGTTCGAAAGGGACGACGTGAGATTTCATCGCCGGAGGGTAGCTGCCCATGCACGTAAATTCTGAGTACTTTCGTTGTCGTCCTGGTCGAAAATCATCCGTGTTTTGTCAGGCGCCCCATGGGGATCCTCTGGTCCGACGTTGTCCTCAACCATTAGTCTGTCATCCCAATAGATATTTATCTTAAGCTTCTTCTTGTCTGGAGGGGACAAAAGGAAATCGTAGCTAACGTCAGGAATGGTCAATACGTCAGTGGTAATTGATTGTCCTTGAAATTCAATGGTTAGGGTAATCCATTCGTTATGCGTGCTCACGGACCCATCGTAGGCTTGCACACGCAGTGCTCTACCAGTATGCAGGCGACCGGCATCCACTCGACTCTTATTGATGACAGAGACAGAAGCCCCACTATCAACAAGGGCCTTCATTTCAGTGCCATCTACGCTAATAGGTGCGTAAAGTAAGGTTAATGATATCAAGTAAACTATCTCGGTGTAGGCATTTGCTTGGGGCTTGTCCTCGAACGCAATTAGCTCACGTGGAAGCTCTGCCTCGCTTAACGCTGAAAATCGCCCTTCTTCATTGTTCCGCTGGTGAACACATCCGCGATACTCGTTATCAGGCTCAGATGACAGAATGAACGCTTCATTTTTACTTTGGTTAAAACGATCAAGAGCTTGTTTACCACCTCGCTGTTCTCGCGAAGAACTGAGGTCTGTATGCATCGCAGAAGTTTATCAAATGATCGTGGATCATTTATTTATACTTGACTGCGGATGTTGACGGAAAAACCTTGCGTTACCAAAGCTACAACTGCAGATGACGGGAGCTTGGTTCTGCAGAATGCAGAAGGCGGCGTTTCCCAAGACTGTACTCCAGCAAAGAGCCATACGTGTACGTGAAGTGTAGTACCGCATCCCATCTTTCTACAGCATTGACCTGGAAAGACGCCAAAAAGTTGCTCTTCCATCTTTCCCAACACATTGGTGTTCCATCCATAAGTTGCAAATCATACCACTTTCTTGCGATGGCACCCAAGTAACGGCGCATGTTTACAATCTTCGTGTCGTCACTTTTCCACAGATTCTGTTCGCATGAATACTCAAAAAACCACATCCGATGACCCGCATTTTTCGAGTTTCCTTCAAAAAGGTCTGGTTCTACAATTTGTCGTTGTGATTTTTCCTGGCTAAGCGACTTGACCAGTGATCCCATTATTTCAGCTTGTTGCATCATGCACCATTGTTGTCGCTCAATAGCGGACAAAACGCTGCTCACCTCCTCAGAAGCCGTTTCCTCCTTGAAGGTGCCACGGCGAATGGGTTCCAGAATGAGTTCGCTCAGTGTCTGGAGCTGCAGATTCACTTTCACCGATCCTGTTTGCACGAAGGCTTCAAGGCTCATCGAAGCTTCTCGCAGTACCGTGTCGATCAGCCCGGTCGAGCTAACTTCGCGAGGAATGTCCATCGGTGGACAATTTGTAGAGATATGATTGAAA
The DNA here is from genome assembly GCF_013339695.2 of Rhipicephalus sanguineus. Taxonomy (NCBI): domain Eukaryota; kingdom Metazoa; phylum Arthropoda; class Arachnida; order Ixodida; family Ixodidae; genus Rhipicephalus; species Rhipicephalus sanguineus. Next base: position 231,584,773 of record NC_051177.1, on the reverse strand, counting down.
CTATAACTAAATGGACAGAATATCAGCACCTTAAATTTCCATAGAAATGTCAGTGGAGACAATCTAGAAAGCAGAAGTTGTTGCTGGGCGAGTTGGTGCATCTTAATACAAAAGGGATAACTGCGCTACCTGACACGCGCGTAACAACCATAGACACACACTGGCGCAGACTTGCAACTGAACTTTATTACACACATTCCTCCTATAAGTACACTTCGCAGAAATCAATACCGAGCATGCGCTTTTCAAAAATGTGTCATCACAAAAAATATTATCACCCATAAGACGTCATTTTAACAGCGCTCATTGATGAATATCATTTCTCTGCTATGTAAGAACACCGATGTTCGGTTTTCTTGCATAGCAGTTCTCTAACAGGGAACGGAACTAATTGATCAGTCAGTGTTATGCCAGAAACAAGCACCGGCATGCATTCATGTGAGAAGTGACCCTTAATGTGAAATATATGACGCTATTTGTGTTCCGGAGCACGTTCGTTTACATTGCACAGTTAATGCAATGAAAAATTTAACGTAATCAGTAATTTGAATTTGCCTGCGTTTCTTCTGTCGCGACTCCATGAGCATCGCTTGCAGCTCTCCCGGGAGCTCCAGCTCAGCGTCCGAATTCTGATTTGCTGTGAAATGCTGCTGTTTGTATGTTTTCCATCTCTAGTAAATTTGGCTTCGTTTGGTTTTGCAACACATTATGATAAGTTTGTGCTGACTCCTCCAAGAAGCAATGAAAACCAGGGGCTCCCAGTTCCCTTTAAACGTTGTGGATATATATATATATATATATATATATATATATATATATATATATATATATATATATATATATATAAGAAATGAAGAAAGAAACTACGACTTTCGTTGGTTTGGCACTGTATATTTTCACTAACGTTTCGTCTGGTGGACCAGACTTTGTCCTTCTTCGTTTCGTCTGGTCCACCAGACGAAACGTTAGTGAAAATATACAGTGCCAAACCAACGAAAGTCGTAGTTTCTTTCTTCATTTCTTATTCTATCGGGGTCCGCGTGATTCTTTTCCCAATACTATATATATATATATATATATATATATATATATATATATATATATATATATATATAGTGAGGAAGATCCCCCATGACAACAGTAACAACGGAAGTTTTGTTTCGACAGTTTGGGCCAGAGGCTGGCCTTCATTCCTGATGAAGGCCAGTCTCTGGTCGAAACTGTCGAAATAAAAACTTCTGTTGTTACTGTTCTCACGGAGGATCTTCTTCACTGTTTGCAACGCCACGGCTACTTTCGCCACCATGCCATATATATTTATTTATTTAATCAAGTACATCACAGGTTCCCATTGGAACATTAGGTGAGGGGGGTCTTACATCATAATCCGAACAGTTTGGTGCATGTGTTAGTAGAGCCAAAACAGGTAAGTTGTGCAAAGTGAATGCATAATACAATTGTTTTTAACACAGTGAACGTTTTGTATTAGTAGTGATTTGGCTGGAAACGATAGGAGATGCGCAATAATATTGTTGCATCTGGAAACAAAACCACACTTGAGTAAGCAAATGTTTAAACAAAGAAGAGCGACACATTTTTGGCAATGCAAACATCATTATACAATGTCGTATGTACGTGGAAGAAAAAAGCACAAAGAAAAAAAAAGTTACGAAAACATAGCGTGAAGTTCTCGCTTGAAGTCGTCAGGGTCGCGTAAGTCCATCACATTATCTGGAAGATTGTTCCACTGATTTATGGCACGGGGCAAAGCCGATGAATTAAAAGCCTTTGTTCGTCCGAACAGACGTTGCAAACTTCGATGATTGTGAAGGCGACGGGATCTACGATGCGCATGAATAAGTGGTAGTGTAGATGCATGATGCGGCCAGATAATTTTATGAAGGAGGCTGGTAAGTGCAATGTTCCTACGCGTCTCTAACAATGGAAGGGATAGCTTCGACTTCATATCAGTCACGCTCGATGTTCGCCTGTGGTCGCCGACGATGAAACGAGCTGCACGATTTTGTATGGATTCGAGTGAATGAACCAAATATGCCTAATGGGGTGACCATATGGATGATGAAAATTCGAGTTGGGGACGAACAAATGATAAATAGGCAAGTTTACGTGTAGCTGACGGTGCATCCCGAAGATTTCGTTTGAGGTACCCAACTGTACGCGATCCCTTTGTGGTTACTTTTTCTATATGGATAGACCAAGTTAAATCTGATGTCAGATGTATACCCAAGTATTTGTACATAGATGCCTCACTTACAAAATTATTGCTAAGCGAGTAATGCAATGTCGAGTTGGTGTGTTTACGACTAAAAGTAAGCAACTTGCATTTATCCGTGTTAAGGGTCATTGGCCAAGATGAAGACCAGTTGGTGATTCTGTCAAGATCCTGCTGCAAGGTGATGTGGTCAGTATGTGAGCAAATCTTACGATAGACGACACAATCATCCGCGAACAACCTGATGTTAGATACAATTCTGTCGAAAGATCATTGATGAAAATTAAAAACAATAAGGGGCCTAATACACTTCCCTGTTGGGCTCCACATGTGACGTCACTTAACTCGGAGCAATGATCGCCTATGACTGAACTGCTTGCGAGATGATAAGAAATTTCGAATCCACGATGTTGTTAACGAATCAAGATGTAAAGATGACAGTTTAGCTATAAGGCGGGTATGGGGGACGCGATCAAACGCTTTCGAAAAGTCGATGAAAATATTGTCACGTGGTCGTGACGTCGACGAAGGCAGCGTTCAGCCAACACCCTCTAGACTTTAACGCCTGAAGGCTGCCACCGTGACGTCACGAAGCGGCGGCGGCGGTTGCTCGCCACACAGCGAAGGCTTGCGTAGGGACGTCTGCTGTGCGCTTGTCTTGGCCTTTTTCTTTCGTCAGTGTTCCTGTTTGGTGCTTAGGAATTCCCTCCCCAGGAGTAAAGGAATTGCGTGCAAATATTTACGGTCAAATCAGCCTCACAAATTTTGACATATTTCTTTCTTTTGTGAATAAGTAAAAGACGTGTGTTTGCTCCGAGGAGTATCAAGCACTTAAACCGAGTTTTGCTGAGCTTATGCCCTGTATTTCACCTCGGTAGTAAACAGAAATAGATATATCAAATGTCCAGGAACTTCGCATAATTTTGTTCATCGGTTCTTCGTTATACATCCGGCTGGTAGCACAAACTTGCGACTGATTGATACATCGGCCACAAAAGAGCCCGAACACGTAGTCACACCTCGAAGAAAATTATCTTCGCGTAATGCATTCAGGGAAGTTCGAATAAAAAAAAAGATTCATAGGAACAAGCTACCCTTCGACCTTAAGTAAAACTGCAAGGTTAACTCTTCGTGCGAAACTACGTAGGCTCCATACATTTGCCTTCTCGAGTTGCGCTTGCCAGTGATAGGGAAACTTATGGGCAGGTAATAAATGAAACAGAGGAAATCTTACACCAGGTCGCAAGCGTGCTTTATAAGCGAGAACGGGAGACTAATGGCATTTTGTCTGAACAACTTTATTTACAGCGGGGCCAAAGGCACTTCGAGAGCTATTTCTAGCTAAGCGTTTCCAGCTTTCCCTTCTTTGATTTCGATTCAGCTTCTAAAACTATTTCTTGCGGCTAAAGACTTGTATGAGAGGATTCGTGCTGCACTGCAACTCTTGCTTCAGAACCAGCTGTCAAGCATGTCCATCGTCGCAGGTATTAAAATATGACGACTTGTCGTTGGTTAGGAGCTCCACGGTGAGGTCTGTAACCACTTGGTGCTGTTTCGAGAACTTTAAAGCACTTCTTGTTTTGACGATTGCTCCAGGACTGCATGATTATATGCGACAGCATTTACGACAAACAGCGCTAAAAGCAGGATACTTCCACGGTCCATTGCTCTGACGAGGTCAGTGCTTCTCTGCAACACAAACCGAAATTTCTTTATTCACTGTCGTTGCTTCTCTACATTTCTCACTCTTGAGTTTCTTCAAGGCGGCGTAGACAGCATACCCTGCCATATACACTAATACCGGGATAATGTCCGTCATGTTTTACAGCGTTTCCTCGGTGACAACTATGTTGCAGCAAGGCCGTGAACAGTTTGCTTCCCTCTGAAGGTCATGCCATTCCTCATCCTCGTCACTGGCGTTTCTAGAAGTGGCGACCGTCGTACTTCTAATCACGCTTGGAAGTATATGTAGAATATTCTGCAGGAAAGCTCACCCTGAGGTTCTGTGAAGGAGTGAAGTTGTCACACGGAATCGCGCGCAGCCATTTTTAGCGCAGCTCCGCATCTTCGAAAATCGAAAAACGCACACCTTGCACTTCAAGTCGTAATTGCTACTGCACTGAAGGACACAGCACTTGTTCGGTTTGACGAATTCAATGCCCCACACACGCTTCAGCACGCACGACGTTCTCACATTTTAGAAAAAAACGGCACACTGCACTGACAGAACCGACGTACCACGTGTGGCAGCAAGAAACATACTGACGTGCCGGTGTGCCGCCGCACTACGCGCCCTCCGTCATTAAATATAGCGCGCTTTTGAGTTGAAAGTTATCTCGCTGGGTGCTGATATTTCATTTAAAGATAACTCTCATAGGGTTATTGCAGGTTTCTTCCGCCGATTGTATTTGTTTATTCAGAAAAATGGCGCGACTTTCTTAATGACGACCAGTGACACGTGTTTCGAGTTGTATCCATCCGCGTTTGAGCGGGCCACCGGGAACGGGGGAAACCGGATTCCCGCTGCCGTCGCCGCCTCCACTTGGTGACGTCAGCACTTCGAATGCGGAGAGCGCTTCGGCCTTAGAGTCTAGAGGGTGTTGGTTCAGCACGTCCGAGATGAATCTCTTTATTTGGCCGAACTTGTGGCCGGGAAACTGAAAGCAATACACTGATAACAATAAATAACAAGAATAAAGCAACAAAGTACAATAAACAATAAGCACAAGCAAGAAAATACAATAATAAAGCAAAATTACAGTCCTCAGATTCGCTAACGCGCGTAATATGGCTTGAGGCGCACGACATGGACGACTTCAGGTCGCGAACGGCGCCGCTGAGAGTTCGTAATGCCGTCAGGGACAACATCGTAGTCGAGTGCGCCGAGGCGTCGAAGTACCCTGTACGGTCCGAAGTAACCTCGAAGAAGCTTCTCACTAAGCCCCCGTCGGCGTATTGGCGTCCATACCCATACACGGTCACCGGGTTGGTATTCCATGCGGCGCCGTCGAAGGTTGTAGCGGCGGCTGTCAGTCGTCTGCTGGTTCTTGATCCGTAGGCGGGCGAGCTGTCGTGCTTCTTCGGCGCGCTGTAGGTAGGTGGTCACGTCGATGTTTTCCTCGTCGGTCACGTTTGGTAACATGGCGTCGAGCGTCGCTGCCGGGCTTCGTCCGTAGACCAACTTGTATGGCGTCATCTGCGTCGTTTCTTGTACGGCCGTGTTGTACGCGAAGGTCACGTACGGATGGATGGTGTCCCACGTCTTGTGTTCGACGTCGACGTACAAGGCCACCATGTCGGCGATGGTCTTATTTAGACGCTCGGTGAGGCCGTTGGTCTGTGGGTGGTACGTGGTTGTCCGGCGGTGACTTGTGTGGCTGTATTCCAAGATCGCCTGAGTTAGGTCAGCCGTAAACGCCGGAAACGTCGGTGATGAGAACCTCCGGGGCGCCGTGTCGAAGGACGATGCTCTCAACGAAGAACTTGGCTACCTCAGCGCCACTGCCTTTGGGCAGGGCTTTTGTTTCGGCGTAGCGGGTGAGGTAGTCGGTAGCCACGACGATCCATTTATTTCCGCAAGTCGACGTTGGGAACGGCCCCAGGAGGTCCATCCCGATCTGCTGGAATGGTCGCCGAGGAGGCTCGATCGGCTGAAGGAAGCCTGCTGGTCTTGTGGGCGGTGTCTTTCGTCGCTGACAGTCTCGGCACGTCCTTACGTAGCGAGTGACGTCGGCGGCAAGGCCCGGCCAGTAGTACTTTTCCTGTAATCGTGTCAGCGTGCGGGAAAGTCCGAGGTGTCCAGCCGTCGGGTCGTCGTGCAGGGCATCCAGAATTTCTGGTCGCAGTCCTCAAGGTACAACGATAAGGTAGCTGGCTCGGGCAGGAGAGAAGTTCTTCTTTACGAGGACGTTGTTTTTGAAGGAAAATGATGCCAACCCTCGCCTGAATACTTTTGGGACAACGATGGTCCTGCCCTCCAGGTATTCAACTAGACTCTTCTGTTTCGGGTCGGCTCGCTGTCCTTCGGCGAAGTCGTCGGTACTTATGGCTCCCAAGAAGCTGTCATCATCCTGGTCGCCGGGTGGTGGTGGGTCGACGGGGGCACGAGACAAGCAGTCGGCGTCGGAGTGTTTATTTCCCGACTTGTACACGACGGTAATGTCAAATTCTTGAAGTCTTAGGCTCCACCGTGCAAGGCGACCTGAAGGGTCCTTCATGTTAGCTAGCCAACACAAGGCGTGATGGTCGCTCACAACTTTGAAGGGCCTGCCGTAGAGTTTGGGGCGAAACTTCGACGTAGCTCATATGGTGGCGAGGCACTCCTTTTCCGTTGTGGAATAGTTGGCCTCTGCCTTAGACAGCGACCGGCTAGCATAACTGATAACGCTATCCAGTCCTTCCGTCCGCTCCTCAAGGACGGCGCGGAGTCCTACGCTGCTTGCATCGGTGTGAATCTCCGTATCGGCGTATTCGTCGAAATGCGCAAGTATCGGAGGCGTCTGCAGCCGTCGTTTCAGCTCATGAAATGCTTCGACTTGCGCTGTTTGCCACCTGAATTCGACTTCGGCCTTCGTGAGCTGCATTAGTGACTCGGCGATCCGTGAAACGTCTTTGACAAAGCGTCTGTAATAGACGCACAAGCCGAGAAATCAGCGCACGGCCTTCTTGTCGGTGGGTGGCGGGAAAGCGGCGATGGCAGCTGTTTCCTGCGGGTTTGGGCGCACTCCAGTCTTGCTGACCATGTGACCCAAAAACAAGAGCGCCTCGTACGTGAACCGGAGAGGGGAAGTGGAGAGGGTTTGCGCATGCGCAGTAAGGCTGGTCGCGCCGCACACCACTACCACCGCCACCGGATTGAATTCCGCTATAAGATGCTTCACATCTAATAATCGCGAAGCATCTAGAACATAGAGGCGCGGTTTGCGCTTAGCGTTGCTGACAGTCTTTGTGGGCGAAATCCGAGTACAGCAAAAGTAATAAAAAGAAACGCACGTGGCAATACAATCAGTCTGGAAGCCGTTGTCCATATTCTGGTGTAGTTCGTGAGTAAATTCGATGAGCTGTGTTTCACATGAGAGCCCAGTTATGTTTTTTTCCTGTTCGTTTTCTCCCTGATGTGGATTGAAGTCCCGTCAAGGAGATGATCGGCGTCGATGAAGCAGGAGGCAGGTTGGAGGTAATAAAAACTTGAAGGTATATTGCAGCGAAATATTTACAGTCATATGTACATCTTGCCGAAGCACACTGATGATAACATAGACATCAACAGCGTCTTACTCTTCTACTTAACTTTTCTTAAGTTAGAGCCTAGAACACTGTTACTACATACGAAGAACCGAGTCTCACTGTTCGACCACCGAGTGGTTACGGCCCAGACGAAAGTTGCATCGTACGGAGTCTTACTGATCGATCAGTTAAGTGATTACAGCCTAGACTGAAGGGAAACGAATTCCGTCCAGTCTTAAGTACCTTGCGGTAACAAAGAAAAGGGGAGGCGGCCACTGGTGGTCCGCCTCGACATTCCCTTATCCAATCCGTTTATCCTCAGATTAAGCCACTCCCTACTGGGCTGTCCTTAATCTCGACAGCAGTGTCTTTACAGCGCAGACAGGCGTTTTGGCACTCTTTCCCATCATGGCTCTCCCTCTCCTTCCCACGCTCTCAGGGATTCCCACGGTCGAAATACATCTGTATCTTAGCCCTGGTGCATCCACGCCATTTTCCCATACACATCGAGTTGAACTCGCGGCGCCAGTCGTTAAACCGTTCCGGGAAAGAAAAGGCGTCTGCGTGACCCTGCCTCCCACGCATTCGACCTTGCATTGTTGCAAAAGCACATCTTGGTCCGTGTTGGGGTCACGCATACTGTCGCCTCGAGCGACGGCTTAGAGCGGGGGATGTCCTCCTCATTTTCCCACACATTCAGGCCGCCGACCTCTGAGAACGGTCGCTTGACCGCAACCCATGCTGGCCATCGCTGCTCAAAAGAAGCCGTTTGCTTTCTCTTGATAATTGCACAGCCGAAGACCGGGCAGGGGGAGAGCCGAGAAAGAAGCTTTGTACGACGTACCGTGCCGCGCCATCCCGTCTGCAGGATCGACTTATGAGCGGCAAACATAACAAGCCCTTTCCTGAAACCATGCTGATTCGCAAAAAAGAAGTATTTTCCTGAAACTGGGCGGAGTTAGAAGCGATGATGTGTTCGAGCATTTTGCATGGAATACTTGTTAATGATATGGGTCTGTAGTTTGTAACACAGCGTTTATCTCCGCTCTTATAGACGGGAATAATTTCCCCACCTTCCAATCCTTGGGTATCTCACCTGTTGATAAGGATTGTTCAATCCAGTCCTTGTGTGTGTCACTTCTTCCCCTTGTCCGGCGACTTTTTGACTGGTTTTTGCCTCAGCGTCATGTACCAACTGACCCAGACTTCGACCTTATTGTTCAAATATGTTGGCCCAGATGGTGCTCGCAAAGTTGACAGTGTTTTTCAGGATTTTCGACTTAATGCCCTCTATGCGGGAGCTACTAGATAATTTAAGTGTGTTGATCAACGTTGAAATACCTTGGGATGTAATTACTATAGGTACCATGTACTGATAGTTTACTTCAGAAGGCAGTGGCTAATTTTAGTGGTCCTCCTGAGTAAATACAGCTGTGAAGTATGCCTGAACAGTGCTCTTGTACAACAGGGTTCCCACTACTGCCCAATAACACTATGTCATCACGGGTACTTGGAGGAGCGATCGTTTGCCAAAACCTTCTGGGGTTGTCTTTAATGAGGGCGGGAAGTTCATGCGAATAAAATTGCTTTTTAGCACTACGAATAGCGTTACGGTATTCCTTTTCGAAATCCTTGTGTTTTTTCCGCGATGCTTCTGTGCCGGTGTGTTTCGCAATTTTGAAAAGGCGTTCCTTTTTGTTCTTCAGCGTTAGAAGTGGCCTATGGAACCAAGGTTTTGATACGTTTACACGTAGCCTTGTGCGGGGTATATGGGCGTGGGTTAGTTCCGTTAATTTCTCTTTGTAGGCAATCCAGTTTTCACTAACCAACCTGTGTGAAAACGTTTTTAGGAAAGCTTCGGAAAATGATTTCAGGCCGTCATTGATCGCTCTAAAGTCAGCTTTTTTATAGTTAAATATGTTCTTTGGTTTGGCGTGGCGAGTGGTGGACGGTATTTCAATTGTTAGCTGTAGAAGGCGATGGTCACTAAAGCCATCAATAAAACATATGACACCGACAGTCTCTGGAGCAGATGTTAGTACTAAGATGTGGGCGCGAAAAGACACGGACGAAGGGAAGAAGACACACACACTGGCGCTAGCGTGCAAGTTAGTAAGGAATGTGTCTGGGCTATCTGGCGGTCGATAAATAAGTAGCGCCAGTGTGTGTGTCTTCTTCCCTTCGTCCGTGTCTTTTCGCGCCCACATCCAAGTACCATGACAGACCAACAAGCCCGCATCGCTACCCTCGTTAGTACTAAATCTAATGTGATTTGATCTCTGGTGGGTATGTCGACTAACTGTGCGAATGAAAAATCCAGGGTTAGATTAATAAAATCACGACAGTTTCGTGAGGAAGAACGCAAGTTAATCCAGTCAATTTCAAGATAATTGAAGTCACCGAAAAGGTGCATATTGGCTCTTGGAAACTTGCTTCTGATTTCGGCAATGTTGTCGTGCAAGTTAGTAAGGAATGTGTCTGGGCTATCTGGCGGTCGATAGCAAATGCCAAGAACGGATTTAGACATGTTATGCGTAATGCAGATCCATAACATTTCTATCGTAGTAGCAGTGTCTATGATGAAACATGCGATGTGATTCCTTACAGCAATGAGAACGCTCCCTCCCCGCCTATCGTCCCTGTCTTTTCTGAAGATGCTAAATTGATCCAAGTCGGACAGGACTTCTATATCAGCAATATCGAAATTTAACCACGTTTCGGTAAGCAACAGGATATCGCAATCGCTGTTTTCGAGATATGAGCAGAGTTCCGTGACTTGAGGAATTATGCTACGCATGGTACTGAAGCACAGTGATAGCGCCGAGTGTAAATTTCTGCTTTGAGGCAAGGAAGGAGGATTAGTAGAAACACGTGTGGGTGTTTCTACGTGCTAGCTGTTCCGTGCATTGCTTGGTAGATTCAGCTGTAGTATCGTACATATAAATACAGTTATCTATTCGAAGTTTGTCGACATTGAGCTTGAACGGCGTATTTTTTGTTTTCGCTAACGCCAACAATTTTTTACTCGCGAGCCTTGTTTGAAGGGAAAATTTGGCAGATCCCACGTACCGTGGAAGTCGATAATATGCGAAGCATGCGGCGACAAGGTCACTGTGGCGTAATTTTTTTTACTGAGCGAAACGTTGCGAAATGATGCTAAAGATTTCTATAAATTTTATACGCACACATATATGCTGAAGAGCCGCATATGTGTTATCAGTAGTTATTTCAAGTTGGGTAACGCTGCCAATGGCAACATGGGTATTACCAACACCAGAAGCGGTAAGCTGATATGTAGCGCTGATACTTGTCCGTTATCGTGGAGAAAGCACGCACGTTTCACGAACCCGTGTGCATGTGTGGAAGGGCTTCCTAACAGTTCTTGAACAAGGTCATCATCACCGTGATCAGTGCGCACTAGACGCTGGTCATGACTTTTTATCGGATCCGGTCGCGATCACGGTGGCGAGGGGTCCATGTGTAGTGAAGTATGAGTTATAGTAGAGCTGTTAGAAATCGTGGATGCCTTGGTCATTTCATCGACAAATTTTCTGTATTTATAGCTGGCGACATGTCGGAGTCTGAAGTCACCCACCGCGTTGGTGAGGATTAGGCCGTTGAGACTGGTAGGCCTGGATAGGGCTACGTAGACCAACATCAGTGGATGGCGCTTGTCGTATTCGTAGGCTACCTGGGCGTATGTGACCTACATAGCCGAGTCTACAAAGTGGCTGTCAATCAATCTGTCATCATCCTCGGTCAGCATGAGGCCATCGCCCAGCCTCGTAAGAAATGAAGAGGACACTACGTCGTTCTGGCGGACTAAGTGCACTTTACGCTGCGATGATGTGAATATCATACGTAACTTTCGTCAATGTATTCCTCCGGGGTCGATCAATGCTTCAATATAGCTTGCTTAATCACAGGAATACAGATGTAATGCTTATTAGGCTGCTATAAAAGCGGGGCCAACAGTGGAATCACGGACGTTAATCTGATATGGCGCCTGTATTGTAGGACTATATATGTAGTGTTTATTGCTTTCTTGTAAAATTAGATACCCAGCACCAGAACCACCACTGACGTTGCACCGACATTACGCCTGGGCAGGCTGTTTTTCCAAACCTTTTTTTAGACCTGATGTGGCTTTGTGGTAGAATACCTGATTGCCACGCAGAATGCTTGGGTTCGATTCCTGCTTGTATCCTGATTTTTATTCTTTCCATTCGTCGGGCCAACGCTGCCGATGTCGGTCTTTCTTACCGCTTTTACATTTGAATTACTAATGTCTGTTTTCGCCGTTCTTGGGTAGATATAAACTGTCAATCACCTGTGGCGCATACCCGTACACCGCGGACGGTGGTAAACGCGTATGTGCCACACGTGTCTAGAGGAAAGTGTTTGGCGACGTACGCGACAAGATTTTTACGTTATTCATGTCATGACCCGGCAGTCATATTCGTCAAGTTCTCTTACCCTCCAATACTAATTTTGGTCTACACCAAGTTAAGGAGGCGATCACGAGAGGACCCAGACGTAGGCGGCTAGATAGATAGATAGATAGATAGATAGATAGATAGATAGATAGATAGATAGATAGATAGATAGATAGATAGATAGATAGATAGATAGATAGATAGATAGATAGATAGATAGATAGATAGATAGATAGATAGATAGATAGATAGAAACGCTCAAAGTGCCAGAGGTTCGCTAAGAAATGCTTCGCATTTAAAAATCTCGCACTGCAAAGTGCGTGCCTTTCAATTTGTGACCGTTCTCTAGAATCTGCTGGTTGTCTTTAAAAAACGTAAATTTCACAATGATTGGTCAACATTTCCCGCTGCTGTACTTGCCCATGCGATGTGCTCGTTCAATCTTGGCAAGATCAATGGTTATGCCTAGACGTTCCGAGCACATTTCAAGCACTTTATTTTCGGCGCTTGACCATGTATCTGACGAATCGTCCTCGATGCCAAAAAAGGGCAAGTTTGACCGACACATACATTTTTCTTCGTTGTCGCAACGAGACTCGATTGCTTTTAGTTTCTCGGAGATGTCACGAGAAACCAATCCGCCGGTGCGTTCTGAGGCGGATGGCTCTGTACATCTTAGTTCAGTCATGTCGACCTCAATGCTGCGGATTCTGGCCGACAGCTGAGATAGTTCTACATCCACGGACGCCTGCCAATGCCTAAAGGTACTGAGTACACTACGAATATCATTTGACCAGTCTCTATTCTTTGAACTGTGGCAAGAACAGTAGCCAGCACGTCGTTCTTATTGGACCGGGATTTTCCTCCACATCGCCGGAGGTTAACAGACGCATTTCAGTAACACAGTAGGCGCTTAATTCACAACACACACTGAGCATCATTGACAATTTTTGGGGCACGACACAAGAAATAAGGAACGATTACTGCTTCAAAGCAGCAAGTGCTCATCTTATTTAGGTATTTGAACATCTAAATAGCGCGAACTTCAGGGACGAAAGACAGGAGAATGCGACACACACAAGCGCTTTTTAGATGTTCAAATGGAGTACCAACTAGCCCAAACATGCACCTTGCTAAATTATTTAGGTAACCAACCTGGAAGAGCAAGAACGGTGAGTGCTCCATTCCCGAACAGGTGTCGTGCCCCAAAGGAATTCCGTCGCGGTGCACATTAAGTACGGCGTCGGATGATGCACTGGAGGCGAGGGTACGGATGTCTGGTTGCCAACCGAAGTTGCCTGTCTTGTCCAGAAGTGGAAGGGGCATTCCCGGGGTCTATTGTGACCGATTATTGAGTGGTAGCGCTGTTTGAACCGGGCAGTCCGATGAAAGGCCACCGATAGCTGAGCCAGTCAGTTGAGCAAACAGCAAGGCAGCATGGAAGAGCAAGAACGGTGAGTGCTCCATTCCCGAACAGGTGTCGTGCCCCTAAAGAATTCCGTCGCGGTGCAGATTAACTACGGCGTCGGATGATGCCGTACTGATATATATATATATATATATATATATATATATATATATATATATATATATATATATATACGTACTGATATATATATATATACGCACGATACTGTCGATATATATATATACGCACGATATATACGCACGATACTGCCGTTCGCAAGCTGCAAGCCGAACAGTGTTTACGTGACCGAGCTCAGCAGGCCGGTGAATCTTTCGCGAGCTACAATGAAGATATCCTTGACTTGTGCAAGAAAGCCGACGCGAGCATGTCGGAGTCTGACCGAATCAGGAAGGTTCTGAAAGGCATCGACGACGATGCCTTCACCATGCTGCTGGCCAAAACCCTCGTCAGTGGCCGAGGTCATCACGCTGTGCCAAAGCTACGAGGAGCTGCACCGGCCGCGCTTGATGACCCGTCGTCCGCCGTCACGCAACGCTGATCTCGTGGGCTTGTCGACCGTTTCTGACCACTCCACCTTGCTTGCCGAAATCAAGTCGCTCGTTCATGAGGAAATTGCCCGCCAGGTCTGTCTACTGGCTTTCGCTCCACCGCAAGCTCTTGAACAGCCCTGAACTACACTTCTGCCTCCTCTCCGCCGAGCAATTCAGCAAGACATCGCAGAGGTCATTCCTGAATACTACCAGCCGCCTCCAGTGTCTGCGCCACTAAGCTACGCGCAAGCTGTAGTCAGGACACCCCCAGCGATTCCTGTGGTTGGCCCGCTAAGTTACGCCGAAGTTGTCGCAAGATCCAAGGCCTTCGACGCGGCTGTGCCGTCTACATACGTCGACGTCATCCACAGGCCTCGACTGGAGCCCACCATGCAGTCATATGAGCAGCGGCCTTGTCCATCGCGTTCTGCGACATGGATGCAAGGAGGTTTAAAAAATTACACCATCTCCCGCTAAAGGGGACCATGAGGCGATGCGAAGCCGGAGCACTTGCACGATCGCGTTCCGTTGGCGTTCGTTGGGCATGCTACCGACCTCGCGTCGTGGAACGCGAAGAGGGACGCTACGTGCGTCCTATCTTCCATCTAGCCTGGCTGTTAATTCTCACAGGGCGAGTGGGGAACGCGGTCGACAGGCGGGCGAGAGGGGGGCAGCGTGGGAGAGGAGAGAGAAGCGGAGGGGACGCGCATGCGCTCGAGCTCATCGCGGCGTTGCGCAGGAGAGAATTTCGGCATGTCTAGCCCGCGTTTCAGAGGAAGAGTGGAAAGGGGGAGGGGAAAGGGGGAGGGGAGAGGGAAAGTGGAGAGGGGAAGAGGGGAAGTGGAGAGGGGAGGGGAGAGGGTGAGTGGAGAGGAGGTGTGTGGAGAGGGTATGCGCATGCGCAGTAAGGGTGGTCACGCCGCACACCACCACCACCACCGGATTGAGCTCCGCCTTAAGATACTTCGCATCTAAAAAATTCTGGAGTGGAAGCTCTTGCAACGCCTTGCCAGCAAAAGTGAAGCCGACTTTTGCCCACCAAAGAGCTCGGAAACGTGCTCTTTTCTGGTGGTGCCTACTTAGAGATCAAATGGATTTGATCTGTTAGTCTAAGTACTACGTTAATTATAAAATAAAAGATCGTTGTTGCCGACGAAAGTAACCCGTCGAGGGGAGTATTGGCGATTGATCTCCAATAAAATTTGCCGTGACATTGAGGCTTACAATCGAAAACTAGTAGCACAAAGACACACTTGGAGCTGTATCTGACCCGTAAAAGTTGCCGTATTGAACTCGTCTGGCGTGCGAGGAAAACGCTCGCTTTCATTCGGCAAACGCCAACGGTTTATCATGCCTCTACTAAGATGGCGGGCGAAGCCGCCATATTGTGGTGGGCACGGCTTCACTCTCGCGCAATAATCGCCACTCCAGCAATTTTTCTTTAACCTCCTTGCATGGATGGAAGCTGCGAATCTATGGCGCACTTCCGACAACCACCCCATTTGCTCTGCGTGCAGTTGCGCCGGTCACGTCGCACGCTATTGCAATCGCGTGCAGCCGCCTCGGTTCGCATCAACCCACACCAGCTAATCATGCCGCCCTTATTAAATGCGAAGCAGCTTAGGGCGGAGTTCAATCCGGTGGTGTGCGCGTGACCCCCTTACTGCGCATGCGCAAACCCTCTCCACACTCCTCTGCACTCCCACTCTCGCTCGCCTCATTCTCTCCTGCGACGCCTCCGGCGTCTTCACGTGGCACGAGCGGCCGATGGCCGCCTCCGCTTCTGTGGCTGTACACCAAGGAGGTTGAAAAAAACCTCCTTGCTGTAGACGCGGGGCGCTCGTGCTCTCATTCCCCTTGCTGAAGAATCCCACGACGACACCAATGACATGGACTGCAGAGAGGCAGACGCACATGGTCTTGCGACTTTGCGGAAGTCGAATACCTCGGACGCCGGCAGTTCCACGCAGCGGGAGCTGGATCGAGACTGGAAGACAGTGCTGATTCTACGCCAGAGGAAGGCACAGGCTCGAGAACGCAAGAAATAAAATTACACCATCTCCCGCTCAAGCTAACCATCTACCCGCTGCTTCGCATCCACACATGGTTCCCTTTAGCGGGAGATGGTGTAATTTTACGACCAATTGCCGCCTATGTCACCGACCTCCCACCCCGCGCTATCTACCCGCCGTTCACCGTCTCCACGACAACGATCACTGTCGCCGATGCGGCCACGTCCGGTCCCACGCGACCAGGAAAACTAGTCGTCACAGTCCACGAGGCAAGGGCTGTGACGCTATCGAACTGCGAAAGCCCTCAGCGAAGCACATCGAATGTGATAGACGTTTTTGTGGACGGTGTTCGCGCATCTGCCTTTATCGACACTAAAACAGCCGTATCCGTTATAGACGCTAAACTTAGCCGACTACTACGAAAAGTGGCGACGCCACTTTCCGGGCTCTCCCTCCATACAGACAGCGCCCAAAGGATTCACCCGACAGCGGTGTGCACAGCCGTTCCATCATTAAGGACGCCTTGTACACCGTCGAATTCATAATAATTTCTTCATGCTCTCACGACGCCATCTTGGCTTGAGATTTCCTCTCTTACCACGACGCCGTAATTCATTGCGCACCAACCGAAATAGAGCTCTCAGCATTCTCTGATTCGATGCCAGCAGACAATCCATCGGCTGCGACCAAGGTACTCGTCAAAGACGACACCACAGTTTCTGCAAACACGTCAATGGGTCTGTCAGTCTATTGCACCGGACTCTCGAACACCTTTGCATTCCTTTTTCCATGTAACCGTGTTTTGACTAGGAAAGGCTTGCTGGTGCCATTTGCGACCGTGGATATCACTCAGGGCGACACCGATATTTTTGTTACCAACCCATCCCCGTACATTGTTACGTTGGTGCTAGGGGAATGTCTCGGCAGAAAGCAACCGCTCGAAGACGCACAAGTTAGGGACGCACCGGGTGATAGGCACTGCGCCAACTCAGTGCTGTTTCTACGTACGCTCAGTGCTGTTTCTACATCTGATTCGTCACCCGCTGATGTATTTGGTTCCTCGACTGCTGACAACCTTACGTCGGTCGAGCTTTCTCAGCTTCTGTGCCGGTTGGAGGAATTTCGTTCTTCGTTCGAAGTCGTGGAAACTTCTCGCGGCCACACGTCTGCTGTCACGCATCGCATCGTTCGTCCAAATCGCGTATCCATACGTTCATATTCCGTATCTCCAGCAGAGCGTCGTGTAATTAACGATGAAGGCGAAGACGTGCTTCACCGCGATGTTCTTCGACCCTCAAACAGCCCGTGGGCGTCTCCTGTCGTTCTCGTTGTGAAGAAGGACGGCTCTGTGCGGTTCGGTGTGGACTACCGAAGACTGATTAAATTCACCCGTAAGAGACGTTTATCTCCTACATCGACTAGACAACGCCATTGACAGCCTGCAAGGGGCACAATTCTTTTCATCGCTCGATTTGCACCCAGGGTACTGGCAAGTACCCATGGCTGATGACACGAGACCGGAGACAGACTGTCATGTCTGACAGCTTGTACGAATTCAACGTCATGCCGTTTGGGCTGTGCAATGCGCCCAAGACTTCGAGCGCATGATGGACACCGTTCTGCGCAAGCTGAAGTAGCACACGAGCCTGTGCTACCTCGAGGACGTCATCGTTTCCTCCCCGGACTTCTCAACGCATATTCAATGCCTGCGGCATGATTTGACGCGTTTGAACGACGCCGGGCTATAACCGAATCTGAAGAAGTGCCGATTTGCAGCACGGCAGCAGACTATACTAGGCTACGTCGTGTTCAAGGACGGAATTCTCCCTAATCCAGCCAAGCTTCGGGCCATGATAGAGTTCCCCAAACCTACGTCGGTCAAAGAACGGCGCAGTTCCGTAGGACTAGCTCCTACTTTTGGCACTTCATCCGAATCTTCGCGACTACCATATCACCGCTGACGAAGCTCCTTGGAAGTAATGGGCCCCTCTATTCGTGGTCGTCAGAGTGCGACGACGCTTTCGCAAATCTCCGTCGTTTGCTGAGGTCTCCTCCCACAGTACGCCACTACGACCCTACGGTTTCTACAGAGGTACACACGGACGCTAGCGGTGTTGGTCTCGACGCTGTCCTTGCGCAGCGAAAACCTCGGTTCCAGGAATATGTCGTGGCATATGCAAGTCGTATGCTAACCGTTACGGAGAAAGAATGCCTTGCAATCATTTGGGCCCTTAAGAAGTTCCGACCTTATTTGTACGGTCGCCCATTTGATGTCGTCACCGACCGTCATGCACTGTGCTGGTCGTCGTGATTGAAGGATCCGTCAGGCCATCTTGCCCGTCGGCCACATTGCCTGCAAGACCACGACGTCCGCGTACTGTACCGCAACGGACGCCAGCATGCTGACGCCCTGTAGCGCTCTCCCTTACCAGACGACAATGCCCACAGCTCAGTGTCTCACTTTGCCGTTTCTTCCATCGACATTGACACCATTGCTATCGAACAGCGCAAGGATCAATGGATTGCCTTACTGATAGACTTGCTGACTGATCCATCGGCAACAACATCCAGTCGCGCGTTGCTTCATCAAGCTCACCATATCGCCGTTTGCGACGACCTCCTCGCCGACGCAATTACGACGGCGACGGCCGCCTGTGGCTACTAGTAATACCCCGCAGTCTGCGTTCTGACATATGCGAGTCGTTCCACATTGATCCGCAATGTGCCCACTCGGGGGTCTAGAAAAATTACCACCGCATTCGCCAACGGTACTATTGGCGAGGGATGTACCGCCATGTCCAGAAGCTCATTCGCTCCTGCATCGATTGTCAGCGCCGCAAAACTTCGACGCACCTGTCACCGACAGGTCTGCAATCTCTACCTTGCCCTGATCGACCGTTTGGGCGCGTTGGCATCTTCTTATCGGAAGTCGTCGAAGCCATTCTCAAAGAGTGCAAGGTTGTTCACCGTAAAACTACTGCTTACCACCCGCAGACGAATGGCCTCACCGAAAGCTTTAACCGTACGCTCGGTGACATGCTCTCCATGTAGGTCGCCGGCGATCACAATAATTGGGATGCCATTCTGCCCTTCGTCACCTCGCCTACAATACCGCCCCTCAGAGTACTACTGGTTTCCCCCCTTTTTCTTACTGTATGGCATGTGCCCATCACACATAATCCTCACAATCCTTCCATACAAGCCGCATCAATCTGAGTGTGCGCCAAAAGCTGCCACAGCCAGACTTGCTGAAGAGTGCCGCGAACTTGCCAAGACCTTTATACACACGAACAACAGCGGCAGAGGAGCATTCGCGGTGACACAACCACTTCTAAGCCCACGTTCCTCCCTATAGAGCGCTCGTATGGCTCTCGATCCCTCCTACTGCAACTGGCCTCTCCTCAAAAGTACTGCCCGAATACGAAGGTCCGTACCTAGTCGTCGAACGCACATCCCCTGTAAACTGCCCGATTGAACGCATTGAACCATCTTGGGATATGAGCCGTCGAGGGCGCGACATTGTCAACGTGGAGCGCCTCGAGGCCTACCATGACCCGCTTATAGTCCCAAGCTTTTAGGTCACCAGGCGGCTCCCTTTTCGTACCCGGGCCTTGGAACTCCGCAGTGGGGCGTCCTCTCCAGCACCTTCTAGCGAGTCGCCCTCTTCGGCTCCTTTCGAAGAGAACGCAGCTCGTGCTGAGAGTCGGCCCCGCCTTGACTGTCGCTGGCGTGCCTCGTCGCCAAGTGTTCGCCAATAAACGTTTTTAGAATATATATGTATAATTGGGACATAACGGTGACGGTAGAAACCCGCCGTAAAGCGCCCATATAACTGCGATCGCAATAAAATACTCCAGCTCGCATAATCGCATCGTGTAGGCCTGGCACCCGGGCGCTGATGAGCTCCTCAGGAATGAAGATAGTCGACGAACGGAAGTCGATCTTTCGGAACAAGCGTTGAAACTCGCCGGCCGCCTCCAAAGAGCCACGCTCTTGTAGCTTACACAGTGACATTGGCTCATGTTGGAAACAATTTTGTCACGTTGTCGTGACGGTGAAGAAGTTGGGCCCAGTCGGACTGTTGAAGCTCTTTATTGGGCGAACCTGTGCCCAGAAAATGAAGCTTCAAATTACAGGCAACACACGCTGCACACTGATAGCGGCGATGAATGTCATTAGCCGTCGGTAATTTGCTCTTCTGTGAAATGTGTCAGCTTTTATGCATCCCTTGTCGAACCTTGCAGCATTATCGCTGGTGCTCGTATTAGCTTTAGGGTAAACTCGGTTACTCGTGTCCTCCGGCGTGATCGTAACAACACAGTCTGGAGCAATCGCGAAGCTTTTAAGGAATGCGGCGCGGCCTGCGACGACCGGCGGTAGCAGTTCTTGTGGGTGGGAGCCAACCACATCACAAATAAGGTAATGAGCGGGCATGGCATTATCTTTGATCCATCGCATAAAGGTGGTTCATTGTTAGGAACGCTGTGATGAGTTTCTTGCTCTTGCTGAGTTTTGCTCCATGGCCACACGGAAGATCCAATCGAATGCACGTGAATAAACAAGTACGTACCCGCAGAAGAGCCTACCACAAACTAATCACTAAAGAAAACAGCTTCCACTCAGCTAAGGTTGTAAGAAATTTAATCCATCTCATTGCCGCGACGTTAGATCCACAACCTGTGCATTCTTCACACAACAATATTCGCTAAGATGATTATATCCCGTATCACGTCGGTATGTCGCCCTGCACATCGGCTACTGTCGTCATCATATTACCGTGCTCAACGAGAAACTCGCGCCGCTGTAATGTTTTCGGTCGTCGCAGTACACTCATACGGAAGGGCAATAATGCAGCGTATGCAGCCGCGCAGTGAAACGGCACAACTGAAATTCTCTGCGTCGTACTTTATTCTAGTGCACCTTCTTTCTTTTTTTCGTTTTTTTCCCTAATTGTACCCGTCAGAATTGTTGACACGCACTCTTGGCGATATTTTGCCATGCGTTTTTCTATTGGCTGAAAACTCTCTAGACACATTCACACCGAACGCGGAGAGCGGTAGCGGCAAGCGGATTTTTAAAGCGGAGAGGCAGCGAGGGCGCGCGGCTGTTCAGACCGACCGCGTTGCCTTCTGCATGCTCCGCCGCGCGCGTGGAGCAATTAACTATTCGACGGTGGACGTGTCGCCATCTAGCAGCACTACGTGATATTGGGAGCGCTCATCTCGGTTCTTATTGGCTGCGGCCAACTTTTCCGCGCGGAAAAGAACGAGTCCGGGCGCGATCCTGGGAAGAGGCCGCGGATTTTCCGGCTTTGTGGATATTCCGCGTCCGCTTTCCGGATCCGCGCTCGGTGTGAACGTACCTTCACGACGGTATCTCCCGGCGCAGGGCACGCAGTCATCTCGGATTTCGGAATTGGAGCCATCTAGAATGTTGCCAATAATTGTATAGCGAAATTGTCCTCAATACTGATTACATGCACGATGCGAGTAGTGACGTACGTTCCAGGATATACGACAGCACACGCTGGACTGCGTGTTTATACCAAGCCAATGTGTTTTACCCTTGTACGTCATGTTTAATGGTTCTTCATTTGGCATTGCTAAAGATAATAATCAAGACCCAATCGCAGCCCAAGTGAATGCGGTACGAACTGCGCCTGTGTTTCCTTTCTGTTTATCCGCTCTTTTCTGTTCTTGTGATTATGTCAGCTTTTCTATATTTTTCTGTTCATTTCTCGTGGTTATCTAATTCGTTTTGCAATCGTCTATGTTCTGCTCTGTGGTCGCCTTTCTAATGTTCTTCTACTTTCTGCTACTCCGAGCGCAGTTCGTCTAAATCACTGCGCTGGCGTTTCGCCTCCTCTCATTCGTAGATCTGTGTCTCTCTCCCGACGCTGGCGTTTCGCTGTCGCTTCGCTGGTTTGGACAGACGCACTAGTCCTTTGGCGACGCTGCGTTTGCACGCAAGTGCGCGCTGGCGCTCCAAGCGTGCAGCCTGCTCGGCTTGTGTGTATTAAACGTGGGAGCTGCGTGACGCCAACGCGAGAAATGGGACGACGACAGGGTGGTCGCTTAAACTGATCCGCAGTTAAACATGTTGCAACCATCATTCGTTCCTTCATTAGAAGTGACATTTAACGGCAAAGCCTTAGATGCCTCATCAAGCGCGAAAATTGACCGTCGGCATCGGTGGCGTCGGCGTCCCGCATCAATACGGTTGATGCAAAAAGCATCATCACGAAATGACGTCACCGTTTGACGGCATCGTGACAGCATAAATTACCAAAATCTGTGCCGTCACATGAAGACGTCATCACATGACATCATTGCTGCGCCGATCACAGAACACAGTGCGAAACCATGTGAGGTGTAGAAAGCTTGCAATGCCTCTGATCTTTGAGGCAGTGCAAAACCACGGTAGGTACAGAAAGCTTTCGGAAGAGGGCAGGGTAGGATCAGTACACCGACTCGGAAAAAGAAGATGGCTTTCGCCTTCGAGTCGTCTTAGGCATAGAGGACCGTGAGAGACTTTATTGCCACAGTGGTTGATGAGGCAGCATGTCGATGTACGAGCCAGAGATGAGGCTTTCGTCACCTATACCTAGTTCCTTGCAAAGACCCTCGGCGATGGCCTGGCCATCTTCTGTCGTCTGCGTCTCTTCCAGCATAACCTATTGGTAACCAGACAAGAGCAAATTATGTCACACATGCGCCACGAAATACGGTTACACCTCTTTACTCAACCCAAACCTATGCGGAAAGTTGCACATGAACGTTTACGCGCGCTCCTACATCGTGGCTTTCAATGAAGCGATTTCTCTGAAAACGCACCATGAGTTGTACTTAACTGAGCACAATACAAGAAAGGATACAACAAAGCGAAAATACATACAAATGCACTGACGGTAAAACTGGGAACTTGACATTACTTTTCACAAAGATTTTATCACAGAAAGCCAATAACACTGTATGTTTCGAAGTTACACTTCGAGTCTCCACGTTCACTCAAAACGGAAAAGGGCGCATTTTCTCTAATACACCTCAAAGGCCGCCGGCACTACTGCGGAGAGCAATATTTTTACGGCAGTAAGCAAGACAGATGCACAGGACAAGGCGCTGAATTAACAACTGAAGGGCTCACTGCAAACCGGAAGGCATAAACACGCAGAAACAACCGTATGCGTGCGTATCCAGTGCCGTCGTTATGTGCGAAAATATTCGAAGAACAGCGATTTTACAGTCCATTAGACTGGTGGATACTATTCAAATGTAAGACTCGTGACTTTTGGCTTACTAAATGTTTTGCTGGGTGAGTTTGTTCGTTGTCTTAAAATAAAGGCAGAGCGGAAAAAAGACAAGAGAAAAAATGAAGACCGCACGGGCGCTCACTATCAACTGGTTTATTACGACAACTGGGGGAAATATACACTCAGTATGTCACAAGCGCGCCTGCGCACGGGTCAAAAGGCGAATCCATCCAAAGATCTGCTGACCGGCAAGGCAGCCATCGCTGACTCTCCGACAAATACACTGACGTGTGGCTGCTCACACATTCTTCTTTTTCATGTGAAACGCCTCCGACAGCTCGCGTGCAACAGTTTGCTGCTGCGCCCCAGCACCTTTTCATTCAGAAAACAAAGGCACGCAGCCGAACAGTGCGGAGGAAGAATTCTGAATTGAACGCGACGCAATTCTTCTTTCTACCAAGGTAATTGTGACTGTTTTTGCCTCTTAAGTACAGCTCGTATGAGCACACCCTTGGATGCTTTATCTCTTGACCTACCTTAAGTCAGCAGAGAATGTTCCATCCCTGAAAGTAAGCGCTTAGGCCAAAATCCTCGCATGCTCTTTAAATCGCTTTCTTTGTCTCTCTCCCTCTTTCTTCCTCACTGTGTCCATGTTTTTTCTGTCTTTTTACGTTTTTACTTCTTCGTTCCCTTTATTTCTCTCTATCTTTCCCTTTCTTTCTATCGCTCTCCTTCTCTCTCTGTTTATGTATTCGTGTCTTTTTATTTTTTATCTCTTTAACGCCTTTATTTCTAACTTGTTGTTTCTATCGCATTCTTTCTTTCTCTGTCTGTGTTTTCCTGTCTTTTTATCTGTTTATTCCCTTTACTTTTCTCTATCTTTCCCTTTCTCTCTATCGCTTTCTTTTTCTCTCTGTGTATGTTTTCCTGTCTTTTTATCTGTTTATTCCCTTTGCTTCTCTGTATTTTTCCCTTTCTTTCTATCGCTTTCTGATGCCGGGGTCCATCAAGTACTTCCGTCACGGTTATGACGTTGACAAAATGGACGCCAACGGGTGAGAAAGGAAAAAACTAAGAAAAAAATTACACCATTTCCCGCTAAAGGGGACCATGAGGCGATGCGAAGCCGGAGCACTTGCACGATCGCGTTCCGTTGGCGATCGTTGGGCATGCTACCGACCTCGCGTCGTGGAACGCGAAGAGGAACGCTACGCGCGTCTTGTCTTAGCCTGGCCGCTAATTCTCACAGGGCGAGGAGGGAACGCGGTCTACAGGCGTGCGAGAGGGGGGCAGCGTAGGAGAGGAGAGAGAGGGGGAGGGGACGCGCATGCGCGGCGTTGCGCAGGAAAGAATTTCGGCATGTCTAGCCCGCGTTTCAGAGGAAGAGTGGAAAAGGGGATGGGGGAGGGGATGTGGAGAGGGGAAGGGGCGAGGGCGTGGGGAGAGGGTAAGTGGAGAGGGGAAAGAGGAGAGGGGAGAGGGAAAATGGAGATGGGAAGTGGAGAGGGGGTGAGAGGGGATGTGGAGAAGGGTATGGGAGAGGGTGAGTGGAGCGGGTATGCGCATGCGCAGTAAGGGTGGTCACGCCGCACACCACCACCACCACCACCGGATTGAACTCCGCCATAAGATACTTCGCATCTAAAAGATCCGCTGCTGGGAATCGAACCCACGACTGTGCAGCCGCGATGGTAAGCGCCCGACGCTCAACCGACTAAGCCAACTTGCCAGATGACGGACACTCCACGAACGCGCCTTATATCTTTCACACATCCTCTTTCGCACGGTGCTCTCTGTTGGCGGTGTAGCTAGGCGGAGCGGAATTGGGCGGTGCCGCCGTCTGTGAGATGTGAAAAGAAGTAATGCGTCACGATCGACATTTACTAGCGCTTACTCCGAGATTGCGCGCGATATCGGAGGTCATGGTTAAAGCGTCTCGATACCAGCGAGTGACACTGGCCGCTCTGGCGTCGCCGAGGGAACCTAGACGCAGTTACGTTCTTTGCCTCCCGCTTCGTGTTAGCGTGCGCCGGCTCATCGGAGTAGTGCAGCTTACACATGCACCAACGGGATTTCTCCGTCGCCGACTGCTTCGTTGCGAGAGCACCGACTAACAAAACTGCTGCAATACGCGTTGCAAAAAGGACACGATTTCAACGGGCGAATGTCGTGCCTTGGTGGAGCGAGACAGAGACCAGCGGGCCGCACGCGTTTGCGGCTGAAGCGACGAACCTCTGCCTCCCGTGTTGCTGAATCGCAGTGTGGTAGTGTTTGCATGAACACAGGCGTCGGTAACCCATTACTAGTCAGCACACACTGCTGCCTCTCTCCTCAATTGACGACGTTTTGAAGAAGTGCATATCGGGTGCCAGCGTTGATTATGAGCTTGCTGGTGTCATCTTTACGCGCGATTCACGATTCGCTGATTCTCAATATATGTTCACAACATCAGCTACCAAAACGGTTTAATCATGATCATGGGCGTTAGTCGTGGCGATGGAGAAATTCCACTAGGCGTCAACATGGGTGTATCGACGTCAAACGGTGCTATAGCTGCCAAACAACAATAGACATTGTAGAAGCTCTATATATCACTACACGATAAGCACAACTTCTGTGAATACAAGTTTCACTTTCCTGTTATACCGATTCCTATGATGGAGGGATCAGCCATGTTTTTCTCTCTATGCCTTGCTGTCTTTTTATCTCTTTATTCCCTTTACTTCTCTCTATCTTTCCCTTTCTTTCTACGTCTTTCTTTCTCTATGTTTTCCTGTCTTTCTATCTCCTTATTCCCTTTACTTCTCTCTGTCTTTCCCTTTCTTTTTTCTCTGTGTCGATGACTTGCTGTCTTTTTATCTCTTTATTACCTTTGCTTCTATTTTTCCCTTTCTTTCTATCGCTTTCTTTTTCTCTCTGTCTGTGTTTTCCTGTCGTCTTATTTCTTTATTATGTTTACTTCTCTCTATCTTTCCCTTTCTTTTTCTGTGTGTCTATGTCTTGCTGTCCTTTTATATCTTCATTCCCTTTACTTCTCTCTATCTTTCCCTTCTTTTTCTCTCTGTCCATGACTTGCTGTCTTTTTATCTCTTTATACCGTTTGCTTCTCTCTATCTTTCCTTTTCTTTCTATCGCTTTCTCTCTCTCTCTCTCTGTTTATGCTTTCCTGTCTTTTTCTCTCTTTAATCCCTTTACTTCTCTCTATCTTTCCCTTCATTTCTATCGCTCTCATTTTTTTGTGTGTATGTTTTTCTGTTTATTTTATCTCTTTATTCCCTTTACTTCTCTCCATCTTTCCCTTTCTTTCTATCGCTTTCTTTTTCTCTCTGCTTATGTCTTGTTGTCTTTTTATGTCTTTACACCGTTTGCTTCTCTCTATCTTTCCCTTTCTTTCTATCGCTTTCTCTCTATTTGTTTATGATTTCCTGTCTCTTTATCTCTTTATTCCATTTACTTCTCTCTATCTCTCCCTTTCTTTCTGTCGTTTTCGTTTTCTCTATGCCTACGTTTTTCTGTCTTTTTATCACTTTATTCCCTTTACTTCTCTCTATCTTTCCCTTTCTTTCTATTTCTTTCTCTTTCTCTATGCCTTGCTGTCTATTTACCTTCTTATTCCCTTTACTTATATCTCGCTTTCTTTCTCTCTCTGTCTATTATATTTTCCTGTCTTTTTTCTCTCTTTATTCCCTTTACGTCTCTATCTTTCCCCTCATTTCTATCGCTTTCTTTCTCTTTGTCTATGTCTCGTTGTCTTTTTATCTCTTTATTTCCTTTGCTTCTATCTTTCCCTTTCTTTCTATCGCTTTCTTTTTCTCTCTATGTTTTTCTGTCTTATTATATCTTTACTGCCTTTACTTCTCTCTATCGCTCCCTTTTCATTATATCGCTTTCTTTCTCTCTCTGTCTATCTTTTGCTGTCTTTTTATCTATTTATTCCCTTTACTTTTCTCTATCTTTCCTTTTCTTTCTATCGCTTTCTTTCTCTCTCTATGTCTTCCTGTCTTTTTATCTCTTTATTCCCTTTGCTTCTCTCTATCTTTTCCTTACTGTCTATCGCTTTCTTTTTCTCTTTTCTGCTGTCTTTTTATCTCTTTATTCATTTTAGTTCTCTCTAATTTTCCCTTTCTTTCTATCGCTTTCTTTTTCTCTCCGTCTATGTTTTCCTGTCTTCTTGTCTCTTTACTCCCTTTACTTCTGTCTATCTGTCCCTTTATTTTTCTCTCTGTCTATGTCTTGCTGTCTTAGAAGAAAATCGAGCCTCCAATGCGTAAAACGAGGGTTCATTTATGATAAACCGCAGCCCGACTCCAAGGGTTGCTGCTTTAGCGCGTGCTTCGAGACAACGTTCCTCTTTCTCTTCTTCGATATTTTTCCAACAAAACTGCCCCGCGCACAGAAGTTCACAGAGGGTTTGATTCCAATGGGTAAAGGTGTTGAATTGGCTGTTTAACGGTATTCCCACCCGGTAGTCTCAATGTGCAGGATCTTGTCTTGCCATCTTTTCCTTTATGGAGATCCTCTATTTGCACGATGTTCCATAGTTGCCGGCGCTTGTTGGAGTCTTGCAGAAGAATGAGGTCGCCTTTCTTAATTCGGTCAGACGAAGTCGTGGACTTGGGAGTTGGTATTGTTCTCAAATCCGAGAGGTACTCTTTCGACCAACGCTCCCAGAAAGATCTTCGAATTTTCTCTCGTTGTTCCCAGATAGCTCCAAGGTGGTTACTATCGACTGTAATCTCGGCAAGCTTTAGGTCAGGAAGTGCAGATATTCGCCTTCCAATGAGAAAGTGGGCCGGAGAGAGGGGTTCCGGATCTCGACAGTCGTTATAAACGTACGTGATTGGTCGGGAGTTGATGACAGCTTCCACCTCAGTTATGGCAGTCTGTAGCTGTTTCTCCGTAAAAGACGCTTTTCCGATGGACTTCTTCAACGCCAGGTTGACAGACCTGATAAGTCTCTCGTAAAAACCGCCCCACCATGGTGCATGATCGGCAATCAATTTCCATTTTATACGATTGTTAGCGATGTAACTACAAACTTCTTCGTTTCTCAATGATTTCCACAGTTTTGAGAGCTCTCTCTTGCTCTTCTTGAACGCCAAGGCGTTATCTGAATATATGGCCGACGGAAGTCCCCGTCGCGAGACGAAGCGTCGGAAAGCATTAAGAAAGCTTGTGGCAGTCATATCTTCGACTAGTTCGAGATGAACTGCTCTAATCATGGCACACGTGAATAGGCAAATATACATTTTGGTGTAGCCATCAGAATGTTTAACATATAAGGGACCGGCGAAATCTAGTCCTGTTACTTGAAATGGTTCTGAAGCGGTCACTCTTTCCGGTGGTAACGGAGCAGCTACTTCGGTCATAGGTCTGGCATTGAAGCGTTGGCATACTATGTACCCTCTGATGATTTTCTTGATTAGTTGTCGTCCTCTTATTATCCAGAATCTTTCCCTTATTTCAAGGGGTGTATCCCGAACTCCTGCATGAAGCAGTTGACGATGGTGCTGCAGTACGATAAGCTCGCAGTAGTAGTGATCCTTGGGTAAGACGATTGGATGCTTCTCCTCGTAAGATTTTTTGCTGAATTGTAGACGTCCTGCGACGCGAAGAACTCCATTGTCGAGGAAGCATGTTACATCCCGGAGTATAGAATCACGTATATGCTGAGCTCCTTTAGAAACGTGATCAATTTCCCGAGAGAAGGCTGAACTTTGGACCTTTTTTATCCAATACAATTCGGCGGCTTGTATTTCTTCGGCAGTCAGGGCCCCCTGTGATAAATCTTTCCGCTTCATCTTCGATACGAATCTTAGTACCCAAGCTGTAACTCGGTGTAATCTCGAGAGGGAGCTGTAGGTATGAATATCCAGAATTGGTGATTCGTTTTAAACGGAAATTTCCAATGATGCTGTTCGAGGAGTACGTTCTTCCGTGACACTCAGTGGAAGATCTGTGGAGTTCAGAATGCGGTGTGGTGGCCATCCATTTTCTTTAGAAATAAACCAGTTGGGTCCCGTCCACCAGACAGAGTTTGTTAGTAGCTCAATTGGCGGATACTCCTCTCGTTAAAAAATCAGCAGGGTTTTGCTTTCCAGGGCAGTGTCGCCACTTTGTTATGTCCGCTTTACTCCGAATGTCCGTTACCCTATGTCGAACGAAATCTTTCCACTTGTGAGGATCCCCGGTAATCTAGTACAGTGCGATCATGGAGTCAGCCCAAAAGTGGACTGAAGTGATGTCCTCGTCCAGCTCTCGAACGTACGTAGTCGTACATCCGCGCTGAGACTAGACAGGCTAGCAGTTCTAGTCTGGCAAGGCTAGTCTCCTTTATTGGTGCTACCCTGGACTTGCACAAAACAATAGTTGAACTTTTGCTGTTCGTTTGTCCTGTCGTTGAAATGTAGCAAACTGACTTACTAGCGTCAGTAGGCTGACTTACTGGCGTCAGCGAAAAAATGTAGTGCGTATTTGTCGTCAGGTTCATGCGCTCCCTGTCGGTAGAACCTAGGTATTTCTATATTACAAAGCTGGGGAAGTTCATTGCACCAACTCTTCCATTCGTGTAGAGTGTCGAAAGGCAGCTGTTCTTCCCAGTCAACGCCTTTCCGCCAAAGTTTTTGGAAACAAATCTTCATCCTTATTGTGAAAGGAGTCAACATGCCAAGAGGGTCGTATAAGCGGGAAGTCGTCTGTAGCATGAACCGTTTGGTATCGGTCCTTTATTGAACGAATTCCAAAGCGTTTCCTGGGCTGAACGACAGTACGTCGGTGTCTGGATGCCAAACCAACCCCAGGACTTTCAGCACTCCAGTTAATTGTCCTAGAGGCAGCTCCGGTGGCTGTGTCGGTTGCGTGCTAAGTGCGCGTGGGTCGTTTGAAGCCCACTTGTGCAGTTTCATCGATGCACTTGAAAATATCTCAGTAGCTTCCGTACGCAACTTAACGCGTCTTCGACGCATTCCGCTCCTATTAAAATGTCATCAACATACATTGAATTCCGTAGAAGTTTTGTAGTTTCGGGGTAATTAAACGACATCTGATCAAGGTGATGACGTATGGTTGCCGCTAAATAAACGGACTGCATGTCGTGCCGAAAGGTACTCTTGCCACGCCAAATGTGGCAAGGTTAGGCAATGGTTGACCGGGACTGGGCGCCTTCTCCAACCACAAGTACCGCAATGCGTCGCGGTCTGTGCTGTTGACACTGATTTGTAGGAAGGCCTTTTGAATGTCTGCGACTAAAGCAATGAGATGTTTCCTGAAACGGAGAAGCAGACCTATAAGATCGGCATTTAGGTTCGGTCCAGAATGTAGGCTTTCGTTAAGCGAGAGTTCTCCCTTTTCATGGGATGAAGCATCAAATACTACTCGTACTCTCGTTGTGCGGTCCTCGCGTATCACTGTATGGTGCGGCATGTAATATACCGTATCCTCTGTTTTATCTTCGGTGACCTTCTCTGCTACACCGTAGTTGGTGTATTTGCGTATGACAACATCATACTCTTGTAGCAGCTGAGGACATCTGCGAAGCTTCTGGAGAAGCTGATGTAAACGAGTCTCTGCGTTTGCTAGATTGTTGTTGTGAAGACTTGTTGGTTTCCATGGCAGCGATACCACGTAGTGACGATTCTCCATCTTGATTGTGCTGTTGAAGAAATCCAGAACTGGGTTTTCGTCTTGTGTCTCCGTGTGCTCCTGAGATTTTATTCCCAATATTTCTAAGTCCCAGTAGTTTTCCGTTGTAATTTTACAATCTGTCACTGCTTTTAGAACTATTGCCTCATTACAATGCGTGACTGTGGCGCAAGAGACTACTGGCCCATGGAGAGTCCAGCCTAAAGTAGTCTCGACAGCTTTGAGTCCATTGTCCAAATTTTGTGTTGTTCCTGTAACAAATGACCAATAATAGTCACTGCCGATTAAGACGTCGACAACGTTTGGGCTGTCGGCTTGATCGATGTCTGAGAAGTAATATCTTTGGCGTTCAAGTCTGTCGATGACATCTTTATTCTGTCGTGGAATGGACTGATGACAGATATTAGTCGTGACGAGAGCTTCGATTAGTAGCGAATTTCCACTACGCTGTGAACTTAGAGTGACAAGTACACGCTGGAAAGTCTTCTCTTCAAGTTGACCTCCAAAATATCCCACCGTAAGGCTCTCGTGATCTAGTATTTGACAACGTAATTTTTCAGCCAGTTGTTCAGTTACGAAAGTGCGCTGGCTGCCTCCATCGAATAAAACTCGAGCTAGGCATTTGCTCTCTTGGCTGGCTGCCCAAGCAACAGCTGTCTGAAGGTTTACGCGCCGTTTTGAATTGTCGGCTCCAATCATTTCGAGTTGCATCGGTGTCGGTGATGCCTGAGCACCATTAGTCGGTTTCAACATCCCAGGGTCGCACATCGTTTCTGCGTGGCGTCGATTGCACTTCGTGCATGTAACATTCCTCCTGCAATTTTTCGCCAAATGATGTTGTAAAGTACAGCGAAAACATCGACGTGTGTTTAGGGGCCTTTTTTTCTTTTCCTCGAGCGGAATCGGACAGTCGCACTTTTCTGTATCATGAGTGGTGGACTCGCAGAAAAAGCAGGGGTTTTTTTTTCGGAACTGGTTTGGCAGATGAAGTTAGAGACTCCGTTGTTAAACGTTGATGGCGCGAAGAGGATGTCTGAGTAGTGCGAACCTCGTTTACTCTAACCATCTTCGCGTTCTCTTCGACAGAAATGTGTAGGACTGATCGTTCGCGAGACTCTACTTCGTTTTGAATAAAAAACAGTAAAGACTGTATGCTCGCCTTCAGTTCCTGAGAGTGCTGGCCCGTGTTTCCACCTTGTCCTCTTTGCTGTGTACTTTGGCGTGCGATGGTCTTGGTGAAGTCGATGACTATGTCGTGTGGAAGCGACTTCAGGAGGATGGGGTAGAGCATTGCAGAATAATTGTCTTCTGGTACTCCGAGATACTTCAGCGCTCGCGTTTGGGACTGCACCGTGTCGTAGAGGCAGCGCAGTCCTTGAAGGTCGTTGGAGGATCGCACGGGCTGCATGTCGATGAGTCGTTGCATGTGAGTTTGAATTATCACGTCGGTTTTGGCAAATCGGTTTTTCAGAATGTCCAGTGCTTCAGCGTAGCAACTTGCAGTTGCCGGAAGTCCCGCGATGGCCAACGCCGCGTCGCCGGTCAGGACCGAACGTAGATAGGTGAATCTGTCTACGTCGGTGAGTCCACCGTTGTTGTGGATCAATTGGCTGAACTGCTCCCAAAAGGGCGTCCACAATGACGGTTGGCCATCGAACTTCATGAGGTCGACTTTTGGGAGCTGGACGGCGGGCTGGGGCGTGCGCTGCACGGGTTCGGTTGGTGTCTCTGGTAGAGGACTGTTCTGGGACTCGTGAAACCGACGTAACCGATACTTGAGCTTCGCGGACGTCGCTGTAGCTCGATCGTTGTATTCCACAACGCGGTCAAATTCTGTCTCCGCTTCCGTGCTCGATAACAAAGGAACGATGGCGGAGTCAGTGGCTCGCAAGTCGGTGTGAAGTTGCGTGAGGCGATCGGTGAAAATGCAAAGCTGCTCTTCCGTGACAGCGTCTTGGTCGATAGTTGCCTCAATCTTGTTGATAAGGCGCGTTAATTGCGCTCTTTTTGCCTTGCGCTTCAGCTTGAGAGCCTCCATGACTCGAATCCGCGTTGAGCCGCTAGAGGTCTCACGATGAAACCGTGTACGTTGGAAGGCGATTACCTTGTGGCCATCGATGTGGTTCACTCTTGCGAGGGGTTTCGGCACCAGTTGAAGAAAATCGAGCCTCCAGTGCGTAAAACGGTGGTTTATTTATGATAAACCGCAGCCCGACTCCGTGGGTTGCTGCTTTAGCGCGTGTTTCGAGACAACGTTCCTCTTTCTCTTCTTCGATATTTTTCCAACAGTCTTTTTATCTCTTTATACCCTTTGCTTCTCTCTATCTTTCCCTTTCTTTCTATCTTTTTCTTTCTTTCTGTCCATGTTTTGCTGTCTTTTCATTTCTTTATTCCCTTTACTTCTCTCTCTTCCTCTTTCGTTCTATCACTTCTGTTCTCTCTGTATGTGTCTTGTTGTTTTAAATGCGAAGTATTTCTTAGCGAACATCTGCGACTTTGAGCGTATCTATCTATCTATCTATCTATCTATCTATCTATCTATCTATCTATCTATCTATCTATCTATCTATCTATCTAGCCGCCTACGACTTTGTGCTCTCCTGGCCGTTTCGTTGTTCGGATGTACACCAAAATTGTTATGGGATAAACTGACCGTATTACGAACATAAATCTCAGGTCATAACATGAAAATCATGATATGCATGTCATGACCAGCATGATTTACATTCCACGGTCTTGGGGCACTTGCGGTCGTTCCGTTCATTTATTATATACCAAAATTGGTATGGTGTGATAAAAGTTCATGACGAACATAATGACAAGTCCTAACATGCAAATCATGACACGCATGTCATGTGCAGCATGATTTCCATGACATGATCTCGACCACTCGCGGCCGTTTAAATAAATGGATATATACGAATACTGGTATGACGAGACATTTCTGTATGGCGAATATAATTGACACGTGGTAACATGAAAATTATGACATGCATGTCATGTACGAGATGATTTACATGTCACGCTCATGGCGCACTCGCGGCCGTTTCGCTAGATTGATATACACCAAAATTGGTATTGCGCAATGTGACTGTATGAAGAACATGAATAACAGGTGGTAACATGAGAACCACGATATGCATGTCATGTATGTCATGATTTACATGCCACGCTCATGGTGAAATCGCGTCCGTTACGCTTGCTTGATATACACCAAAATTGGTATTGCGCGACCCGACTGTATGACGAACGTAAACGGGAGGTGGTGACATGATAATAATGACCTGCAAGTCATGTACGACATGAATTGGTCATGGTGCATTCACGGCCGTTTGGCTAGCTTGATATACGCCAAAATTAGTATTGCGCGACGCGACTGTATGAAGACCATAAATGCCAAGTGGGATTTTTAAAATCTTGATATGCATATCATTTACGATATGATTTATATGCCGCACTCATTGTCCGATCGCGGCCGTTTTGCTAGATTGATATACACGAAAATTTGTATTGCGCGACGCCACTGTATGTCGAATATAAGTGACAGGTGGTAATATGAAAACCATGACATGCATGTCATGTATAGCATGATTTACATGCCATACTCATGGTGCACTCGCGGCCATTTCGCTCGTTTGATATACACAAAAAATTGGTATTGCTCGATGTGACTGTATGACGAACATAAATGACAGGTCCTAACATGCAAATCATGTTATGCATGTTATGTACGGTATGATTTACATGACACCGTCATGGTGCGCTTCCGGCCGTTTTGTTAACTGGATATATACCAAAACTGGCATGTCATGACACGAGTGCGTAATGAACATAAACGACAGGTCATGCATTGTTCATACCAGAATATACGTCTCATTCGCATGACATATACAAGATTGTGGATGCATGCATGCATGGCAAACATGCGATATATAGCGAACAAGATAGCATGACATGAATGATTTCATTTGGCTCAAAGGCAAACAAGGCGATGTATGCAGCTCTTTGCTGGCTGCTTCGCATTACATCAATTCCCACAGTGCGTGGGATCTGCCGGATTTTTTATCTATTTATTCCCATTACTACTCTTTATCTTTCCCTTTCTTCTATCGTTTTCTTTTTCTCTCTGTCTATGTCTTGCTGCCTTTTTACCTCTTTACACCGTTTGCTTCTCTCTATCTTTCCCTTTATTTCTATCGCTTTCTATCTATCTCTGTTTATGACTTCCTGTCGTTTTCTCTCTTTATTCCCTTTACTTCTCTCTATCTCTGCCTTTTTTTCTATCGCATTCTTCTTCTCTCTGTCCACGTTTTTCTGTCTTATGAATTTATTCTCTTTAATTCTCTTTATCACTCCTTTCTTTCTATCGCATTGTTTTTCTCTGTGTCTATCTTTTCCTGTCTTTTCATCTCTTTATTCCCTTTACTTCTCTCTATCATTCCCTTTCTATCTTTTGCTTTCTTTCTCTTTGTCTTTGTCTTGCTGTCTATTGACCACCTTATTCCCTTTACTTATCTCGGCCTTGCCCTTACCTTCTCTCGCTTTCTTTCTCTGTCTATGTTTTCCTATTTCTTATCTCTTTATTCCCTTTACTTCGCTCTATCTTTCCTTCCTTTTTTGTCTGTCTATGTCTTGCTGTCTTCCTATTTCTTTACTCCCTTTAATTATCTCTATCTTTCCCTTTCTTTCTATCGCATTCTTTTTCTCTCTGTCTATCTTTTCCTGTCTTTTTATCTCTTTATTCCCTTTACTTCTATCTATCTTTCCCTTTCTTTATATTGCTTTCTTTCTCTTTGTGTATGCCTCGCTGTCTATTTACCTCCTTATTCCCTTTACTTATCTCCGCCTTGCCCTTTCCTTCTCTCGCATTCTTTCTCTCTCTGCCTATGTTTTCATGTCTTCACGTCTCGTTGTCTTCTTATCTCTTTATTCTCCTTACTTCTCTCTATCTTTCCCTTTCTCTCTCTCACAATCTTTTTCTCTCTGTCTATCTTTTCCTGTCTTTTATATCTCTTTATTCCAATTACTTCTCTCTATCTTTCCCTTTCTTTCTGTCGTTTTCGTTTTCCTTATGTCTGTGTTTTTCTCACTTTTTATCTCTTTATTCTTATTACTTCTCTCTATCTTTCCCTTTCCTTCTCTCGCTTTCTTTCTCTCTCTGTCTATGTTTTCCTGTCTTCTTATCTCTTTATTCCCTTTACTTCTTTCTATCTTTCCTTTCTTTTTCTCTATGTCTACGTGTTGCTGTCTTTTTATCTCTTTATTCTCTTTGCTTCTCTCTATTGTTCACTTTTTTTTCTATCGCTTTCGTTTTCTCTCTGTCCGTTTTCCTGTCTTTCTATCTCTTTATTCCCTTTACTTCTCTCTATCTTTTTCTCCCTTTGTACCACTTTCTTTCTCTCTCTGTCTATGTTTGGTGTCTTTTTATCTCTTTATTCCCTTCACTTTTCTCTATCTTCCCCCTTCTTTCTATTGCTTCCTTTCACTTTGTCTACGTCTTGCTGTCTTTTTATTCCATCTACTTCTCTTCATGTTTCTCTTTCTTTCGATCACTTTTTTCTCTCTGTCTATGTTTTCCTTTCTTCTTATCTCTTTATTCCCTTTACTTCTATTTATCTTTCTCTTTCTTTCTATCGCTTTCTTTTTCTCTCTGTCTATGTTTACCTGTCTTCTTATACCTTCTGCTTACTTCTCTCTTGCTTTCCCTTTTGTTTCTATCGCATTCTTTTTCTCTCTCTATGTTTTCCTGTCTTCTTATCACTTTACTCCCTTTGCTTCTCTCTATCTTTCCCTTTCTTTCTATCGCTTTCTTTTTCCTGTGTCTATGTCTTCCTGTCTTCTTATCACTTCTGTTTACTTCCCTCTATCTTTCCCTTTTGTTTCTATGGCATTCTTTTTTTCTCTGTCTATGTTTCCTGCCTTTCTATCTCTTTACTCCCTTTACTTCTCTCTATCTTTCCCTTTCTTTCTATCGCATTCTTTTTCTCTCTCTCTATCTTTTCCTGTCTTTTTACCTTTCTTCTATTTAATTCTCTCTACCTTTCCCTTTCTTTCTATCGTTATCGTTTTCTCTATGTCTGTTTTTTTTTGTCTTTTTATCTCCTTATTCCATTTACTTATCTCTACCTTTCCCTTTCTTTCTATCGCTTTCTTTCTTTCTTTGTGCATGTTTTCCTGTCTTGTTTTCTTTTTATTCCATTTACTTCTCTCTATATTTCCTTTCTTTCTGTCTTTTTCGTTCTCTCTATATCTATGTTTTCCGTCTTTTTATCTCTTTATTCCCTTTCCTTCTCTCTATCTTTCCCTTTCTTTCTATTGCTTTTTTCTCTTTGTCACTGTCTTGCTGTCTATTGACCACCTTATTCCTTTTACTTATCTCGGCCTTGCCCTTTTCTTCTCTCGCTTTCTTTCTCTCTCTGTCTATGTTTTCCTATCTTCTTATCTCTTTATTCACTTTACTTCTCCCTATCTTTCCTTTCTTTTTCTGTCTGTCTATGTTTTCCTGTCTTTCTATTTATTTACTCCCTTTACTTCTCTCTATCTTTCCCTTTCTTTCAATCGCATTCTTTTTCTCTCTGTCTATCTTTTCTTGTCTTTTTTATCTCTTTATTCCAATTACTTCGCTCTGTCTCTCCCTTTCTTTCTGTCGTTTTCGTTTTGTTTACGTCCATGGTTTTCTGTCTTTTTATCTCTTTATTTCATTTACATCTCTCTATCTTTCCCTTTCTTTCTATTGCTTTTTACCTCCTTATTTCCTTTACTTATCTCCGCCTTGCCCTTTCCTTCTCTCGCATTCTCTCTCTCTCTGTCTATGTTTTCCTGTCTTCATGTCTCGTTGTCTTCTTATCTCTTTATTCTCCTTACTTCTCTCTATCTTTCCCTTTCTTTCTGTCGCAATCTTTTTCTCTCGGTCTATCTTTTCCTGTCTTTTATATCTCTTTATTCCATTTACTTCTCTCAATCTTTACCTTTCTTTCTGTCGTTTTCGTTTTCTTTACGTCTGTTTTTCTGACTTTTTATCTCTTTCTTTTTGCTTCTCTCTATCTTTCCCTTTCCTTCTCTCGCTTTCTTTCTTTGTCTGTCTATGTTTTCCTGTCTTCTTATCTCTTTATTCCATTTACTTCTTTCTATCTTTCCTTTCATTTTCTCTCTGCCTACGTGTTGCTGTCTTTTTATCTCTTTATTCTCTTTGCTTCTCTCTATCGTTCACTTTTCTTTCTATCGCTTTCTTTTTCTCTCTGTCTATGTTTACCTGTCTTCTTATCTCTCTATTCCCTTTACTTCTACCTTTCCCTTCCTTTCTATCGCATTCTCTTTCTCTCTATGTCTTGCTCTCTTTTTATTTCTTTATTCCCCTTACTTCTCCCTACCTTTCCCTTTCTTTCTAACGCGTCCTTTATCTTTGTCTATGTCTTGCGCTCTTTTTATCTTTTTATTCCCTTTATTTCTCTCTGTCTTTCTCTTTCTATCGCTTTCTTTCTCTCTCTCTGTCTATGTTTTCCTGTCTTCTTATCTCTTTACTCCCTTTACTTCTCTCTAGCTTTTCCTTTCTTTCTATCGCATTTTTTTCTCTCTGTCTATCTTTTCCTATCTTTTTATCTCTTTCTTCCATTTACTTCTCTCTACCTCTCCCTTTCTTTCTATCGTTATCGGTTTCTCTATGTCTGTTCTTTGTCTTTTTATCTCCTTATTCCATTTACTTATCTCTACCTTTCCATTTCTTTCTATCGCTTTCCTTCTCTCTCTGTGCATGTTTTCCTGTCTTCTTACCTCTTTATTCCATTTACTTCTCTCTATCGTTCCCTTTTCTTTCTATCGCTTCCTTTTTCTTTCTGTCCCTGTTCTGCTGTTTTTCTATCTCTTTATTCCCTTTACTTCTCTCTATCTTTCCCTTTCTTTCTATCATTATCGTTTTCTCTATGTCTATGTTTTTTTGTCTTTTTATCTCCTTATTCCATTTATTTATCTCTACCTTTCCCTTTCTTTCTATCGCTTTCTTTCTCTCTATGTGCATGTTTTCCTGTCTCCTTATCTCGTTATTCCATTTACTTCTCTCTATCGTTCCCTTTTCTTTCTATCGCTTCCTTTTTCTTTCTGTCCCTGTTCTGCTGTTTTTCTATCTCTTTATTCCCTTTACTTCTCTCTATCTTTCCCTTTCTTTCTATCATTATCGTTTTCTCTATGTCTATGTTTTTTCGTCTTTTTATATCCTTATTCCATTTACTTATCTGTACCTTTCCCTTTCTTTCTATCGCTTTCTTTTATTCTCTGTGCATGTTTTCCTGTCTCCTTTTCTCTTTATTGCATTCTCTTTATTTCTCATTTCTCTTTATCGCATTCTTTTTCTCTCTGCCTATCTTTTCCTGTCTTTTTATCTCTTTATTTCATTTACTTCTCTTTATCTTTCCTATTTTTCCATCCCTTTCTTTTTCTCTTTGTGTGTTTTCTTGTCTTCTTATCTCTTTATTCTCTTTACTTCTCTCTATCTTTCCCTTTCTATCGCATTCTTTTTCTCTCTGTCTATCTGTTCCTGTCTTTTTATCTGCTTCTTGCATTTACTTATCTCTACTTTCCTTTTCTTTCTTTCGCTTTCTTTCTCTCTGTGCATGTTTTCCTGTCTTCTTATCTCTTTATTCCATTTACTTCTCTCTAGTTTTCCTTTCTTTTTCTCTCTGTCTATGTTTTTCTGTCTTTTTATCTCTTTATCCCTTTACTTCTCTCTATCTTTCCCTTTCTTTCTATCGCATTCTGTTTCTCTCTCTCTCTATCTTGTCTTTTTATTGCTTTATTTCATTTACATCTCGCTATCTTTCCCTTTCTTTTTATCGTTATCGTTTTCTCGATATCTATGTTTTTTGTCTTTTTATCTCCTTATTCCATTTACTTATCTCTACCTTTCCCTTTCTTTCTATCGCTTTCTTTCTTTCTCTGTGCATGTTTTCCTGTCTTCTTATCTCTTTATTCCATTTACTTCTCTCTATCTTTCCTTTCTTTTTCTCTCTCTCTATGTTTTTCTTTCTCTTTGTTCCTTTCACTTCTGTGTATCTTTCCCTTTCTTTCTATCGCCTTCTTTTTTCTCTGTCTATCTTTTCCTGTCTTCTTATGGCTTTATTCCCTTTACTTCTATCTTTCCCTTTCTATCACATTCTCTTTCTCTATGTTCTGCTGTCTTTTAATCTTTTTATTCCCTTTACTTACTCTATCTTTTCCTTTCTTTCTATCGCTTTCTTTCTCTCTGTCTATGTCTTGCTGCCTCTTTATCTTTTATTCCCTTTATTTCTCTCATTCCCTTTATATCGCTTTCTTTTTATCTCTGTCTATGTTTTCCTGTCTATCCTTTCATTCCCTTTACTTCCTCTATCTTTCCCTTTCTTTCTACCACTTTCTTTTTCTCTCTGTCCCTGTTTTCCTATCTTTTTATCTCTCTATCTTTCCCTTTCTTTCTATCACTTTCTGTTTATCTCTTTATTCCCTTGGCTTCTCTTTATCTTTCCCTTTCTTTCTATCGCTTTCTTTTTCTCTCTGTCTATGTTTTCCTGTCTTTCTATCTTTTTTAGTCCCTTTACTTCCTCTATCTTTCCCTTTCTTTCTATCGCTTCCTTTCTCTGTGTCTATGTTTTCCTGCCTTTTTATCTCTTTATTCCCTTTGCTTCAATAAGGCGCCCATTTGGGCTGGTTGGTTCATGATTAACTGTAGAAACAGCGCTAAAAGACGGGACGAAGAAAGGACACAAGCCACGGCGCTGACTAACAACCAAATGTGTTTTATTCTTCCAGTCTGCATATGTATACTCCGCCACAATCTAAAGGAAACCAAAAGCAAAGAAACAAAGAAAAAAGATTAGCCAGAGGCCAAATAATCCTCAATCGGACAGAAAGTTATCTCCTTCGGAAGGAGGGAGATCGAGGGGAGGCTCACACATGCCTCTGTGCCGTTATAGATATGGTACGCTTCAGAAACGACACGCGCCCGTTCATCATGGTACTTCGACAGGAAAATCGAATCTTTGAAAGATGGCTGGCAACCACATTCATTATACTGAAGCGACAATTGACTATGTCTGGCTTCTTTACGGACGTTGTTCGCATGCTCGCGCATGGGGTCATTAGCGCACCGCCCCGTTTGACCAACATAGTAACGGCCACAAAAAAGAGGTATCTTATACACAACACTATCACGACATTCAACGTACTTCTGGCGATGCTTCTTGCTGCATCTTTTCGTCTCGATCTCTCGATTTACTTGCTGACACAGGCTACCAAGCTTATTTTTCGCAGAAAACAACAGTCTAACGCCTGCCCTGCTGACCACTTTCTTAAGATTATGTGCTATCTTAATAATAATAATAATAATAATAATAATAATATCTGGGGTTTAACGTCCCAAAACCAAGATATGATTATGAGAGACGCCGTAGTGGAGGGCTCCGGAAATTTCGACCACCTGGGGTTTTTTAACGTGCACCTAAATCCAAGTACACGGGCCTCAAGTTTTCGCCTCCATCGAAAATGCAGCCGCCACGGCCGGGATTCGATGCCGTGACCTTCGGGTCAGCAGTCGAGCGCCATAACCACTAGAACACCGTGGCGGGGCGATTATGTGCCATCTTGCGCACGTAAGGAATGACCACTACTTTTTTCTGCGGGTGTGTCACTGATTGAACAGCTGGTGAGCACTTGCATTTAAAACCAGATACGATGCTTTCTGCAATGCTGGTCAAAAGCGTTCTTGGGAAACCTGCAAGCTTCAGGCGTGCTACTTGAGAACAAAAGCTCGCTTCCACTTGGTGGTCACAGGACCTCTCAAGCGCTGCCTTCATGCAAGCCCTTGCAATATCGCGCTTGACAATTTTTGAATGCGCAGAAGAAAACGGGAGAAGGCTCTTTTGAGACCTAGGCGCATAACACCAACACACATGGCTGTTTGAGAACGAAAGTTCCAATTCCAAGAAGCGTAGCCTATTGTCTGAAGGACAACGTCCCAAAACCACGATATGAATATGAGAGACGCCGTAGTGGAGGGCTCCGGAAATTTCGACCACCTGGGGTTCTTTAACGTGCACCTAAATCTAAGTACACGGGCCTCAAACATTTTCGCCTTCACCGAAAATGCAGCCGCCGCGGCCGGCATTCGATCCCGCGACCTTCGGGTCAGCAGTCGAGTGCCATAACCACTAGACCACCGTGGCGCGGCACGTCACGAGAGTTAGTTCTATAAAAAAATAAAAAGTCGTTCACGTATCGCATCACCTTTACCGTGCTAGTCTGTCTGAGCTTGCTCTCGAGGTTACGGTCGTAGCTGGCTAGTAAAATGTCACTGAGAACAGGGGCGATGCATGAGCCTATGCAGACTCCTTTCCGTTCAATAAAAAGCTTATCTTCGAAACTGATGAAGGTGAATATCATTCAAAACTTTAAAAACTCTAAAAACTTGTCTACAGTGATTCCACATGGGTTCTGAAACTTGAGAACACCGTATCTGTCAATGTAATTACCAATTTCGGCACACACATCATTCTGGGGTAACGAATAATGTAAATCCTTGACATCGACCGAAAAAGCACAAGCACCACTGGACAGTCATCCGTGAAAAAGACAGAAACGGTACTTGGGGTCCTTATGAGGAAGGGGTCGTCGATGTCAAGGATGCACAAGAACCTTTGCAGAAACACACCAACTTCTCGTTGCCAGGTTCCGCGCTCAGAAACGATCGCCCGGAACGGGCAAAGTTACTTGTGAGTCGTGGCGCTGAAGAAGGCTGAAAGGCTGGTTCATTTGCACGCCTTCGCGGATGGTGCCAATTTTGCAAGTCCTGCTTTTTCGCATAACTAAACAGCCCTTGTTTTCACCTTCGTAAGAACCACTCCTTTCACTTCGTTGAAGTTGCCGTCAATGGCCGCGTCTGCTTTTTCTTTGTACAGACCACGAGGCGCCACCACGAATCATCCTTCTTTGTCAGAGAGGAGCAGCTTCAGGCCGGCTTCTCGAAGGACAGCAACCGCTGAGCGGAGCTTTACAGTGTTGCCTTTTTTAACCTTCTGAGGCAGGCAGTCAACTCCTTCCCTAATACACCGGTCAACATCATCTGTCCTTGCTTTACCAGCAGCTGTTCTGACGAGGCCGAGTAGCTCCGTCTTGTCCAAAGCAGGATGCTCACAATATTTAGGCCCGAGCTCCGGGATTCAGGAATCTCCGAGTAACTTGACATGTTTACCTTGCTCTGGATACTGATGTCTGCTCCTTGGCAGTCGAACGACCAAGTTGCCCCAAAGGAAGTCGGCAGTCTGAGACGGCAGTCGGAAGTCTTCCAGAAACCTCTTCTGGGCACTAGGTAAAGGCAATTCATTGCGGTTCACAACCTGCAAGCAGTCCGTGTAGAAGCGAACCTGTCGGCATGCCTCTGACCGCAAGATGCGGCACAACCTTTTGACATGGCCTTCTGAAGGCATCAGAGCCCCGAAAAGACGGGAAACTTCCGGCGGCAGGTAGGAATGCTTGAGCCAGTAGGTGTAGGGACGAGCTCTAGAAGCCGCAGTGGCGAGCAGATTGATGCAAACGACAGAAGGACGCAAACACAAGAAAGACGTGAACAAAGAAAAAGAGACCGATGTAGAAGAAATGAACTGCAATAAGGTACGCATTTGGGCTGGTTGGTTTATGATTAACTGTAGAAACAGCGCTAAAAGACGGGACGAAGAAAGGACACAAACCACGGCGCTGACTAACAACCAAATGTGTTTTATTCTTCCAGTCTGCATATATATACTGCGCCACAATCTCAAGGAAACCAAAAGCAAAGAAACAAAGAAAAAAGATTAGCCTGCGCAGAGGCCAAAAAATCCTCAATCGGACGAGAAAGGTTAACTCCTTCAGAAGGAGGGAGATCGAGGGGAGGCTGACACATGCCTCTCCGCCGTGATAGATATGGTACGCTTCAGAAATGACCCGCGCCCGTTCATCATGGTACTTCGACAGGAAAATCGAATCTTTAAAAGATGGCTGGCAACCACATTCATTACGGTGAAGCGACAATTGACTATCTCTGGCTTGTTTACGGACGTTGTTCGCATGCTCGCGCATGCGGTCATAAGCGCACCGCCCCGTTTGACCAACATAGTAACGGCCGCAAGAAAGAGGTATCTTATACACAACACTATCACGACATTCAACGTACTTCCGGCGATGCTTCTTACTGCATATTTTCGTCTTGGTCTCTCGATTTACTTGGTGACACAGGTTACCAATGTTATTTTTGGCAAAAAAAACATGTATAAGATACCTCTTATACATGTTCTCGTAATCCGGCTAAATGGCGAACTGCAGGTGATCGGCCGATCTGCTTCAACTGCCGCCGTATGGGTCACGTCGCACGACATTGCAACAATCGTTGGTCTTCGCCTTTGAGAACCCGGTATGCCACTGCTAGCCCCGCCGACAGCTATCACCGTTCCCAGCCTTTCGAGCCATACAACGCCGATGCCACTGCTACGCCGCACAGCCGCTCGCCGTCGCCCCGAGGTCACCAGTCCCGTTGGCCGCCAGCGCGTCGCCCGTCGTCCCCGTCTCCTCTACGATGACGTCCGACCTCGCCGCTCAATGTTCGACAGTAAAACTAAGAGCTGCAGCTCTTAGAGGTGATGCTGCATATTCTAATTCCACCTCAAATTCTCTTCTCGTACTGCCGACACGACGCAATTTGATCGACGTTGACGTTGACGGCTT
This sequence comes from Rhipicephalus sanguineus, assembly GCF_013339695.2. NCBI lineage: Eukaryota > Metazoa > Arthropoda > Arachnida > Ixodida > Ixodidae > Rhipicephalus > Rhipicephalus sanguineus. The sequence continues at coordinate 231,540,295 of NC_051177.1, read as the reverse complement.
GACTGTTTCTGCACTTGTTGATACTGGGGCACATATTTCCGTGATTAGTGCTCGACTTCGTCGCCGCCTGAAGAGTGCTTACTCCGGTTCCTCCTGTTATTATTCGTGTCGCTGACGGAAGAAGTCCTGCCGTAATAGGAATGTGCACAGCTCGCATCACGATCGCCGATCACCACACATCTGTTGCCATGTCCGACGGATGGGGTAAACCCACAAAACACGTGTTATTGCATACGCCAGCCGCCTTCTCTCCTCATCTGAGCGGAACTATTCGATCACGGAGCGCGAATGTCTTGCGTTGGTCTGGGCTGTCGCAAAACTTCGCCCCTACTTGTATGGCCGTGAGTTCTCGGTTATTACCGACCACCACGCTCTCTGTTGGCTGTCATCGCTCGAGGACCCAACTGGTCGCCTTGGCCCAGTGTATGCCTTCGACGTAATCTGCAAATCGGGAAGGCTGCACCAAGACGCCGATTGTCTCGCGTCATCCGGTGGACCCTGCTAGCCTCGCTGATCATGACAATGCTTCTTGTGTACTCGCCATATCAGATTGGCACGACATCGGCGCAGAACAGCGTCGGGATGCAACCCTCAAGATGGTCATCCGCCAAGTTTCCTCGGGACGTTACGACCCTTCTCTTCGCCAGTATGTCCTACGCAATGACATTCTGTATCGCCGCGGCATGACGCCTGATGGTCCAGAACTTTTGTTAGTTATTCCCCGACACCTGCGTGCAACCCTTCTTCAACATCTGCATGAGGCTCCGACTGCGAGACACCCGGGCGTTTCACGCACCTATGACCGCGTGCGGCCGCGGTTCTTTTGGCCTGGCCTTTATGGTTCTGTGCGCCGATATGTCGCTGCTTGCGAGCACTGTCAGCGGCGCAAACGTCCTGCTCTTCCTCAGGCTGGCCTGCTTAAACCTAGTGTAGCGAAGCGTTCCTACTCAGTAATGGGTCGTCCTCTCGAGCGCCTTCCAGTGGGTCGTTCTCTTCTCTGAGAGCAGGCTCCTCGTGCAGAGAGTCGGCCCCGCTCTGACTGTCGCTGCCGTGCGCCGTTGCTGAGTGCCCGTTAGTAAACGTCTTGACAATTTGGTGGAGGTGCGTCGCACTAGTGACATTCCATCAGAGCCATTCTTCCGCGTCGGTCTCGTCAGGCAACAAATGGATTGCTGTCGCAACTGACTATGCGACCAGGTATGCCATAACACGTGCCTTGCCAACTAGGTGCGCTACAGACGTCGCGGAGTTTCTGCTAAATGACGTCATTCTTCGACACGGTGCTCCGCCCAGCTTCTTACGGATCGGGGCCGCTGCTTCCTCGCAAGAGTCATCGACGAAATCCTCCGTAGCTGCTCTACCGAACATCAAGTTACTACAGCCTACCATCCGCAGACTAACGGTCTTACCGAGCGCCTCAACCGACTCTCACGGATATGTTGTCAATGTGCGCCTCTGTGATTGGGACGCAACCATACCCTACGTTACTTTTGCCTATAATTCGTCGAGGCATGACACCGCCGGCTCTTCGCCGTTCTTTCTTCTGTACGGCCGCAATCCTATGTTCCCCTTGGAAACGCTCCTCCCTTCTGATACCGTCGTACCAAGCGTGTATGCTCAAGACGCCGCTTCTCGCGCCCGCGAGGCTCGCCGAGTCGCCCCCGCCAGGCTCTGTAATTCTCAGGTCTTACAAAAAGCGCGCTACGATAACCGGCACCGCGACGTCGACTACCCTCCTGAATCTCTTGTCCTACTCTGGACGCCGTACCGACGCGAAGGCTTGTGCGAGAAGCTTCTCCTTCGATACACGGGGCCCTACAAAGTTCTCCGCAATGTCACTGACGTTGACTACCTCATCACTCGCGTCCATCCGCTCTCGTCTTCTGCTACACCACCTACTGATGTCGTTAATGTGTCGCGCCTCAAACGCTACTACACTGACAATGCTGAATGACTTAGGAGGCGCCGTGACGGCGCTCCATCCGCCGGGGGTGATGTTACGAGGCATTGTGGATGAGCACGCCGTTTGAGACGAAGCGACAAGGAAGAAGCTGGAATGCCGCGCGAGATGCTGGCAGTCATTCGGTGGCACAGTTGCTCGTAAATATTGTAAATATACTCGCTGCTGTCTCTCTCGTGTATTCGTCATCCCCGTGACAATATGAACTGTCAATCACCTGTGGAGCATACTCGCATAGCGTGTGCCGTGGTATACGGGTATTTGCCACACGTGTCTGAAGGAAAGGGTTTGAATGCGTGCGTGAAAGGATTTTCACATTATTCATGTCATGACCAGACAGTCATATCCGACAAATACTTTTACTCTTCCCAGCTATTTTGGGTCTACACCAATTTAAGGAGGCTATCAAGAGAGCACCCAGATGTAGGCCGCTAGATAGATACCCACGTAGATAAAACAGCTCATAGTGACTTCGGTTCGCTACTAAATGCTTCGCATTTGCTTATAGAATGCATAGCATGTAATTGCAGAAATACTATACAATGCATGGCATAGCAATATTATACAATGCATGGCATGTAACCGCACAGGGCGTAACATATACATGTATAGGAAAAAAAAAGATAAGAGGGACAGGCGAGGCGCAATAAATATTGCGTTTTCAGCATACACTTCTGCATTGAGCAAAAGAGGTGCGGTTTTATTCCGGGGCACTTTTTTTTAATGTCTGAGATTATGAGAATAAGGCGAAAAGAAAATGAGAAGGGTGAATTTATGTGCGCCACAGTGCCAGTGCATGAATGCGTTGGCATCCATAAAACAAAACATACGTGGTCGGTGCATGACAATACGTAGTCCTCTTGTGAAAGCATACCAGCGGTATTCATAAAGTAACAGCCGTTAATTTGTGAAAAATATTCTTTTTACAGCATTCGGGTAGGCGTTCTCCGCCATGCCTCGGTGATTCCAAGACGCACGGTCAATCGGAAGCGATGTTTCTTTTTATTGAGGCGAAAGCGTTAGACGCCTCATCAAACGCGTCTCGCGTCGTCAGCGTCAATACGAGTGATGCAAAAAACCATCATCACGCCATGACGTCACCATATGACCCTCCCCATGACGTCGCTTGGTCAAAGGTAGGCCGATCAAGCAGGCAGGACAAAACCAGGTGAGGTAAAGAAACCTTGCTTGCAATGCCCCGATCGTGGAGGCCATGCAAATAGCTACGTCAGGTGCAGAAGGACTTCGGAGGGGGCGTGGCAGGATCAACACATCAACTGAGAAGAAAAAGACGGGGGCCTTCGAATCGTCTTAGGCAAATGCATAAAAGCGCTTCGGCGAACCACGGCTTAATTTGATTCGTGCGCATTGCTGCTGTAACTGGCATCTACAGTCGAACGTCAGTGCCCATGTAATGTAATAATAATTGTTGGGGTTGAACGTCCCAACACCACAACATAATTATGAGGGACGCCGTAGTGGAGGGCTCCAGAAATTTTGACCGCCTCGGTTTCTGTAACGTCTACCTAAATCTAAGTACACGGGCCTGAAGCATTTTCGCCTCCATCGAAAATGCAGCCGCCGCGGCTGCGATTCGTCCCCGTGACCTTCGGGTCAGCAGACGAGCCCCATATCAACCGCGGCGGGTGGCCACGTAACGTCACACTGCCCTTTAGCCGTCACACTGCTGCCTACATGCATAGAGCACTTGCGTAAAGGCGTCCAACAGCCTCGTAACATTCAGCTCAATGTCAAACAAAGCGGCACAACGCAATATTGGTTAGCACAGTGCGAGCGACGACAGGAACTTGAAAACCGCAAGCAATTCTGTGATAACTCAGCGAGAAAACTGTGTTTGTCAATCCGTCCCTCACGCACGACCAATTTCTGTACATACATAAACGTATTTGACTATATGAATATTCTTCACGGGGTTTCGAGCCTAGAGTCCCCGCTCCAAAGCCGAATGTCTTACGCACTTGGCTAAGCAGACACGCTTGCGAAACGTGAATATATATGCAGCATCTCAATGTGTGTATACTGGAAGTAAAAATAAAACTTAGCGCAGCTTGCACTAAATAGCGCAAGGCACGGCAGAGCCGATGGGCAGCTTCCCTTGTTCTGTCCAGAGTCATTGTCCAGGTTCATGATGATGATAATTTTCTATCTACAACACATGGCGAACCATAACAGCTCTGCCGTAAAACTCCGATAGCGCGTGTGTGCCACAGAAATTGGGCAAACCGTAAGCACAGTACCATCGCGGCTCAGAAAGTAAAAGACTTGCCACGAAGGCTTCGTTGAAGTATTTAGTGATGGCGCAATAAAAGCCCTGTATAGGTCAAGATGTAAACCACACATGGAGGATGAATGCGAAGTAAACTGGGGTTAAAAGCGCAGCAGGGACAGGAGCAAAGGGTGCACTCTTTCAACTGATTTCAGTAAAGCGAAGAGAAAAATGGAAAGCTTGTTGCCCATCGGTCGAGCAGGCTAACCTACCTCGAGCTCGACGAAGTCGCCGAGACCCTCCACGGTGTCCACATGCACTCTCGTCTGGCCGACGAGGAAGAGGTCCCGCCTTTTTTGCACAATGCCACGCACGCCCATGCTTCGGGAGAGCAGCCTCTGCATGGAAGAATTACGTGAATACAATGACAAAATATACACACACATAGTTAGGCGACATAACTTCTTTGCCATCACGCCTTAGTGATAAATGCTATTTTCGACAATTTTACAGGGCGCAATTTTTCTTTTTATTAATAGCGGGACGCAACAGAATGCCACGCATTCTGAGACAAAACGTAGTGGCACAACAGACATTCTAATACCGCTGGCCAGAAGGAGTGCCACGGCTAGATTTAACTGCTCAGCAGGCATGATACTTGTGGTGGACCTTAATGTTCGCTCGCTGCCACGCTGTCTTCTTTAGCAAAAGACGGCGCGTCCGACACGAACTCTCTCACGAAACAGCATAAATGATAATGGCTTCATGCGCTCGACCGAGCAACAGCTCACGGGGAGCAATAACGACGAGTATGAGTGACGTGTGCTGGGCGACAGTGTCTTCGCTCGCCCAGCAGATCGCGTTACACAATTTTCCATGACTTGAGCAACCTGGCTGCCCCACTCCATTTGGTTCCAGTAGAGCTTATTCTCCCACTCCAGCTGAACAGAGCGTCTAACTTCGGACCCGTCCAGAGAATGAAGGTAACAGGAGCAGACCTTTTGTGTGAATTAATCTTCTCTTGTCGAACAAAAGCCTGCAGATAATTTAACGTGGCTCAACACAGAAAGAGGCTTTTTTTCGTGAAGGCACGTAAACACGTCGAATACATGCCTTTTGTATGACGCGGATCGGGTGGCATTCAGCCTCTTGAAGCTCTTCACTGGAAAGCTCCCGAGACGAGATCGGCTCCCTTTGCAGCTTCTCTATGTATATTAGCGTCGACGCTGTGACTCGTACAAGTTTCATACCAGAAATAAAACTCTTATCCATGGGTGACTTCGTGTTGACAGCGTGTGTATGTGGGGGTGACACATTTCCATGTCCTGACAAAAGTGTTCTGCCACCTGAAAAGATCACCTTTCCATCTCGGTCCATGCCACAACAGCTTTGCCTGCCGTTACATGTATTCTTGGAGCCCTCTCGTCAGTTTGTCGGATTTTCTCTGCCTGTGTGGATGCGCCGCACGAAGGCTCCGTAAGCTTGTGGATTTCGACCACCGAGTCTCTGACGGTCTTTCCGTGCTTACAGTTTGATGTGTAGCGCAGTAATGACGAACGGTAACAAGTCATCCCAGTTATTCTTGCTGGACGCAACGTACATTGACAGCGTGTTAACCAGCGTCCGATTTGTTCGCTCGGTGAGGCCATTCATCCGCGGTTGCTAAGGTGCCGAGTGTCTCAGTTTCGAGCCGCCCGTACAGAGGAGTTTCTCGACAACGTCTGCCGTAAACTGACTTAATATGTCAGTTTTATGTCACTAATTATGACGCGAGGAGGTCCGTGACGCAGTATGATCGAATGTAGGAGCAAGGAGGAAACTTCTTCAAGGAACACTAAAGGCAAATAACAATTTATGTCAGAGTGAAAGCTCAACGTATGACAACTTCTAAAACGGCAATGTTATCAACAGCAGTGCCCTACTTACCGAGACATTAAGCTAAATGGATCAGAATCAGATCGATGGCGGTGAGGCAGTAGTGGTAAGGCCCGACCGGTGGAAGGGGGCCACTGATGTCGATGTGGACGTGTTGAAACCGTTGCGACAGCAGGAGGAATGCCCCGAGCGGTGATGTGCCGTGCCGGGTGATTTTGGCGCGCTGACATGGACTGCACGTGCGTGTCCAGGCGCCGCAATTCCGTTGCATTGAGGACCAAACATAGCGGTCAGTCACAAGGCGTGTAGAAGCGCGGATGCAGGGGTGACTGAGGTTGTGTAACTGGCTGAGAACGCTGCGGCGATGCGGCGAAGGGACTAATGGTCTCACTCGTCCGGTGGATATATCGCAGTAGAGAGTGTCCGTCGACCCAGGGACGGCGACTTGTTGGAGTTGAAGAGAGGAGCCATTTTCGAGGAGCTGCTGGAGTTCGGCGTCCGTTTTCTGACCGTTCGCGAGGGTGTCAGTCGTAACGGGTGGCAGCTCGACAGCAGAGACGCGCGAGAGTGCGTCGGCGACCACGTTATCCTTTCCGCTGATGTGTTGTATGTCGGTGGTAAACTAGGCGATAAAGGACAATTGGTTCTGCTGGACCGGTGGAAGTTTTTCTCGTCATTGGGAGACGGCGTAAGTGATAGGTTTGTGGTCAGTGTATATGCGCGGTGCAGTGCTGTGCCTCGACAATATAGCGAAAGTGTTGGACCGCTTCGTAGATGGCGAGAAGCTCTCTGTAGGAGGCGGCCATGTTGTATCCGCAGGGGCCGAAGTTTCGTCGGCGATGCCTGTTAGACGAGGGTGTTTTTGGGCTAGAGAGTTTCTTCCAAAAAAGGGCCAACGGGCACCAGTTTTGGCCCGCGCGCTGCATCAGGGAGGCTCCGACGGCGGTGCTAGAGGCATCCGTGAAAAGGCCCAAGGAATCGTCTGGCTTGGGATGCCAAAGTAGAGTGGCGTTGCAAAGGGCAGTTTTGCAGTCTTCGAACGCTTGAGTTAAAAGTGGTGTCCAAGTGACAGGGTGGTTGCCTCGTAGGCCAGCCAACGCGTCGTGAAGGGGGGCCCGATATGCGGCCGCTTTAGGCACGAAACGCCTGTAAAAGTTGAGCATGCCCATGAAACGGCGGCGGTCTTTCGCTGTGACAGGCCGTGCGTAGTTCTGAAGGGCCAAGATGCGGTCAGGCAAGGGTGTAGTCCTTTCTGAAGAAATTTGATGGCCAAGAAACGTGACGACGGGGGCGCCAAACGTGCTCTTCTGGACGTTTATGAGTAAGCCGTGGTCATGGAGACGTTGAAACAGTTTACGAAGGTGTTGGTGGTGAGCCTTTTCGTTGGGGGAGAAGACCAGGATGTCGTCTAGGTAGATGAAACAGAAGTCTAGGCCGCGGACGACGTCGTCGATGAAGCGTTGGAAGGTTTGTCCCGCATTGCGGGGGCCAAAGCTCATGAAACGAAATTCGAATACGCCGAAGGGCGTGATGATCGCGGTCTTCGGGACGTCATCTGGGTTCACAGGAATTTGTGTGTAGGCCTTTACCAAGTCAATAGTTGAGAATACGGTGCTGCCGTGTAAGCGGCGGGCAAAATACTGTATATGACGAACAGAGTACATGTCTGGAATGGTACGGGCGTTGGGGGCGCGATAATCTCCACAGGGGCGCCAGCCATCGGTCTTCTTCCGCACCAAATGAAGCGGTGAGGCGTAAGGCCTCTCCGAGCGGCGGGCAGCACCCTCGCGGAGCATCGCTTCAAACTCTGCTTTGGCGATTCGAAGGCGGTCCGGAGCTAGGCGGCGGGTGCGACAGGAGACCGGGGGGCCTGGAGTAGTACGGATGTAGTGCACGGTTGAGTGGCGTACCTCTCGGGGACGCCCGCTAGGTCGTGTCGGGTCAGGAAATTCTGCGAGGATGGCGTGGTATGGCGATTGATCTTTAACGGCGAAATCTTTAACGCTGGTCGCGGAGAGGCCTGTTGTGGCGTCGATAAGTCGGTCATGCCGGCAGTCAGGTATAACATGGTAGTACGCCAGGAAGTCGGACCCGATGATTGGCTCTGCGACGTCGGGCATGACGACATTCCATGGGAATGCACGGCGTAGGTTTTTGAGGGTGATGTTGAGGCGGAGCGCGCCGTAGGTCTTAATGCTTGAATGGCTCGCCGCACTTAGCTCGAACGACGTGCAAGGGCGCTTGTCGTGCAGGAAGGCTCGGGCAAAGCAGCAGATGTCAGAACCGCAGTCGATGAGGAACCTGCGCTTACTGACTTGTTCGGTGACAAAAATGCGACGGCCTCTAAGTTGGCAGCTCGCGGCCATCTCTGCGGGTTGCTGTTGAAGTTCTGGCTTGGGATGCGAAAGAAGACAACTGACTTGATTCCGGGAGCACTCACAGTTTGTCTTCTGAGGGCGGGAGTGTTCTTATCACACTGGCGCTCGGTTTAGTAGCGTCGACGCTGCGCGCAGGCGCAGAAGCGGCGCCGCACCGTCCCGCCACACTCCCATGCGACATTGACAACATCGCCAATCTTGACGAAGATGCTGAGTGATTTGTGCAACGAGCCGCGGAATAGCATGCCAACTGGCCCGCGTGAGCATCCAGAAACAACAGGGCGTCGATACACGGCGCTGCAACCTCCGCCACAGACAAGTCGTTCACCGATCGGGTGACCAGGTGTTAGTTTGGACCCGCGTGCGGTGCAATGGTCTTTCTGAAAAGCTTCTCAGTCGTTATTTCGGCCCTTACAAAGTCCTACGACGAGTGAGCGGCATCAACTACGACGTCCTTCCGGACGGAAGCCAGCCACCACAACGCCGACAGCCACGACCCGATATTGTGTATGCGGTGCGGTTAAAACCATGCCACACATTGTGACAATATGGTTTTCGGGACATTAGGTTTTCGTTTATGTTTGCAGTAAACTTAGCATCGAGGCGATGCTCATTCGGGAGGAGGGGCAATGCCACGCGCTTAAAGGGGCCATGACACCCAACTTTCGACCACAATCTGTGTTATGTGAATTAATCGTTGTGCATTCACAAATAAGCTGGCGAAATTTTAGCGCATTTGGTCGAGCACGTAATTTATAATCGAATATTTTTATAAACGCGCGAGTGGCCCGAGAGTCAGGCTACATTGGTGCACCCGCGAGCCGTGAAGTAACAAGCAGCCAGCTGTGCAAGCGTCTGCATTGCGGCGAACGATATTGTTCCGGGGTCAGCTGCACGTGATATCGAGATATTTTAGCTTTCTTCAGCTTCGCACTGAAATCAAAGGATTTGCAGCGGCTCAAACTTTGATAGAAGACGACGGCTCTGTTCTGTGCTGCACATGACGTCACACGCGCCATGACTAAATGGCGGTCGCCGGCGGTGGGCGGAGTTTACAGCCGGTGACTTCTAGTGCTTGTTTTGCACTGAAATATTCTTTTACGGCCCACTTTTGAAATTTGTATAGGGATAATAGACCCTCTACTTCCAATTTTCGCTGAAAACCACAAATCTTTGGGCGACCACGTCATGGCCTCTTTAATATGCTAGCGAGAAAGAGGCAGACGAAGAGGCAGTAGTCCTCGCACCAGTGCCTCCCGGTTCTTGGCCCATCCCCCTTTGTGGGTAAGCGCCACTAGTAAGAGGTCATCATCATCATCATCATCATCATCATCACCAGTGCCTTTGTTTCTGGCTGTGCTGTGGCGACCCCTTTTGGGACGATGGGACCTGGGCCTTGTATCGCCGCCTTGTAAACGTCGCCTTTGTTTTTTTTTTTTTTTGACCGCGACAATATAACAATAGTTGGGGTTTAATGTTCCAAACACGACATGATTATGAGAGACGCCGTAGTGGAGGGCTCCAGAAATTCCCACCACCTGGGATTCTTTGACGTGAAGCCACTTCCACGCCTGCGCAGTATGTGTAAACAGAAGCCGCCAAGCCACCACTTGGCGAACGCAGATTTTCTGTCTACTTCTTTAGTTTTTCCGCGGAGTAATGCCGGATAAGTTGGTATCTTTAGCTAATGATGCCATTGCAGAAGTATTAGCGTGGTCAAAAAGAAATTCCTTGAAAATTAACACAAAAGAGACTCAACCTATAAGTTTTCGCATAGACATACAGTTATTGAACTGACAACAAAGTTGTATCTTGATGCAAGGTTTGTGACCGGGCTAGTTGGTATTCCATATTGACGTGAACAGCGCGTGCAATACACAAGGACGAAGAACCGACGAGGACTAGCGCTGACTTCCAACTGAAGTTTATTAACACAAACATGGAAAAACAAGAACCAGTAGGCACACGTATTCACCGCTCATTTTAATTGTGCATGACGGCAGACATGGAGAGGGAACCAAGCAACAAAAAGAATAATAAGCAAAAACCACAAAACCGCGAAAAGACGTCAGGAGAAGACGTCATTCGGTCAGATAACCTAGACATACTCCGGTTGCTTCTCCTGACGTCTTTTCGCGGTTTTGTGGTTTTTGCTTATTAATTCTTTTTGTTTCTTGGTTCCCTCTCCATGTCTGCCGTCATGCACAATTCAAATGAGCGGTGAATACGTGTGCCTACTCGTTCTCGTTTTTCTATGTTTGTGTTAATAAATTTGAGTTGGAAGTCAGCGCTAGTCCTCGTCGGTTCTTCGTCCTTGTGTATTAAACGCGCTGTTCACGTCACTATGTATCTTGATAACGACATAAATATTGTTAGCGAGATCAAAGCTTTGGGTGTCACTTTCACAGAAACATTGTCGTGGAATAAGCATGTGCAAAATATTTGTAACCAGTTAAATTCCGCCACTGCATCGATTAACAAAAAACCGTCAAATATTACCAGAAAAAGCTAAACGTTTGGTATACAATGGATTATTTTTATCGACATTAAATTAGTGTCATTTTGTATGGTCTACTACATCCTTTGACAACTTGAAAAAACTAGGGTTATACCAAAAGCGCGCAATTCGTGCAATAGCCAACGTTTCGTATGCTACTCATATACTGCCCGTTATTTTGGAGCACTTAATATACTCAAAGTTAAATTCGTCTACGCATTCCGTTTTTCCTGTACATACCGTCTCGCCACGAGGACTAATAACACCGATTTCATCAGTTCGTTTCGCCTAAGAAGACCTCACTATTCATACGACACAAGAAGTCAGTATGCCTGGATCCAGCCATTATGCCGCACGAATTATGGCAGTCAGTCTGTATCGTACCAACTAGCTGCAACCTTAAACAAATATGCAAAATTGGCGGACCCTTAAGCTTCGCCTTTAAGAGTTGAACGCAATAGCGAAATCCGGCCCCTAGTGCGCACTTCAACCACTAAGTGCATACTTATTAATGTGTTTTGTTACACACACACACACACACACACACACACACACACACACACACACACACACACACACACACACACACACACACACACACACACACACACACACACGCGCGCGCGAATGGCACAGGTTTTCGATCTAAAGCAAGAGTCGCATGGCCTCTAAGATACACGCCGCGCGCTCGCCATCTCGGAGGCCATGAAGAGTCTCACAATGCCTCACAGATGGCAGCACATTATCTAGCGTTTGCTGTTTGCTTGTTGATATGTTTTCCGCTAGATGGACATAGTTGTCCATTTTTAGAGCTGTTTGAAAGCGTGTGTGTTTTTAGCGGCGATGGCTGCACTATCCCGGCCTCTTTCGACGTAGTGTGATGGTCTCCCAAATGCGCCTACAAATCGCCGAATGGGCTCGTTTTCGTCGTGACACCTGTCGAACAAAATGCGTTAAGGAGACTCCTTCCACTACATAGCATTTATGTAGTGTTTTTTTTTTCGAATTAGCTGCAAGTAACCTCGTGGCTTCGTCGTAGGACACCTGCTAGCCACGCGAACGTCCCGGGTTCGATCCTCAATGAAACCGAAATTGCTATTTTTTATTTTATTTGCTGCTTTCTCGATTTTTCGCTCACGGTCGATTTTTCGCTCACAACCAACGGTGCCGACACCGACAACGGAATTTCTGCGACACGAGCTCTCTAACGCTATCGCGTTAAAACATGGCATAGCCGCTGAGACGGCTTCAACACGCAGCGTTCGCTCATTCTTATCGGGTGTAGATTAGACTTTGTTTCTCACTAACATCTAGTCGTATTCATCAGTCGCAGAATGATACGTACGGTTTATCTGTTTGCGCATGGCGTTCTTTTTTTCACTGTGTGCATTTTGGCTTGCTCATTCTCTTTGGTAAAATGTTTAGTTCTTTTTATTGCGATAGCAATTATATGGACAGTCTCGGCTGGTTTTTCCCGTCGCCGTCGTCATGCTGCGTATATGTAATAATTAATATCTGGGGTTTAACGTCCCAAAACCACGATTTGATTATGAGAGACGCCGTAGTGGAGGGCTCCGGAAATTTCGACCACCTGGGGTTCTTTAACGTCCACCTAAATCTAAGTACACGGGCCTCAAACATTTTCGCCTCCATCGAAAATGCAGCCGCCACGTGCTGCGTATATGTATAAGTATGTATATATACATCAATATCCCAAAGAAAAATAAATCAGAAAAATGCTTCCGAAGCGCGGAATCGAACCAGCGACCTCTCAATTCGCAGCGCGGTGCGCTAAGCACTACTCCACAAAGCGTACATCCCTCAGGTAGATAACGGCGAGCGTTATATACACACCCTTTACCGTTTGCAGTCCTCCGAGACGGAGGCGCTTATAAGCGTTTCTTCATTACCAGCGAGATGGCGCTAGGAGCGCGAAGGGCGCACTTAAAGGCGTCGGCCAGCTCTCTCGCTTCTTCGGGAGAACCTTGCCCTTCTGCTGTCTGCTCGCGCGGGCGCTCGAACAAGCTACCGCAGTGTTCATGATTCTCAGCAGATGGAGCTACGTGGTAGCTCTCACCGCGCGTCGCGTACGTGTAGCTAAAAGCGTTTCAGATGTCGTGCACGTAACGTACGTGTACTTTTCACGTTTGCGTATGAGAAGTCCCTACGTACGTGATATTAAAACTGTCTAGTAGCTGCCGGGTAGTGATGGACGCACGGTAGTCGCAGCGCGTCCATCACGGGCCGCTTTTCTTGCTATCGCATTCATTGCTTCGCCCTTGCGGCGAAACTGTGACTTTTTTTTTCATATGAATTTTTTGTACTTTGCGTTCAAGATGTAATTTTTTCACCTATAGCACTTATTATCATGGTCCACATTATAAACCGAGGCTATAACATTTTGCATACTAGAGAAAAGTGCTCAATGTTGGTAACTCTTATCTGTTTAGATTTCGTTCAAATGAATGTGATGTCTCATGTCGTTTACCAATGATTACAGTACGTCTTTAACGTTTTTATGTTCTCTTGTAATACTGATTTATTCCCTTTGCAGTTTTTTGTTGGATTATTTATCAACTTCTTTTGTACACGTAACATTACCTTCAATTCTGACGTGCTTTTTTTATAATTCTTACGAATGTGTATCACTACGTATAATGATGCATAAAGACCAAGTCCTCTCATGTTTTTCCTAGTTTTTGCTACATTTGCCTCTTCCTGTCAAAGTGCATTCAAATCAAATGTTTTATTTCCAGCAAAATCATTTCTTTTGCCATTGCTCATTTTTGCTGCTGGACTTTCTGGGGGGCCGGAGCTTTGGCAAGCCGCAGTATTGCGGCTTTTTTTCCGTTACCCCCATATTTCTCTGCGAGAAATAAAAGTTGATTGATTGATATTTCTTCCTTTCTCTGCCTTTTTCTACAGCTTGTTCTTCTTTAATCCTTCTTTCCTTATCTGTCCTCCTAACGCTCACATCCCTCCTTCTCAACGTCACTACTCTTTCCCATCCCATGCTGTGGTATAGTGTACATGGTTATGCTATGGCTTCATCCTTTCCTTCCCCCTCACTTCCCTTGCCATATTTTACTGTGAACAGTTATGCTATCCTAGCAGCTGCTTGGCACAGTTTGCTGTCCACGGACCGAGCAGCTCCGCTGTCAGATTCCCGTATCGGAAATGGCCGATCGCCGACCAGCCCACCATGGAGATAGCATCAGTTACTGGGTACCGGCGCACCCTCGGTGCGCCCATTGTGGAACGCCTCTGAAATCGATGGAATCCTTTACCACCACGTCATATTTTCTTGAACAAACGCTGCATTTATGGGCCGTATCTACGCGACAGGAGGCTTGTCTTCATTGAGAACAGTGATAATGCCGGCGAGACAAACTTCGTGGAAGAATCCAGTCTTTACTCAGTATATCTTAATTCTTACGAATGACGCCATAGAGACCGAAAGACAGGACGTGTCAGGCAACACGTCATTCGCGAGGCGTCATTTATAGCAAAAAACCACCTAGCCCAAGAGTATGTACTCCATCACTCTTTTAAAAAATGGAGTGACCCTCTCTTCTTTAAGGGAGAAACGGCGATGTCCCCAATGGTCGCCTTCAAATGGAGGAACTTTCCTCTCTTTTCAATGGAGAAACCGTCAAAATTAACATGGCTGACGCCAAGCCAGTGAAGCGAGCAATAGATTTAGGCCTAGCGAGTGCATCGATTCTCGACTGATAAAGAGTATGCGGCACTGGCAATCACAAAAAATGGTCCCGCTGAGCCTAATATCGAACGCTATGACAATAAAATCGAGCAGACAAACCTGTAGTGATGAAAACCTCGCGAAACGGAACGACGGAACTCGTACGTTTCGCTCGGCAGCGAGACGGCGTTCACTTTAAAAGAGACGGATACTGCAAAGGGCCTCTCATCCGGAGACTGTACGTTAGGCTTGCTGTCTTTATTTGTCGAAGCGTCACACGGTGTAGCGACGTTATCCACATGTTTGTGCCTCCAAAATGTACATTCTGTAGCATCAAAACAATCCCGGCGCAGCAGAGCATAGTTTCGATAGATAGATGTTCAACTTCATATAAGTAGGTGGAGCTGTGAGAGCGCCGCGGCCGTGAATTAGGTGGTAGCTGGCGCCATGTAGAGGGAGGAGGGCGCTGTGAGCGCTGGATGGTGACGGACGCACGCCGCATCGGCTCCGCAGATTTCCTTCAATTTCTGCGGGCCACCACCACCATACCCCTGAAATCCGGGCTTATCGTCACCACCAAGTTCTACGCTTCACCTAGACACCGCCCTCGTCCAGGTGGGCCCAGCTTCTGGAACTTGAAGGACATTTTTCACTCCCGGCTGCAAGGCGCCTCGCTGGGGGAGCCCGTCGGGGCGGCTCCCGGCCCTGCGATGGCGGCTGCCAACGTGGTT
Organism: Rhipicephalus sanguineus; assembly: GCF_013339695.2. NCBI lineage: Eukaryota > Metazoa > Arthropoda > Arachnida > Ixodida > Ixodidae > Rhipicephalus > Rhipicephalus sanguineus. The sequence continues at coordinate 231,524,927 of NC_051177.1, read as the reverse complement.
ACGGGCTATGACCCTGCCTCAACGCAAGTACTGTCGATGGAGATTCCATCCCCCGAACAAGCTATGCCCTCAGAGGCTATGCCCTCAGAAGACGAATATCTCGAGGATATGGTGAGAATATGGAAACGCAAGCAAGCGCAATCCGAGTCTGCGTCCCAGCAACAGCGAGGAGCCGCAGCTGGTTGCCATCCCCCAGTTGTGCAAGGAACGCCGGCGTGCCGACCCGCCGGTGGTGCGCCCACCCAAATGGCCCACCTCTGCTTCCTCCTCGCTGCCGGCGAGGCAACACAAGTGGCGTCCGCGTCAGACGCCCCGCCTCTCTCGAGATGACTACATCGTGGCCGTGAAACCTCGCGTTCCCTGCGAGCTACGCACATGTGTCCCGGCCGATCGCGCGGGCGACGCGATCCGGAACTACCTGGGCGATCGCTCCACCACGCTAGTTCAAGTGTGGCCGATCTGGGAGCAAAAAAGAAAAATTGGGCAGATCCCACGTACCGCGGGAGTCCATGTTATGCGAAGCATGCGGCGGCAAGGGGACTGTGGCGTAATTTGTTTTTACTAAGTAACACGTCACAAAAGGACGCTAAAGATTTGTATAAATTTTATACGCACTCATATATGTTTAAAAGCCTATATGTGTTATATAACCAGTTGTCTACGGATGGGTAACGCTGCCAATGGCAACGTGGGTATTACCAACACCAGAAGCGGTAAGCTGATATGTAGTGCTTATACTTGTCCCGAGAACGCACGCACGTTTCACGAACCCGTGAGCATGTGTGGAAGAAGTTCTTGACAGTTGTTGAACAAGGGCGTCATCACCATGATCAGTGAGCACCAGCAGCTGGTCATGACTTGTTATAGGATCCGGTCGTGACCATGGTGACGAGGGGTCCATGTGTAGTGAAGTAAGTGGTATAGTAGAGCTGTTGGAAATCGTGGATGCCTCGGTCATTTCGTCGACAAATTGCCTGTCGATAGAGCCGGCGACATGTCGGAACCTGAAGCCACCCTTCGCGTTGGTGAGGTATAGGCTGTCGAGGCTGGTAGGCCAGGATAGTGCTACGTAGACCAACATCAGTGGATGGTGCTTGTCGTATTCGTAGACTACCTGGGCGTATGTGGCCTACGTAGCCTAGTCTACAAAGCGGCTGTCCATCAATCTGGCATCATCCTCCGTCAGCATTAGGCCATCGCCCAGCCTCGTAAGAAATGAAGAGGACACTGCGTCGTTCAAGCGGACGAAGTGCACTTTACGGTGCGGTGATGTGGATGTCATATGCAACTTTCGCTAATGTATTCGTCCGGGGTCGATCAATGCTTCAATATAGCTTGCTGAATCAGGAATACAAACGTAATGTTTATTAGACTGCTATAAAAGTGGAGCCAACACTGGAACCACAGACGTTTATCTGATATGACACCTGTATCGTAGGAGTACACATCGTAGGAGTATCATGTGGTGTTTATTGCTTTCTTGTAAAATTAGATAGCAAGCACCACAACCACGATTGACATTGCACAGATATTGCGCCTGCGTAGGCTGTTTTTCCAAACCAGTTGGTAGACATGGCATGGCTCAGTGGTAGAATGCCTGATTGCCACGCAGAATGCTTGGATTCGATTCCTGCTGGGATCCTAATTTTCATTCTTTCCATTCGTTGAGTCAACGCTGCCGATGTTCGTTTTCCTTAACGCTCTAGCATTTAAGTTACCATTGTCTGTTCTCGCCGTTCCTGGGTAGATATAAACTGTCGATCACCTGTGGCGCATACCCGTACACCTCGGCCCGTGGTAAACGGGTATGTGCCACACGTGTCTAGTGGAAAGGGTTTGACGACGTACACGACAGGATTTTCACGTTATTCATGTCACGTCCCGACAATCATATTCGTCAAATCCTCTTACCCTCCCATGCCAATTTTGGTCTACACCAAGTTAAGGAGGCGATCATGAGAGCACCCAGACGTAGGCGGCTAGATAGATAGATAGATAGATAGATAGATAGATAGATAGATAGATAGATAGATAGATAGATAGATAGATAGATAGATAGATAGATAGATAGATAGATAGATAGATAGATAGATACGTAGATAGAAACGCTCAAAGTGCCAGAGGTTCCCTAAGAAATGCTTCGCATTTAATATCTTGGTCTTCAGCACTACCATGCTGCCTATGGCTCCAAAACTCCTCGGGGACTCCCAGCTGCAAGTGGGGGGTCAACAGCTGCCCGTCCGAGGCCACGCCAAGGCATCAGGGGATACGTGCAGGGGTGTGATCACCATCAACCCTGCTGAAACCCCGGAGAAAATCAAATCGGAACTGTACTGGCCTCGAGGAACCATCCTCGCGGTCCGAAAACTCGGAGAGTCCGCGGCGGCGGTGGTGAATTTCGAGGGCACGAAGTTGCCCCGCTTCCTCTTCTACCACTGCGTGGCGACGTATATCCGCCCTTACAAGAAACCCGTCCCGGCTTGCACTAGGTGCGGCACCATCGACCGCCAGAGTGCCCTCACCCCACTCCAACGCAATGTGCCAAGTGTGGGATCCCCGACCCCGAGGGCCTCACTGATCACGATTGCCACCCCAAGTGCCTCCTCTGCCACGGCGCCCACGAGACTGGGACCAGTGGCTGCGCGGCCAAATATCGGAAGCCCAAGCCACCCTCGACATCTCAAGGGACCACTTCATCTTCGTCACAACCGAACGAAGGCACCCGCATGCATCAGACGGGTCCATCACAACCGGCCAACACTCAGGCATTCCCACCGCTCACCGCACCGGCGGCGGTACCTCAGGTGAGCAGTTGGGCAGGGGTTGCTGCTTCCCAGCCTCTTTCACCCCCCGCTCTCGATGCTCCCTCCCCCGAGCTTGCGACCCTTCGCCAGCAAGTTGCGGAACTTCAAAAGCAAAATGCACTACTAACTAAACAACTCTCACTCTTAACTAAACAACTTGCACCCCAACAACAGCGCACTGCCAAGCCACTCGGTACTGCCACCCCTGTCCAGGCGGCTACACCGGCTACCTCAAAGCCTAGCCCTCGCGCTACGTGCACTCCGAATAACCCCCCAGCTCCAGTGGCTGACGAACCTACTCCGGCAGCTCCGGCAGTTTCTGGGGCACCTCAGGCTCCCTTGCCTACTAACCCAACTCAGCCCAGCGAGGACCGCGTCCCGCGCATAGAGGAACGCCTTACGCGCGTCGAAGCCTCGATCAATCACCTCATTACTAACTTCTCTGTCCAACGCATAGTAGTAGAGGTCACTCAAGATATTCAAGCTTGGGCGATCACTCAGTTTCAACCGAAAGCATCGCGTTCCCGCTCTTCTTCGGTGAACAGTGCGGGTTCAGCTCCTCGACGTCGTCGTAAAGTGGCTACCACCACCTTGCCGCCAGACAATCCGGCCTCCGTACCCCTACCTACCTCTCAAGGCTCTGAGCGGGACATGGAGGACCAAATCTAAAACCTACGATATTCACGATGGCTACCAACCGTACATCCCTTTCAAATTTGCCTTCGAAATTTGAGATCATACAGTGGAACCCTAGAGGATTCGGGAACAGGCGAAAGCGCTCGCACCTTTCTCTCTTCCTCCACTCCCTTGGCTCTCAGCCGGCCATCTTGGCACTCCAAGAATCTGGCGCGACTCCAACTCTTTCTGGATACTGCTCCTATATGGGAGGCACTACCGCATGCCTCCTAGTGCATAAGGCGTACACGGCGATACAGATCGACCTCGATCTGGATCTCCCATACGACTACTGTATGGTATCAGTGCTGCCTCAACAGAGAGGCCAACCATCAATACATATCTTAAACGTGTACTGTCCCCCTCGTCTTGCGGGGGCCTCGTTTGCACATCTGTTTCATCGGGCGCTGCGTACGGCGGCCCGTCAACCCCTGGTGATTGTTGGGGACTTCAACGCCCCCAGCCCTCACTGGGGTTACCACTAGGAGAAGGCCCGGGACAGAGAGCTTAAGGAGCTTATCTCCTCGCTTAGCCTCACGCTGCTTACCGATCCGGCACAGCCCACGCGTTCCAGCAATTCGGTCACACGTGACACATTTCCCGACCTCTCCCTCACTCGTAACATCCGCGATGCTACGTGGGAAAATTTGGGCGAGACTTTAGGCAGCGACCATTTTATGATCCGCAATTGCTTCACGCCGCGGCAGAAAATGCGCCAACACCGTGGCCAGGCCCGCCTCACAGATTGGACCAAATTCAGAATGCAACCATTTCCCGCGATCCCCGACTCGGCGAATACGCGGAGTGGGCGTCATACGTCCTCCATACGCAGCGAGCGAACACTCGCACCCTCACGACCTCCAATTTGACTCCTGCAATTGATCCACACCTCCTACACCTCTGGGACGCTCGCCGCGGGCTTATAAAGCGCTGGAAGCGTAACAAACTCAATCGAAAACTTCGCGCTCGCATCGAGGCGCTCACTGCAGAGGCGGCGGCATACTGTGCGCAGCTTGCCGATTCAAACTGGACCGACACCTGCACGAAGGTGGCAAACCAAATGAGTTCTAAGAGTATGTGGCGACTCTTTCGTAGCCTTCTGGATCCCTCCACCACCCGGGGAAAAACGCAACGCCAGCTCCGCCGCGCTCTGCATGCCCTACCAGGGCACTACAGATCAACTCTCGCAAGAACTTTGTGACCGATACATCAGTCGCACGGTTGATCCCGCAGGCCCAGAATATGCGTATTCCGGGGCCCCTAAAGCCGATCTCGACGCCCCACACACGCTTTCCGATCTACGAGCTGCACTGGTTAAAATGCGATGGGGCACGGCCCCTGGACTGGACGGCATCACAGTGTCGCTCCTGGCCAACCTTCCCGACCAGGCACACCTCTCGCTACTCCACCTGGTCAATTCGATATGGGACGGCTCCCCGCTCCCATTGGAATGGAAAACATCGCTCGTTACATTCATACCTAAATCGGGCAAGCCGGTAAGCATCGAGGCACTGAGACCCATCTCACTTACCTCCTGCGCCGGCAAGCTTATGGAAAGTATGGTACGCGAACGCCTTTCCGTCTACCTGGAGGCCAGGGGGACCTTTGCCGACACGATGTTTGGTTTTCGCCCGCATCTGTCGGCGCAGGACGTCCTGCTTCAGCTTCAACACGATATTATACACCCGACCACTATGCGCCGCAACGATAAAGCCGTACTAGCTCTCGATCTTCGAGGGGCGTTCGACAATGTCAGACACAGTAGTATTCTTTCTAACCTATCTACCACAAACTGTGGACAGAAGGCATTCAACTACATTCGCGCATTTCTATCTCATCGCGCCGCCTTCATCCGCCTTGAGTCTACCGAACACGGCCCATACCAATTAGGCACACGGGGTACACCGCAAGGGGCAGTCCTGTCACCCCTACTCTTTAACCTGGCCATGAAGAACCTCCCCTCCCTTCTGCGCGAGGTCGAGGGAATACACCACGCACTATAAGCTAAGGATATCACAATTTGGACTAACGCTGGCTCCCCAGCGCAAATCGAAGAACGCCTGCAAAAGGCTGCCCTTCTGGTGGACACCTACGCTGCTTCATGCGCGCCTGGAGTGCTCTCCAGCTAAATCGGCTCTTCTCTCGGTCTCCCGCTTACCGCCACCAAAGATTTTTCTTCCGTCCGGTCTCATCCCGTCAGTCGAAAACATACGAATTCTTGGGCTTCACCTCACATCATCCTTGGATCCCAAGGGCACAATAGCAGGCCTCCGACGCACCAGCGAACAAGTGAGCCTTATGATACGGCGTGTCTCTACCAGGCGCGGTGGCCTCCGCGGGACCCAGTCTCTGCGGTAGGCCCACGCGTTTGTGACTAGCCGCGTCCTCTACGCCTCGCCTTATCTTCGCCTGCGTCGTCACCACGAGCGCCAACTGGACGTCCTCCTCCGTTCAGTCCACAAACGCGCGCTAGACCTTCCCATTGCCACCTCCAACAGCCGATTTGCGGCATTGGGGGTGCACAACTCCTTTGCAGAGCTGCGGGAAGCTCATCGCGTTAGTCAAATCAACCGTCTGTCGCAGACGCCTTCAGGGCGGCGTCTGCTACACAGGCTTGGCCTGAACGCGATATCTGATGAGGACATTCTTACACCGATACCGGAACTCTGGCGTCACAAACTATGGGTGGAACCACTGCCCCGCAACATGTCCCCTGAGCTACATCCCGGCCGTAGACTAGCACGCTCCGCGGCCCTTCAGGCGCGACACTCCGATCGTCCTGGCGTTTTCTACGTGGACGTCTCGGGCACCTCCCCCTCGGGTCACTTCACGGCCGCCGTGATCACAGAGGGAAAACACGTCGATGGCCTCTCATTTAGAGGCGACACTGTAACGCAAGCTGAGGAGGTTGCCATTGCTTTGGCCGCCTCGCATCCCACCTCACGCACCATCCTGACGGACTCGCGCTCGGCCTGTTCTCGCTACCTTCAGGGTTCAATCGCCCCGCTGGCGGCTCGCCTGCTTCGGGCAGCCTCTTGGCGCTTTAACCCTCACCCCATTCGCATAGTATGGACCCCAGGCCACTCGGGCCTGCCCGGCAACGAGGCGGCGAATGCCGCTGCCCGCGCTTCTCGCACCCGGGCCGTTGCCCCTCCATGTCCCGAGACGGAATCTGGCAATACGAATTTGACGCGCGTCCGCGAAATTTTGGCTTATTACCGTGCTTCGCGCCGCCTCTACTCAGATCCCGCACGAGGTCTGGAGAAGGCGGACGAATGACTGCTACGCCGCCTCCAGACGAACACCTATCTCAGTCCGGCGGTCGCCAGGCACTTTTTGCGGGAAATCAATGGCACCTGCTCGACCTGTCAGGTCCTCGTCGACACCTATCACGTCGTAGCTTCGTGCCCCTCCAACCCACTTCCCTTCTCATCCCCCTTCCCCATCCCAACTAGAGAGGCTTGGGAGGAGTACCTGCTCAGCTGCTACACCTTAGATGCTCAACGCTCCTTGGTGACGCGCGCTCGGGCAGCGGCCAGCTCCATTGGTGTCCCGGAATAGGGTCTGGCCACTCAAGCATGCAGTGCCTCACACTGCAACTCTTTGGTTAATTTTCACTAATAAAAATGTTTTCACCACCACCACCTAGAGGGAATAAAGAATATTAAAAAAAAGTTGTTTCTGACTGAGGCGGCCTACGTTGATACTGCACACGGCATTTCGGGAAGGTAGGCCCATTCATGGATTACTCAAGAACACCAGAAAGTTGATAGAGCTGTTAATAATACGCACACGTTTACTAGGCAGACATATAGTACACACAATGAATTCAATACATACACAATTCATTCGCAAGTATAAAACCTATAACATGAACAATTCACTACAGACGCATACGTACAGACGTTTACACATACCCCTAAATGAAGCGCTGGCCCTTATATAGTCGCTGAATTACAGTGGACCATGTTAGCACAAGCGATGCGTCATTTTTCTTCAACTCTACGATTTCATGGCTGCGGCACAATAAACTGGCATTTAGCATAGCGCGGGAAGACACACGGACAAAGAAGAAGAACGATACGAACACAAGCGCTAACTTTCAACAACGAAAATTTTATTTCAAGATCGGTCATATATACACACATGAAATCACGCGACAGTAGTGAGATATTTTCGTTTACAACTGATAGCACATGGAAAATGGCGTTCAGTCTTATTCGTCATGCAGCAGTTTAAACATGGCAATCAACCTTAACTACCGGGCATGCGCAAATATTCAATTTCTTTGGTGGATAATGACATTGACACCTTGCTGATACAGTGGTCGCCGGCGGAAAGGATGCGATCTGTCTCTATTATCAGTCTTACAGGCTCTGATTTACTTCTTGAAAGAATCGCAGTATTCTCTAGTACCGGGTAGAGCACTGCGCGGGCTCGGGCCTACCCGAAAACCCGGGCCCGGCCCGGCCCGTGGGCCGGGCCGGGCCGGGTAAAGTAACTTTCACGGCGGGCCCGGGCCGGGCTCGGGCCTGAAGCTCCGGGCATAGGGCCGGGCCCGGGTTTAAGGTGACGGGCTCGGTTCGGGCAGGGCTTGAACTTTGCTCAGTTCCTAAAGGGGCACTAAAGTGAAACATGCAGTGAATCGGTTTAGACTGATAAACTGTACTCTGAGAACTCGAATGTCATTATCTTAATCATCATAAGCTTATTAATAAAGGAGAAAGTCAAGGTCAAAGTTACATTTTGAAATTTCGCCATGTAAACTCCGCGTGCGACGTCACGGATTTCAAACTGTATTTGTCGTATTTTGCGGACTTTGGCTCAAAGAAATTTCCTAAAACTTGGTATGTTAGGTCTATGGCCCCGTCAGAGGTCAATGTATTTCATTTCTACCGATTAGGAACTACGCAGGCCCCTGTGGACACTGTCGGAATCTATGACGTCACGGCGCCTGCTGCGCGAACTTCAAGGTGGCGTCGCCACCCGCATTTTATTTTTGTGCGTTTTATCGCTTACCAAGAGCCTTGTCGTAGCGAGCGCCGTCATTTTGCAATTGTAAAAGAGCAAGTTACTGATTATAGTAAAATCATTCTTCTCTTCAATGTCTCTAAGTTTGTTCCACATACCTTGTGCATACATATATGTTTCACATTTTATCTCGGAAAAAAACTGCTTTTTTATGTGTGGCCAAGCTATTTGAAGAAGTTTTATGAGGGACAAGTACTAAACATTTTCCGCTCCTTGCATTTGGGGCTACTTGACTTATCTGAAACAGGCGAGCTAGAATAAATAGACCAGACGCTTATATGGTTAACAAATCGCTATGCTGTGCTTTATTTGCAGTCGCTATTATTTTATATCACAAATGTTATTCTGTAATCGCAGTATTAAATGTAATATAATAAATTTATAACTCGCAAGATCGCAACTCTGTGATCGCAAGAGCGATCACAGAGCTCCAAAACAGGGAAACGTTCTTGAAAGTTCCAGCCCTCCACTTAAACGAAAGAACTGCACGGAGTCTCGTTGTGTATAATTCCTATAAAGACATTCTTTTTCCTTGGTTCCGTCATGACTCCCAGTGGTCATGTGACGCGAGATAGATGCGCACAGCCTGCTTTGCGTGTCCACATTGTTAACGTCTGAGCTTTGGTCTTGCTCCGCTATATAGGGGGTTTCAAACTGACCTCAGCTAACGGGCCCCATTCACGAAAATTTACTCCCGCAGGGAAAAGGACAGTGACGAAGATAACAGGGAGGGGGGTTAGGTCGTACCAAATGTCAGCTAACGCTGTCATTTGAAAGACCTTTTCCATATCTTCTATATGGGTCATTTCTGAAGGGTATTCGGAGGCAGAATTCCAACAACATATGGATACCTATCTCCAAAATGACTAAAATCTGGACGCCAATTCTGAAATGTAGTTTTGTTTAACGGTTATGTATCAACACATGGTCGCTGCAGGGGGTACGCGCCTCACGAAAAAAAAAATACTTTAGCCCTGTCCTGACTGTGTAGGTTAAGAACGTACTTATAAAGAAAGAAAATGGGACGAAGACAGACATGTGCGGGCTACGTGTTGAGGCCCCTTTGCTATATAGTGCGAGAGCTACATGATACTGCCGCAACAGCGTTGAAACGTGCAGGAATGGCATAGGCCCATTAAGCAAGGCGTGGGGTAAAGTATATTCGCTTGACGAAATATCTGGCTTGAAAAACGACAATTACCAATTCCGGCCGGGGTGATATCGCTTTATCTCGAACCATATGCATCCAATGAGTAAGTAAGCTTATTCGCGTCTTTATTACCACACTGGTAACGAACCCCGAAAATTGATCGAAATCGCTTCGTCCACTTCATGCTCGTTTTACCCGGGTAGCCCAATGACCACCTTCTACCAGTACAACATCGTTAAGAAGGCATACACCGTTATAATATGGACACAAAAGAGCACGGTGCAAACCATGCATAACATACGCTGCTGGAAACTTCAAGGAGAAGCCCTCAAAGAGTTCTACAGATGACATTTAAGAGTGGCGCGACGTTCGAGAACAAGAGAAATGAAAGGGTGAGCTGGACAGCTATGTTCATTCTACAGAGGCCCACGAAGGTATTCTAAATTTGCTCCAGTGGTGGAAGTTAAGAACAAGGACTGCCGACGCCTTAGAATTCGCAAGGTGGATGTGCACCCCTGCGGCTAACGCAATCAGTGCGAGAAACTTATAGCGCGGCAGGATAGGTGATGCAATAGCGCATGGTGTGATTATAAAGCCGGAATCTCTTGACAATTTGATTTTTTGCACAATAACACGAGAAGAAATAAACTATAAAATATGCCACAAAAATTATAGACTGTATATACTAGCAATGGTGTGATGTTTGCAAATAGTATGCTATGACAAATAGTTTTTTTCTCTTCCTTTTAGCTGCTTATACGTATTTCTAAAAGTACACGGGGTGCACGCGGTTCATTATAATTTTTATCTATAGGCTTGTGCATTTACAACAAGGTAATACATTTGGCTTTCTTCGCCTATTTCCCTTCCTGTGGCAAGGTGCTATTATGCTCAAGACAGGTTCTACATATCCAGAAGAGTGCACGATCGGCTTTGTCGTTAGAGCTTGCTTTAAACTTCAACGAGAGTGCAACAAAAACAAAGTGAAGGGGGCGTTCTGTTCTCTTTCTCTGATTTTTAATGCGCTCCCTCTTGAAACTAAACTCATGCTGCAAATCACTTTCCTTGATACAATATTATCTGCTACAAAACGCCCTTGATCCCTATTGTATTTGCAGAAAAAATAGGTATAGATTATACCACTGCTGAACAAACATCCATTGTGCCCAGTGTGTCCGCTCAGCTGTTTCCACGGTGAGTCCCTTTTTACGAGAAATTACCGTAGGTTAAAGTATAATTGTTAGCGAAACATGCGCCAAGAAAGTCAACATATTTGCCAATTAAAACACATTCCATGTTCGGGCAACACCACCTAGATTAGTGGTTCGGGCCCCTGTCGGGCCCGATTTGCGGTCGGGTCGGGCCGGGCCCGGGTCTCGCTTGGAGTCACCGGGCCGGGCTCGGGTGGGTAAACTTGAACGAGTTCCGGGCCCGGGCCGGGCCCGGGCCGAGTATCACGGCCCGTGCAGTGCTCTAGTACCGGGTGGCATGCACACGTTTTGCAGTGAAGTGCTAAAAAACCGTCACCTGACACACCTTTTACTTTATTTCGGTGTTCCCTCAATCGGTCATTAATGCATCTTCCGGTCTAGCCTATGTAGCAATTGCCGCACGAGATGGGAATGCGATAAACAACGCCCACAGCGCATGGGACAAACTGATCCTTGTGTTTCTTATCACACACCGACCGGGTAGTCATTACTGGATTAGTAGCTCTACATAGGGTGCTCAACTTGTTCGGAGCTGAAAAGACCACGTTTATGTTTTCGCGTGATTACTGTCGCGTGATTTCATGTGTGTATATATGACCGATCCTGAAATAAAATTTTCGTTGTTGAAAGTTAGCGCTTGTGTTCGTATCGTTCTTCTTCTTTGTCCGTGTGTCTTCCCGCGCTATGCTAAATGCCAGTTTATGATGAACCAACAAGCCCACATTAGTACCCTTGCGGCACAATATATGCCGACATTATTAAATAGTAGCTATGGCTTAGCCAAGCGCACCAGTTAATCTAAAGCCGCATAGTAATGAACAATATAATTACAGAGTTGATTAAGTTAGTGCGAAAACGACCATATTGAGAACCGTTCATACCATTCCGACGACAATTTGAAGTAGCGCCATCTTTCGACAGTGGCCACAGATGAAATTTCTCTCTGTGATTTTTTTTATTTTCAATAGTTACTGTGGGAGGGCGCAACATCGACAACATGCAGTTGAGATTCTGTCGCCTTCGTCGCGTCGACTTCGTTTAATAGTTTGGCGTTCACATCTGTTCACGTTGTATTTATGCGTTGACCACAAGTTTTGTCACGTGGTCGTGACGTCGACGAAGGCAGCAGTCAGCGCGTAAGAGATGAAACTCTTTATTTGGCCGAACTTGTGGCCGGGAAACTGAAAAGCAATACACTGACAGCGGCGAACAGAGCGTCGACCGTCGATCAACTGGCAAGCGGTGAAGCGCGTCGGCTTTTACACAGGCGCTATCAAAATTTCCAGCGATATCACTGCTTGTTGCGCAATCTCTAGAATAAGCTCGAGTGTTCGCGTCTTGCGCGCAATCCTAACAAAATGATCTACAATAATCGCGAAGCTTCTCGAACGATCAGGTGTTTGCGCTGAGCGTTGCTGACAGTCTTTGTGGGCAAAAACCGAATACGGCAAAAGTGATAAGAAGAAACGCACGTGGCAATGCCCCCCTCTGAAAAAGCATCGTCCCCATGCCTCAAAACAGAACGGCCGGGGGGAGGTGGCCAATGCATGCAACAATAAATAACTCAATAAAGCAAGAAACTACAATGAACAAGCAAGATATACAATAAACAATAAGCACATGCACTAAAGTACAATACTAAAGCAAAAGTACAGTCCTCAGATTAACTAACGCGCGTAATATGGCTTGAGGCGCACGACATGGACGACTTCAGGTCGCGCACGGCGCTGCTGAGAGTTCGTAATGCCGTCAGGGACAACCTCGTAGTCGAATGCGCCGAGGAGTCGAAGTACCCTGTACGGTCCGAAGTAACCTCGAAGAAGCTTCTCACTAAGTCACCGTCGGCGTATTGGCATCCATACTCATACACGGTCACCGGGTTGGTATTCCATGTGGCGTCGTCGAAGGTTGTAGCGGCGGCTGTCAGTCGTCTGCAGGTTCTTGATCCGTAGGCGGGCGAGCTGTCGTGCTTCTTCGGCGCGCTGTAGGCAGGTGGTCACGTCGATATTTTCCTCGTCGGTCACGTTTGGTAACATGGCGTCGAGCGTCGTTGCCGGGCTTCGTCCGTAGACCAACTTGTATGGCGTCATCTGCGTCGTTTCTTGTACGGCCGTGTTGTACGCGAAGGTCACGTATGGAAGGATGGCGTCCCACGTCTTGTGTTCGACGTCGACGTACATGGCCAGCATGTCGGCGATGGTCTTATTGAGACGCTCGGACAGGCCGTTGGTCTGTGGGTGGTACGCGGTGGTCCGGCGGTGGCTGTATTCCAAGATTGCTTGAGTTAGGACAGCCGTAAACGCCTGTAGCGAGAACGGTAGACGTGACGGCGGCCAACGTGGCCGTGTCGTTGTCTCGCCACTTTATTTGTAAGGCGATTGCCGAAGCGGAGCGGCGGCGGCTGCAGCGTTCAAACCGCCAGGAGCGTGGGCACGTTCTTATCTACCTCGTGGGCACGGAGCGTGGGCACGTTCTTATCTAGCCTCGAGCGCAGCTCATGCCTAGCGCTCGAGGCGCGGCGCGGTGGTTGGAAAATGACGATGATGATGACGCTACACGCCGTACCTCTGTCGGTGATGGGAACCTCTGGGGCGCCATGACGCAAGACGATGTGCTCCACGAAGAACTTGGCTACCTCGGCGGCACTGCCTTTGGGCAAGACCTTTGTCTCGGCGTAGCGGGTGAGGTAGTCAGTTCCCACGACGATCCACTTTTTTCCGGTATTGGACGTCGGGAACGGCCCCAGTAAGTCCATCCCGATTTGCTGGAACGGCCGCCGAGGTGGCTCGATAGGCTGCAGAAGTCCGGCTGGCCTAGTGGGCGGTGTCTTGCGTCGCTGACAGTCCCGGCAGGTCTTTACGTAAAGGGTGACGTTGGCGGAAAGGCGCGGCCAGTAGTACCTCTCCTGTATTCTTGCTAGCGTGCGAGAAACACCCAGGTGTCCAGACGTCGGGTCGTCGTGCAGACCCTGGAGGTCCTCTGGCCGCAATCTCGAGGGTACCACGAGAAGGCAATCGGCTCGAAGCGGTGAGAAGGTCTTCTTTAGGAGAACACCGTTGCGCAAGAAAAACGACGTCAGTCCCCGCGTGAATACCTTCGGAACAACGGTGGTCCTGCCCTCGAGGTATTCCACAAGGCCCCTGAGTTCTGGGGCCGCTCTCTGTCGTTCGGCGAAGTCGTCGGCACTTATGGTTCCCAAGAAGCAGTCGTCCTCCTTGTCGTCCTGCGGCGGTGGGGCGACGGGGGCGCGAGACAGGCAGTCAGCGTCGGAGTGATTTCTTCCGGACTTTTAAACGACGGTAATGTCGAATTCTTGAAGTCGTAGGCTCCACTGTGCGAGCCGACCTGAAGGGCCCTTCAAGTTAGCTAGCCAACACAATGCGTGGTGGTCGCTCACAACTTTGAAGTGCCTGCCGTAGAGCTAGGGGCGAAACTTGGATGTAGCCCAGATGATCGCTAGGCACTCCTTTTCCGTTGTGGAATTGTTCGTTTCTGCCTTTGATATCGACCGGCTAGCATAACTGATGACCCTTTCCTGCCCGTCAGTCTTCTGCACAAGGACGGCGCCGAGTCCTACGCTGCTTGCGTATCGGCGTATTCATCGAAATGCGCTAGTATCGGAGGCATCTGAAGGCGTCGTTTCAGTTCTTTAAATGCTTCGATTTGCGCCGTTTCCACACTTGAGTGGCACGTCGGTCTTCGTGAGGTGAGTTAGCGGCTCGGCGATTCGTGAAAATTCCTTGACGAAGCGCCTGTAGTAGGCGCACAAGCCGAGAAAACGGCGCACGGCTTTGGTGTCGGTGGGTGGCGGGAAGGCAGCGATCGCAGCTGTTTTCCGCGGGTCTGGGCGAACACCATCGCTGCTGATAACGTGAGCTAAAAACAAGAGCTCCTCGTAAGCGAAGCGGCACTTTTCAGGCTTCAAGGTGAGGCCGGAGGTCTTGATTGCTTCAAGTACAGCTTCAAGGCGCCGGAGGTGTTCGTCGAAGCTTGAGGCAAGCACAACGACGTCGTCCAAGTACACGAGGCACGTCTGCCACTTCAAGCCATCCAGCACTGTGTCCATAACACGTTGGAATGTCGCAGGTGCCGAACAAAGACCGAAGGGCATGACCTTGAACTCGAAGAGGCCGTCTGGTGTTATAAAGACCGTCTTTTCTCGGTCTCTCTCGTCGACTTCGATTTGCTAGTAGCCGGTCTTGAGGTCCATCGACGAAAAGTACTTCCCGTTGTGAAGTCGATCCAGGGCGTCGTCTATCCGTGGAAGAGGGTACACGTCCTTCTTCGTGATTTTGTTCAGGCGACAATAATCGACGCAGAAACGTAGGGTTCCATCCCTCTTCCTCACTAACACTACGGGAGACGCCCACGTACTCTTGGACGGCTGGATTATGTCGTCGCGTAGCATTTCGTCGACTTGTTTCTTAACGGCGTCACTTTCTCGCGTCGACACCCGGTAGGGACTCTGACGGAGTGGTCGAGCATTTTCTTCCGTTATGATACGGTGTTTAGCAAGCGGCGTTTGCCGGACCCGTGATGACGACGAGAAACAGTCCTTGTATTTCCTCAGAAGGCATCGGAGCTGTTGTTGTTGGCGAGCGGGAAGGCTTGAGTTTACGTCGAAGGATGGCCAGGCATTGCGGTTGTCGTTGTAGCTTCGTCAGAATCTGAAAACACAAACGCATCGCTGACAGCCAAGATTTCTTCGATGTATGCGATCGTCGTGCCCCTGCTCAGGTATCTGTATTCTTGGCTGAAGTTCGTTAGCATCACGCTTCCTTTTCCTTCGTGCAACCGAGCAATGCCCCTTGCGACGCAAATGTCACGGTCTAGCAGCAAACGCTGATAGCTCTCGATGACACCTTCGATGCATTCAGCTAGAGTGTACTAGAACAGGGGAGTGCCCGGAACGAGCTTCGAAAAGTGAAGCCCAAACAGGGTCAATCCGCTTGCAGCGCTGCGATCGGTAGTCTGCAATGTGTCGTCGTTTAAGAATTGCGCGCGGCTCCGCCGAAGTGGCGCAAGTGTAGAATGCCCGCTTCCCACTCAAAACGCCTGGGTTCGAATCGCAGCTGCAGATGGTGGGTTTTTATTCTTAGTGTCACCTTTTGTAGCTGTATTGGTTTTCCTTTGTTTCTTAAAACTAGCTTAGATTGCTACGTGTTGGTTCAAAAAGTAACGCAATATGTGAAGTGAAATAAACGAAATTTGACAGTGAGCGCAGTTATCTGCAGCGCCACTACACGGGATTGAACAAAAACGTAAAGTATGGCCTCCGAGATTTTCGCAAATATCAGACTCGAAACAAGATTTCACATTTTACGTTACTTTTTGTAGCAATACGTAGCAACAGAAGCTAGTTTTAAGAAATAAAGTAAAAAACCAACACAGCTATATCAGGTGGCACTAAGAATAAAAAATCACAGCATATCCACGGAGTGAATGATGATGAGTGGGCGAAGCTGCGGAGGTTCATCGGTAAACCGTGAATCTTCCGTGAATTCTGCCCAGTACATCATCACCGACGTGAGATCGGGCGCGTTTATACTAAAGGTTCGATGAGTTATGACGACTTGCAGCGCACTTTAATTTTACATGTACGCTGTGAATTTTCATTGTTTAGAAAACCATTGCTTAGAAAACATCTGGCGTCTTTCATTAAGCAGCTGGCGTCTTTTCGTTTTGCTTTAGAAACATCTGGCGTTCTTTCGTTTTGCTTTTACAAAACATCTGGCGTCTTTTGTTGGTTTATTTCATCAATCAACGGCGTTTTGAACAAAATTTTTATTGTTTAATCACGCACAGGAGAAATCTCACCAGGCACTACCTTGGAGGTAAAGAATGGCTTCTAATGGGAATGAGAGACAGAAGAAGTCGGCTTTTAGCTAACGCTGCGAATTTTTTATTGTTCAACAACGCACAGGAAAAATCTCCCACCGGCACCACCTTGCAGGTCAAAGCGTAAGACTGGTTACATACTACGCTACGAGGGACGAACGGGTGCCGCTATAAGGAGCTTCGCCCCTAAAACCCACCATCTACTGCTGCGACTCGAACCCAGGCCTTTTGGGTGGGAAGCGGGCATTCTACCCCTGCGCCACTTTGACGGAGCCGCGCGCAACTCTTAAACGACGACACATTGCAGACTACCGATCGCAGCGCTGCAGGTGGATTGACCCTGTTTGGGCTTAACTTTCTGTACATTGGTGCTGCGGCCGTTCCGAGCACTCCCCTGTTCTAGTACACTCTAATTCAGCCGTTTCGGTGCCGACGGGAATTATGATGCTGGATCTAGGAGGAATGGTGACTTGATCCTCGAGCACGTTCTGGGCATGTTGACATGGGTTCGTATCCGGCGGTGTCGCTTTCTCCGACGATAGGGTTATCAACTTGGTTCTTAAGTCGATGACGGCGCCGTGGTCACTTAGGAAGTCCATTCCAAGTATCACATCCCTGGAGCAGTTTTGAAGGATTACGAAGCTCGCAGGATAAGTCCGCCGTGCAGATACCAATCGGCGTTATGAATTGGCCTCCAGCGGTCCGGATCTCGGGGCCTTCCCAAGCAGTCCTAACTTTCTTCAACTTTGCTGCGAACGGCCCACTGATGACGGAATAATC
This sequence comes from Rhipicephalus sanguineus, assembly GCF_013339695.2. Lineage (NCBI taxonomy): Eukaryota > Metazoa > Arthropoda > Arachnida > Ixodida > Ixodidae > Rhipicephalus > Rhipicephalus sanguineus. The sequence continues at coordinate 231,507,438 of NC_051177.1, read as the reverse complement.
GGCTCTAGTATCGACGAGAGCGGTGACGTTGTGGCCGTCGATCAGAACGTCGAGGTCGCTTGTCCGCAGTCTTGCGCTGCGGTTACGTCGCGTCGTCGGGTCACGGCTACGTCGGTTTGCACCGCTGCTTCCGCGTTGCGTCGTCAGGTCTCCTTCCGGTCGCAAAGTTTCGTCGTCAGGACGTCGACGTCGTTCGGCGTGCGGCGAGGGCTCGGAACATCGTCGCGGTGTCGTCGTCGACGACGGAGGATCTTCAGCATTTCGTCGTTCAACAACCGCAGCTCCATCAGTTGCTGCCCTTAGTTTTCCGCATATGGGCTAGGCGACCGGCCCCGGTTTGGGCCAGTGTACTGCCGGCGGTGCGGTGACATGTAGCGGCCGGGCGACGGCGAGCGGGAAGGTCGTCGTTCTTGCCACTGCGTGCCTGTGAGGTAGTCGTTGATCAAGCGAGGCCGTTCGCCTGGCTGCGGGCGCGGCGCTTTGACGGCGAATTCGCGTAGCCCCATCTGTCGGTACTTGCAGCGGCGGTACGTGTGGCCGGCCTCCCCGCAGTGGTAGCAGAGCCGGCGGTTGTCAGGGGCGCGCCAAACGTCGGTCTTCCTCGGCGTGTATCGCTGGCCGGCTGGCGGGTGGTATGACGTCGGTGGTGGCGGCGGTCGTGCCTGGCGGCGGAACTGCTGGGGCGGCGCACCGTCTTGACGTGGGCGAGGAGGGGGGGGCGTTGCGTCGGGCTGCAGCAGCATAGCTCATTGCTTGCAGCTGCGGCGGTGTCGGCCGAGGAACAACCAGTGACTGTTAGATTTCCTCGCGTACAACGTCAGCAATCGACGTCACTTCGGACGGTGCAAAAGGTGCGAGCTTTCGCAGCTCCTCTCGTACGATGGCTCGGATCGTTTCGCGCAAGTCGTCGGATCCGAGGGCATGAACAGCTGCGCTGTCTTGAAATGCGCGGCGATTGTACTGCCGGGTGCGCATCTCCAGCGTCTTCTCGATGGTCGTGGCTTCTGAGACGAATTCCTGGACGGTAGTCGGTGGATTCCTCATAAGTCCAGCAAAGAGCTGTTCCTTTACTCCTCGCATGAGGAGACGAACCTTCTTCTCTTCGGGCATGTCAGGGTCAGCATGGCGGAACAGTCGGTTCATCTCTTCCGCGAAGATTGTCACCTTTTCATTCGGGAGCGGCACCCGAGTTTCCAGTAATGCGGCGACCCATTCCTTTCGCACGACGCTTGTGAACGTTTCCAGGAAAGCGCTGCGAAAGATGTCCCAGGTTCGAAGATTTGATTCCCGATTCTCGAACCAAGTCCTTGCCGCGTCCTCCATGTAAAAGTACACGTGGCCCAGCTTGTCCTCGGTGTTCCAGTTGTTGAATGCTGAGACCCTTTCGAACGCCTCCAGCCAGGTTTCGGGGTCATCGCTTGGCGATCCATGGAAGGTAGGCGGCTCCCTGGGCGGCTGCATCACGACAGCTGCAGGGGACACTGCGGCTGTCATCGTGCCAGTTGTCTTCGTCGCCGTGGCTCTTGGCTTGTCCGGTAGGAGTCCAAATTGAGGGAGTAGTCCTTTGAGTCTCCGGCTTGCTCGACTGTCCCTGATGGTGTCGGTGTCTTCTTCACGAGTGGGGCTGGGTTCACCGCTTGACGGGGGCGTCCGGAACATGAACGTACCCAGCACCTCCACCAGATTTCACGTGGTCGTGACGTCGACGAAGGCAGCAGTCAGCGCGTCAGAGATGAAACTCTTTATTTGGCCGAACTTGTGGCCGGGAAACTGAAAAGCAATACACTGATAGCGGCGAACAGAGCGTCGACCGTCGATAAACTGACAAGCGGTGAAGCGCGTCGGCTTTTATACAGGCGCTATCGAAATTTCCAGCGATATCGCTGCTTGTTGCGCAATCTCAAGAATAAGCTCGAGTGTTGGCGTCTTGCGGGCAATCTTAACAAAATGGTCTACAATAATCGCGAAGCTTCTCGAACGATCAGGTGTTTGCGCTGAGCGTTGCTGACAGTCTTTGTGGGAAAAAACCGAATACAGCAAAAGTGATAAGAAGAAACGCACGTGGCAGTATGACGATGGGCCATGGATTCGTTCAACTGCTAGCCCTTCAATGACAATGCTTCTGATGCGGTACGGCCGTCTCATTTGTGTATACCTTGTTACGTTACAACGCGGGTCATGCGAAGAAACAAGACAAGATGGCCTCGCACCGGACGGTGGTCTTTCGAGAGTGATGGCAGTGGCTCTTGGCGTCGCGGCACCTCGATTACTTTAGTAGAGAAACTGGCGCTACACCGCGCGAATTATGGAAAAGAACGCTACCCACACTACGTGTTCTGTAATATTTCAGTACGCTGTACCTACATGCTGCTCTCCTACTGTTACGTCACGGTATTCGCCTGGTGTGTGAAATCGCGGTCATTATGCGACAACTGTGTAGTTGTCGTGTGGCGGTGGTTAGTCTTGCGTTGGATTTGGAATGCTTTTTCACAAAGGTGAGTGAGACTGTTAGTGATTACCTACTGTGCACAGCTGTCATTACAAGCGCATTTTGTGTTGAGTTTCGCACGCCAAAGCAAAATCCTGAGAACGAGAGATACGTACTGCACGCGTGCATAAGTCCGTCCTAATTCTCAGTGATGGCATGCGTATTCCAAAACGCGTGTCATTGAGAATTTTGGCCTAATTGACAGAAGTGATTTTTCAGATATGTGCAATTATGATGCAGGTTAACGTTAAAATGCGGCCACGGCGGCCACATTTCAATGGGGGCGAAAGGCAAAGAACGCTTATGTGCTTATGTTCGGGTGCACGTTAAAGAAACCCAGTTTATCGAAACTAATCCGTAGTTCCACACTACAGCGTGCCTCATAATCATACGGTGGCTTCGACACGTCAAACTGCAGCAAGTATATGTTATCGTACTTTCACGCATGCACTGTCCAGTGGTATCACGTTTGCTAAAATGCTGTAAAAATTAACTTTCATGCTTCTTTATATTGCTTGTTGTATTGATAAGTGCTATAAGTGCTGTGTAAAACTAAAAACGCGTGCTCTTGCCAAGTATGTTAACGCCGAAAAAAATTGAATTATTGGTGTACAATCTAAGGTGTTCATTAAAACAAGACTGTTTTGTGAAGCGGGACCTACTGTATTTATGACAAGCAGATCGTGCGCAAACGTTTACAAACAACACGAGACACACGGAAGTATGCGGCGCATCGCGCACACGCCATGCCTATAAAAAAAGAAAAAAAACGCCACACACGTTACTGAACAAATAGAACAAAAACAATGAACGTCACTCGTGTGTTGCTCGCATCAATCCTAGGTACAATTGCACTCGACTGGCCGAGATCAGTTGCACTGGATAGTCTGGTCTGAGGCTGCCGAGTGAGCGCGAAAGGGCGGCCGCTCTCCGTAGCACGGAATCACAATGCAACTCCGCGTGCGCATGCGCGCACGTGCAAGTCACGTGGTTGAGGAGAAATGTTTCTCCCTTGGCGCTTGCCGCAAGAGGGCGCGACGAGTAAATCGCCCGCAAAGGAGAAAGTCGCCGTTCTGAAGGAGGAACAGAGCCCGTTGCTCTATTCTCGATCCCTTTTTAGATGCGAAGCAGCTCTTTGACTAGCCTGTGTAACGCTGTCCCTCCGTCCGCACGAACGCGAGGCAACGCGCTTCCGTCGGCGCAGATGTTGGGGCGGCGCCAAGTAGGTCATGCCGCAGCTGGGCGTTGACGTCAGCCTCCCCTCGCAGGTGCGCGCGTACGTCACTTTCCCTCACCCGCCGGAGCGCCCGCAGCTGCCGGCTCCAACGCCCGCTCGCCTCCCGTGTCTGCGTTTCAAACAAACGTTTACACCAGTAAACGCTACACCGAGTTTCGCTTCAAACGAATCTTCCAGCGCTCACCGCAGCACCCGCGTTCAACCCGTGACGCCACCCGTGCGCAAAGGTGCTGCTTCGCATCCCATCAAGGTTGCCTTCGGGGAGATGGTCCAATTTTTTTTTATAGTGATGCTTCAATAGTTTTATTTGTGTGTTTTCAGCAGTATCATAGGGCAGCCGTTCCGAATGTCCACGTCATCCGCTGCGTTGTTGCTACTGCCATATGTCACAAATCCATCAACACTTCCTGCGGTCGAATTTCCAAGAAAGTGTTCGGACCACGCACTATGTCTTCACTAGAGTGATTGAGTGAATTGCCGCGGCATTCAGTGACCTTGCAATCTGCGACTCGGCTGACAAAACTGTTGCTATCCCCACAAGCCAGAAAACAGTCGCCCGCATAGTGATGAACGGAGAAAGATCCGCACCGTCAAGCCCGGTCATATTGCCGCGCGTCTTATTTTTCATGAGTTGAAGCTTCACCCACGAACCCTGTGGGCAACGCACTGCGCTGGCCGCGCCGCAATGTGTAAGAAGCTTCGCGATTGTTTTAGAACGTCCCGTTGAGATTGCGCGCCGCACGCGAATGTTCCAGCTTTGTCGAGAGATAACGCCGCCAGCAGCGATATCGCTGGAAAGTTCGATAGCGCCTGTAAAAAGCCGATGCGCTTGACCGTTTGTCAGTTGATCGACGGACGCCGCTTTGTTCGCCGCAATCCGTGCTCCTCGTGCGTCGCTTGTAAAGTGACTATTTCGTTTCTTGGCACACGTTCGCCAAATAAAAGACTCGTTCTTATCCTGCTGACTTCTGACTTCGTCCACGTCATGACCACGTGACAATACCGAACTAGGCTAAATTAAATTATCCTACATATCGAACTATTTTCGCATACGACAAAGCTTTAACGCCATGGAATAGGAACACCTACGGCTACATCGAACCAAAATAGTCGGAACTTTATACATTGAACACACAAGATGTCGGCTCTCCCTCACAAGAAGGTGGATGTTGCTCACGGAAGCGGACTTTCGCGCATGCGTTTCGGATAGATCAGGAGGGCGCCGCGCAGAGAAAGTGGAAAGTGGTGCTTGCCATCACGCGCTCTTTCCGATCATCACTCGTCGTATACGGTCGACGTTCTCTTAAGAGCGAAAAACGATCGGAGACTTATTTCTGCGCTGTGTGCCCGCGGTGCATGCATTCACAAAGTAAAGAGCAATGTTTTATGAGATGCGCTGTTTACGTGGGTACCATATTTTCTCGCGTATAACTCGCTCCCGCGTATAACCCGCACATCGAAATAGAAACCGCGTGAAGTGTTCCTTCAGTGTAATTCACGCAAACATTGAGCGACAGAGAGACGGGCCGCCATTTATACTTCCTGTTCCAAACGCGACTTGTTCTCCTTCTCCCGGATCTTGCTCCTTGGTGCTTCAGGCACAGACCGCTACACTTTCCCGGACTTCATTATTCACACTTCCTGGCGTAGTATTTATTGTTGCTGCTGTTTGAGGCGCATTCTGTCTGCGTGGAGTGTCGCTGGTACCAGGTAGTCTTCAAGATGCCATGTTGCGAAGCCGTCTTGATAAATTGAAAGGGCTTATCATTGGATCACCTCATTCCTTTCCGCACTAGTCTCCAGGTTGTATGTCTGCTGTTCATGTTCCATTCTCTTATTGTAGGCCTCTTGCTGCTTCGCAGTTTTCCTTCTCTCGGAAAGCACCAGATTTTCGAGAAGGCCCAGTTCGTGGTCTGCTGGAAGCACTGGTACAGTCCCTGAAGCTACCAAAAGATGATGGTATCTGTAGTTTATTTTTTATTTATTTATTTACAGATACTGCAATCACCATTTGGTGATTTTAGCAGGGTGGTACATCAAGTTAGTTATGAACAATTGGTAAGTACAATGACATATAGTATATACATGTTATACAATGAATACAGGGAAAAAAAAATACTTCAACGGGCAAAAACATACAATAAAAATACAAGAATACATTACACAATCATGTACAGTAGTATGTACTACGATTCAACTGATTAGTGCACTTTCTAATTTCAATGAAAACAATGCCAATGAGGGTGCTGAGACAATTGCATTAGTTAATTTATTCCACTCGACTATGGTGCGAGGAAAGAATGAATACTTAAAGCAATATTGCGTGTGGGAAAGGGGGTTATGGTGAGGTCATGTCTCTGCCTGGTAGAGTAGCCAGAAGAAAAAGAAAAAATATCAGCTATGTCTACTTGATAATGGCCGTTAATCAGTTGATACAAAAACTTAAGCCTTGAGTTACGGTATCTTAATGACAAAGGTGAAAGTTGAGCTCTGGTTAATAGGTCCGTAACAGAAGTCCTTGAAAAATTATTGTAAATAAAACGCGCTGCTCGTTTTTGCACTTTTTCTAATTTGTTAATGTTAGTCTTAGTAAACGGATCCCATATAATAACGGCGTAATCTAATATTGGTAAAACAATTGATTTGTACGCTAAAAGGCGCAAGCGCCATTGGATCGCCAAGGAGCGCCAGGACATGATAGCAAATGTGAACAATAGGTGGCCGTATTCGCCGCGAGATCGGGCTATAGGTGGCAGAACCGTCGCCTTGTTTGTGTTGATAGGCGGTCGGCGACGCTTATACACATGTACGCAGCGGCGCTTCGCCGTAGGCAGTTTGAGTCGACTGTCGGCGAATAACGCGTGTTGACTACAGCCTAATGTAGAGTTACTGTATATGCTACCTTTAGGTAGCAGAGTTGCGCATATGTCTGGCTAGCAACCACAGCTGTGCGGTAAAGTCGCACTCCGTTTTTTCAGGCAACATGCCTATCGTATCGCCGCTTAACATGTCGGGCGTGTCGAAGACCGCCGATAAACATTGGCTGTCGATGGCTAGTGTTAATCCAGTTCGCTGCAGCGGCGGCGTCGAGAAATACAGAAATTGGCCCGAGCGTCAGTTTCTCCGCAATGCATGGTTGTTAGCGGCGTTTGTAAGACAGATGCGGAACTCTGCTACCTAAAGGTAGCACATGCAGTAACTCTTGCCTAATGGTGATGTACACGCCCTCCATTGCCACATTAATCCACCAAACCGGCCTAACGTACCTATTACGTGTGAGAGAAGCGCAATCTGCCAATTAATGAGGTACTGGCCTTCGGTCACATTCGTGTTTTGCACTGTGCTCGACGTATTTCCTTGCTTTAATTGCACGTGTTTATATTGTATGTTGCCTATACCACGACATAAATAGTGTTGTGCGACTGAGGCAATGAAGTATTTACTTCCTGCTCTAGCGGCTACAAAAGAAAGAGAGCCTGTATTTTTGCGTAACTAGATGAAGTAGAACCTGTGCACATTGCTCTTTGTTTGCATGAATACGCGTACTGCAGTAGAAATGCCTGGCCTCAGGTCTTTATTACCGCTAACCATCGTCTTCAGACGCCAGTTCATGCTTTGCGGTATCAAAAGGATTTTGCAAATCGCCGACACTTCACGAGATGGTGTCGCTAAAATTCTACATTGTCACATCTACATTTAGTACTTTTTCTTCATTTAGGACGACGCCAAACGCACTATGTGATGTGCTTATACGACAAAGTGGTACCCACATTAAAATGATTTTGGCGAATGGACGGTACGATGGTTAGAACAAGCGCCATACCGACACGTCCATGCGCTCACTTAATAGAGTGCATACAAGTCTCGTAAGGCGAAATGCTTATGCATATCGTGTAGGCATACGTACAAGCATTTGATATTGTGCTAGCACAAAGAAATCAGATGTAACCTGAGGACGTGCATGAGGTACGCACACATGCGAACATGGCGTGGCTAGCAGATGACGCAAGGAGCCATCCACACCACGGGGTTTCGTCCGCTCCCCGCTAGGTGCCGACTCTGCTCGATCTCGCGGCCAATAGGGGCCTAAGATTCTGAGGGGTAAAGGCGGGTAGAACATATAGGTATTGTCACGGGGTCTAACGGCCCTGACTCTTAATAAACTTGTACTCTCTCTCTCTCTTGTCACGGGGTCGTGACGTCGACAAACTCTTTATTTGGCCGAACTTGTGGCCTAAAAATGAAAACCGAAACTACAGCAATACACGCTGTACACTGATAGCGGTAAACAGGGCGTCGGCCGTCGATAAAACTGAAGATCGCTGAGATGCACCGTCTATCATACATCACGCATCGAACTTTCCAGCCTTATCACTGGTGGTCGCGCAAGCTCTGGAATAATGTTGACTATTCACGTCTTGTGCAAAATCTTAACAAAATGATCTACTACAATCTGGAATCTTCTGAGACATTGTGGCACGCTTTGCACAAGACAGCAGCTACACTTCCAATGGGCCAGTAACACAAAACATCGAAAGAAATGAGCGTGTGTGGCAGGGGCGTAGCCAAGGGGGGGGTTGGGGGGGTTCAAACCCCCCCCGAAATTTTTCAGTTTTGCTTGCGTATATATACACGCACACATACAAACGCACGCACGAACATACACAAAGTATGGATGAACCCCCCCCCCCGAAAAAAATTTCTGGCTACGCCCCTGGTGTGTGGCATTGCCCCCCTCTGCAAAGGCATGGTCCCGATGCTTTTAACAGAACATGGAAGGGCAAAACAAATGCATACAGAAGGGAAATACAATAATAAAGCAAGAAAGGACCACAAGCAATAATTACAAGCAAAATTACAATAAAAAAGCAAAAGGTACAGTCCTCTGGTTCACTAAAGCGTATAAAACGGCTTAAGACGCACGACATGAACGACTTCAGGTCGTGCACGGCGCCGTTGAGAGTTCGTAATGCCGCCCGGGATAACCTCGTAATCAAGATTGCCGAGACGTCGAAGCCCCTCGTATGGCCGAAGTATCGACGAAGAAGTTTTTCACTAAGTTCACGTCGGCGTATCGGCGTCCAGACCAAAACGCAATCGCCGGGCTGGTATTCCACGGAGCGCCGTCGAAGATTGTGTCGGCGGCTGTCCGTCGTCTGCTGATTCTTGATGCGCAGGCGGGCGAGTTGTCGGGCTTCTTCGGCGCGCTGAAGGTAGACAGTCATGTCGAGGTTTTCTTCGTTGGTGACGTTGGGTAGCATGGCGTCGAGCGTCGTTACCGGGTTCCTTCCGAATACCAACATGTATGGCGTCATCTGCGTCGTTTCTTGCACGGCCGTGTTGTACGCGAAGGTCACGTACGGAAAGATGGCATCCCACGTCTTGTGTTCGACGTCGACGTACATGGCCAGCATGTTGGCGATGGTCTTATTTAGACGCTCGGTGAGGCCATTGGTCTGTGGGTGGTAGGCTGTGGTCAGGCGGTGGCTTGTTTCGCTGTATTTCAAGATCGCCTGAGTAGTGTATGCAGGAAAGGCCGTACCTCTGGCGGTGATGACATCTGGGGCACCATGACGCAGGCCGATGTTCTCAACGAAAAACTTCGCTACCTCGGCGGCACTGCCTTTGGGCAGGGCCCTTGTCTCGGCGTAGCGTGTGAAGTTGGTATAGCTACTATGCTCCATTTGATTCCGGACGTCGACGTCGGGAACGGCCCCAGTAAGTCATTCCTGATTTGCTGAAACGATCGGCGAGGTGGTTCGATGGGCTGCAGAAGTCCTGCTGGCCTTGTCGGCGGTGTCTTGCGTCGCTGACAGTCCCGGCATGTCCTCACGTAGCGAATGACGTCAGCGGTAAGAGGTGGCCAGTACTTTTCTTGTATCCTCGCAAGCGCGCGGGAAAGGCCGAGGTGGCCAGCCGTCGGGTCGTCGTGCAGGGCCTGCAGAACTTCTGGTCGTAGTGCCGAAGGTACAACAACAAGGCCCGGGCCGGAGAGAAGTACTTCTTTACGAGGACGTCGTTTTTGAAGAAAAATGACGCCAATCCTCGCCTGAATACTTTCGGAACAACGGCGGTTTTGCCCTTGAGGTATTCCATAAGGCCCCTGAGCTCCGGTTCCGCTTGCTGTCGTTCAGCGAAGTCGTCGGCAATTATGGTTCCCAAGAAGCAGTCATCATCGTGGTCGCGCAAGTTCTGAAATAATCTTGACTACTCGCGTCATGTGCGAAATCTTAACCAAATGATCTACTACAATCTGGAATCTTTTCAGACATTCTGGCACGCTTTGCACAAGGCATCAGCTACACATGGAATGGACCGGTAACAGAAAACATAGAAAGAAAGGAGCGGGTGTAGCAGTATTATAATCATGAGAATGACGTGAAATATGTGTATACGTGAAATATGTGTACAGTCAATGCATAGCAATTGGTCGTGATAATAAAAATATGGGGATATGGTATGAGCTCGAATGCCTCGTCAACGCCCTTGGGTCCAAGTGCCGCGAGGCAGGTCCTTTTCTAATGTAGCTGCCGCAGCAGCACCTATTTTCAGAGGTTGTGCTACGGTTTGCCTGAAAGTATGACGTCAAAACTATTTAGATCCTTTAAAAAGGCGAACAACTATTCGTATTTAAAAAGCGGTTCCCTACCGATGAACATGGAAGGGTGTACTGGAAGTTGCTGTGTTGGTATGGTAACGAGAAGTGTTTTTTTTTCGAATAGCGTCTAATTCATTGCATTGCATGAAAATATGAGGCACGGTGGCTGGTTCACCCCATTTATCACACAATGGTGGATCGCCACCGGACAGAAGGTGTGTGTGTACTGGAGTGTAACCACTCATTAGTCTGCAGATTGACTTCTGTGTGGCGTGACTTCGATACTAGCGGCCAATTGCCCAGATGTGGCTTGATACGTGTAGTTTATTTTGTGTTTGCCTATTCCGTGACCTCTGCCAAAAAGCCCTGATCTCTCTGCTTAGGAAATGTTGTAGGTCTATCAGGGGGCCAGGTAGGGATTAGACCACTGCACGGGCCCGGGCCGAACCGAAAGCCCGGGCCGGGCCGTCCGAAACGTTTCTCGGCGGGCCCGGGCTGGGCTCGGGCTTCAAAGTGCGGGCCCGGCCCGGGCCCGGGCTTGAAGCCGCGGGCCTGGGTCCGGCTTGAGTCTGCAGGCCGGGCCGGACTCGGACCCGCTCATAAGGCTTAGGTCGGGCCTTCGAGCACGCGCGAACGTTGTGCATTGCATGGTCTAAGGCATTCTGTGCCAAGCTGAAGTGACACATGCAAAAAGCTGGCTCTCAGTAGAGCTTAGAAGTAGAAGGGTGAAACCTTTCATTTGGAATAGCATCAAGTATGGTGTGTAGCAGCTTGATTATATAATTATATTGTACATGGCGATTACGTTTCCGTGACGACGTTAGAATATGAACGATTTATATTTCATCTGATTTTGGTGGCTGTTCACCATATATAACGCTAACGTTTTTTATCTTGTTGCAAAAAATTAATAATCGGGAGGCTCTTTTAAAAAGTTGTGTAATTATTGTTTCCAACGCGAATGTAGAAAAGAGCATTAAAGAAAATATCCCGGGTTTGCTTCTATCCGCTTCTTCATGATAGTTGTATACCTCTTTTAAATAAATTTTGTGGCTATGCTTTATTTTCACTATACTGTTATTGTAATGCTTGCCATGTACCATATATAGCAACATTTCATTTATATTCATTGCTATTACGTGCCAAAAACACGATATGATTAAGAGGCAAGCCGTAATCGGGACCAGAATAATTTAGACCACCTGGAGTTTTTAGAGGCGAAGCTTCTTATACCGTGGGTCTGTCCATCCTCCGTTTGTAGCGTTGTATTAGCCACCTCTAGCTCGTGAGAAGCGCGCGTTCTTGTATGCTGTAGAAGACGACGTTGACGAGTGAGACTCTCGTGCGTGTTCGCCTGTGTGGCATTCTTTCTTCTTTACTGCGCGCGTTCTGGTATGCAGTAGAAGAAGAAGACGTTGACGAGTGACACTCTTGGCACGCTTTCTCTTTAGCTCGGAGTCGCCAGATGCAAGACAAGGCTGCGGAACGGAGGGCACGGAAAGCGGCGGCAGCGCGCGCTCGCAGACAGAATCCTGAGGTGAGAGCCCGAGAGGTCGAAGCTGCACGTCGACGGCGCGAAGCAGATTCCGCCGTTCGAGCCCACGAAGCCGAAGCTGCTCGACAAGCTGCACGGCTGCGGCGCGAAGAGCCCGCCGTTCGAGCCCGCGAGGCCGAAGCTGCACGGCTGCGGCGCGAATCGGATCTTCCAAATGTGAAGGACCGTGAGGCAGCGAGAAAGCGCGCGTACCGGCAGGCAGAGCCCGAGGCTGTGCGAGCACGTGAAGTGGCTGCAAAACGCATCAGGCGGGCTCTGCCCGAAGGCGCCGACGCGCGCTTCCAGCGGGACTTCCTTGATAACAGTTTCGGCCGTAGTTGCGGTGCGTGCAACAGATTGTGGTTCTCAATCTAGTCACACTATCTTCCATCAAGAAGGACCACGCTCGCGCCAATGCCATCGCTTGCTGCAGCGCGTGTTCGCTTCGCCCCACTCATCATCATTCACCACGTGGATATATCCCTATCGGAAAAACTACCATGGTGGATACTGGAAAAGGTGGTGGATATAGTGGAAATAATGCTGGGTATGCTGGAAATCATGGTGTTTTAGTGGACAGTGGTGGGTGGCATGGTGTACGTTAGCTGGGTAAGGTGGAAAGGATGGTGGACGATGGTGGAGAGTAGCAGCAAAATACTGGGTAGGGGTAAGAGACAGCGCCCACTATGGCGCGAATGGTGGAAAGCAGCGAGGGAATGGTGGGTGAGGAAAATGATGGTGTACCGGCTGCACCATGCCGGAGAAGCTGCGCCAAACACCGTCATAATACTCGAAAGCACTGGCAACTACGATGAGTTTAATGTGAAATATCATTGCAGTGCAAATGAACAGCATTTTGAGCTTGTTGGTAATGCCTAATGGAGCAATGTAAAACTCAATAGACAGGATCGAACTTGTTTTGTATTTGTAATACACCCCTTTTGAGCATGCCTTTTTTTTATTTCTTATTGACTGACATGAAATAAATCTATATTTTTGTGGTGAGTGGACGAGCCCCCTGAGCTTTCGTTTTCAATGCTACATTTGTTTGCAGTACCTATTGTATCGATCGCGAAAAAATGCTGATTATTAGTAAATTGCCTGATTATTAGTAAATTTTAATACGATTTTCCTGGCTGAGAATATTGATTCGAGCACGAAGAAAAAGCAAAATTAGTGATCACTGGATAGCAGTTAATTTTTGGACTTCCGTGGGATGTAACTACCCGAGACCACGCCTGTTGCGCTTTAACATTCGCGCTGAATTTGCTGCTCGCTCACATTTATGATAAGGCTGGAAGTAAACATCAACATCATGTGCGCTACGGATGTAAACGTTGAGAAAAAGGCCCGTGAAATGCATGCTGCAACCGAATCACCTCGCGTAAACAGATTGACAATGTACTGTATTGTAAAAACAATTTGCGGCTTGAGCAGAGAACCTCATTTAGACGGGGGCAAGGTGCAAAGCACAGCCGTATACTTAGATATTGGCGCATGTAAAGAGCCCCAAGTGGTCGAAATTTCCGGAGCCCCTACACTACGGCGTCTCTCAAAATCATATCGTGCTTTTGGGACGTCGTCAAACCTCAGCAGTTATTATTATCTGAGCCGAGCAGCTGCTTCCCAGCTCCCTCCTCCTCGCTGCGCTGGTAGCGCCTTACAACCTAGCCTCCGAGATTAATGTCTACTGCCAGTCTCTGAGGCCGTGTTCGCCATAAGCGCTGTCTCAATGGCGGCGGTGACGTCACGTCCGACAGCGTCGGAAGTGAAATTCGTTTTGGCCGTGGCCACTGGCGTCGCCGCTGTCGTCCCTCCCAGATTTTTCTTTCCTAACATGGCGGCGCGCTGCTTACAACGTGGTAATGGCGTGGTGATTGTGTTTGTGCTGATGCGGTTGATTTTCGTGCGTGCCCGTGCTTTGTGTTTTATGTTGCGGTCATTGACTTAGGCGGAACATCTTGAATCAGTGTGATGCGCGGTACACGGCACACTAAGCGAGCTGCAGGCGCCAGCTTCCCAAGTACGATTTCTTTGTTGGTGATCATCATCTATGAAGAGTGCCGGAATAGTTTCTCGCAACGCGCGCTGTGGCATGGAGAATCGACGTGACAGTTCGTGCACATATGAACTCACCATATTGCATCTAGACCGACGGATGCCTGCAAACGGGGTGGTCAGCCAACGCCGACTCGTTACATCACCTGAAGACCGGCGGACGTCGCAACGTGTACGCTACCAGCATGTTCTCTTGCGAAAGGTAGGGCTGTGAGTGCTACTCTGTGCACGTTATGCATTATTATTGCTCTATGCGTATTGCCAAGGGATATTGAATACGGTGGTGCTGAATGTCTTTGCAGTTGTGTTGAAGCTGCTCCCGCCCGACATTTGTGAACAGCTTAATCGATACTGTTACAAAGTGCTTGGATATGTGAGACGGGCGCACTACCCGCCGTAAAACTGAAAGCATAGATCAAATTTTCGACAGAAAGGCTCTCGTATCGTCACTGCACTTGTAATAACCAAACTAAAAAAATTATTGCTACTGCCATCGGGTTGTGCTGTGACTGGGAATCGGTGAGGCGCGATAAGTTTCATTTGGTGATGCAATAAACAACACTGATTATGCTAGCACCCTTGTATACTCATAAGTTTTTACGTCGGAAATAACGGGAATTTGTTCAGAATCCGCCCCTGAAGGACGATATAATGTGGTAGGTGGGCTTCTGGGGAAGGCAGAATGGGGTGGGGGTTCGGCACTGCAGCGCTAGCGTCAACTGGCCGGCTGTGTATCCCCGTTGGCTGGGCGCCGGCATCGTCCAATGCGGATTTCTTTTGCCGCTGCAACGTTTGAAAGTTTAGGCTGTGGTTTCGGTGTGTTTTTTTTCTCTTGCTCAACGCTGGCTAGCGAATCGCGCGTTCATTTTGGGAGGGGTAGGTTAATTGCCGCGAGAACTGACCCATTTGTGGTTTTAATAAGATTTATTTCAAGGGCTACCATCACGTGAACGCTGCCGACCTGTTGCGAGGGCAAGTAATTGTCCCCGCACGGAATGCTGGCACTATTTCGCTTACGCCAACTCGCGAAAAAATAACATAACAGCCGGTAGTACCTCACGAGCTGTAGTGATTTGTAGTGCAATTTTACTGTAATAATTCAAAAGTCACTTAGTCGTAAGTTCAGCAGACACGTATAAACTGCGCGAAAACGAGCGAAGCGCAGAGAACACACACACCGTGCGCTTCGTGTGTGTCTGTTTATTTCTGTCTTCTAACGTATTGTCGTCGCCCATTTTAAAGGTGTCTGCTGTACCTATGAACCAACTAGCCCAACAATATGTCATACTTGCAACAAGGAATCACTATAGTATCTATTTATTTGATTGAAAGGAGCAGTGTAAGACGCATCAATATATTGATTTCTAAACAAATCATTTATATTTTTTAATGATGCTTTTTAAATATTTTTCAGGTTGCTTGGAGAAATGCATCTCTTTATAGCCGCTTCAATTATAGCCACCGAGGAACTACCCTGATGTAGTGGTGAGGGTTTTCTACAAAGGTTTTCTGCAGAAGCTGCTCGTCGAGGCAAAGGAGTAAGCATAACGCCAAGCAATGTAGAAAAGGGAATAAACTTATTCACTGAGCCAGTCTCCTTTTTGCTTAGTGCAAACCTGGTATTATTCTGCCTGTTTTGCCTCATAACACATTTGGAACCAAAGCTGAGAGTTACCAGTTGGTTTTCTGTGGTTAACCTGTATGCCTTGTGTAACAGGCAAATATGTTTTGAAATATAACTGAAATAGCATTGAAAGGGAAATAGTTCATTGACAAATATGCCCGCCATCTCCGTACCTGCCACGTACCTTGTACACAGCATAATTTCTACCCACCAAGGCTACCGTCCACCATCTGCCCACCTAAATTACTGTCCACTATCCACCCACCTTGCCCACCATCCACCACCGTCCACTATCCACCCACCACCGTCCACCATCCACCACCGTCCACTATCCACCCACCATCCACTACCGTCCACCATCCACCCACTACATTAATCCACTATAATGGTGGATGGTGGTTTCCACCATGTCCACCATTTGACTTTTTCCAATAGGGATGCTTTGATTTTTAACGTGCATCTAAAGATAAGTAGGCGGGTGTTCTTGCATTTTGCCCCCATGAAAATGCGGCCGCCGTGGCTGCGGGAATCGCACCCGCCTCCTAGGACTTAACAGCGAAACAGCTTAACCGCTGAGCTACCACCGCGGGCAAAGCAACACTTCGATGAATGTAAACAACGGATTTTCCGTCCGATCGCCCGCTACAGTGCGCAAGGCATCATTAATTAACGGCACGACACCGTTGAAGGGATGGGACGCTTACCGCTGCTGTATTTCCAGGTTGCATTCCTCAGTGCTTGGTCGACGTGGCTTCTTGTACGGTGGCCGTGAAGTCTTGGCCATGAAGTTCCGCTCCCGCTTCTAAACGTGCAGGGGTGGTCAGAGCTGGTTCCTTCGGCTACCGGCGGCCCGCGACATGGTTCTTTCGTGGACGCCATCGCAGAATATGACTCCGGATTCAGCGGCCAGCCAGACGCCACCTCGGTTACGTTCCTCAGTGACCTGCCTTCGAGGGTTCTCGAACATTGGCCGCGCTGTCTTGATCAGGCAGTTCCGTTTCCGAAAGTGCAAAGATGGCCAAGTTTGGCTCCCTCGGTTACTGGCGGCTGCAACATGGTTCACTCCCAGATGCCCTCGCAAGCCATGACGTAGGATATATAAGCCAGCCAAGCTCCAATTCGGTTGGGCACGACACCGTTGAAGGGATGGGACGCTTACCGCTGCTGTATTTCCAGGTTGGTTACTTCAAAGATGCTTCCTGTTTGAAAAGTAGCCATTACTGCCTTGTTGCGGTGTCGTGCCCTACTGACCTGCCTGATAAGATGTTTCGTACATTGCTGTTTCTTTCATGCCTGCGCCGGAAGTTTGCATCGTAGTTGTTGTTGCTGCTTTCAGGTGACATTGAATCAAATCCCGGCCCTAGCGTCGAGGAAACACTCGCAATCGTTCTTGAAACAGTGCGTAGGCTTGAAGCGGGTCAGAATACAATTGGTGAAATTAAGGGGCTAAAAGAAAAGCAGGATGCTACCGATAAAGAAATCAAAAGCTTGACCATGAGAGTGGTCACTCTGGAAGCAAAGCTGGTTTCTAATGCCCCTCCTTCATCCAACTTTGCTGATGGTGCTATTGGTTCTATTTCTGATCAACTTCAAGCAGTAGTATCAAGGTGTGATGAGGCGGAAAATAGAATGCGACGGTGCAACTTGTTGTTCTTTGGAGTTCCCAACGTGGACAAAGAAAGCTGGGAAACTTCTGAAAGTAAAATTATCGCCGTATGCTCAGATAAGTTAGCGATCACCACTACCAGTTCTCAATATGAACGTGTGCACCGGCTGGGTAAATTTGCTTGAAACAAATGTAGGCCGATAATTGAGCTTACGTTTTTTTTTAAGGACAAGCAAGCAATCCTCGCTGGTGCACATCGGCTGAAAAATACTGGCATCTCTATTAGAGAAGATTTTTCGCAAGCAACACGGCAAGCGCGCAGGAAACTGCTTCAGTTTGCTAGGGAACGGAATTGTCCTTTCAAACTGAATGTCGACAAACTTCCGTATCGATAATACTACATATATCTATGACACTTGTTCTGACACCGTAGTAACCGCTAGATAGCTAGTTGCCGATGTACGCAGTGCTAATGTTCAGCAGCCGTCTACTTCATGTTCTCCTTCACTTTCAGTATCATTTACTAATATTCGCAGCTTGTTACCGAAACGTGTCTTGCTTGATTCATATCTCGAGGACAGTAAATCAGATATTCTATTGCTAACCGAGACTTGGCTTCACGCTGACGTATGCGACACAGAGCTATATCATGCTTGTCACTAATCCCGTTAATCGGGTCGGCAATCGCCGGGCGGATTCTAAGGGCTGGCGTCACGGCCCTCCGAAAACGCACCACGAAAGCGCGGACAATTTAGAGTTGGTCCTTTGGTGCGCCAGCGAACGCTGGTTGTGGTCCAAAGACCGAGTCAGAGCCGAGAGTCGATAACACAAACGAAAACGAAATATATTCTCAGTTAAGGCAATACAACTAATACAAACACATGCACACTCGGCTGGTGCCAGTTACAGCTTCACAATATAACTCAGATGGTGTTTACACAACGGGAGCTAAACAAACAGATCACACGCTACAAATGCAATCGCATGCATTACAACTATTCCATGACCGTTAAAGTCCTGAATATACGATGGCGTATCCAGTCCGCAATACTTGGACGGTAATCGAATGCTTCTCTTCAAGGAAACACTCACGCCAGCTCCAGCGTTGATCGTCGTAGCTCAACCGTCGTCGTGACTTGTCACGGCTCACACGGTGTCGTCATCGGATTCTTCCAAATCGACGATCGACTGACCGCACACCATCATAAACACGTCTTCTTTGGCTAACGGAGCCACACGTAGCATAACTTCACCATCCGGGCCGACTGACTCACTCCTGTCTCGACTCTCTCACTGACTGTCTCGACTGCCTGCACTGACTTAACGTCGTCGCTTGCACGCTTTTATCCCTTCTCCCCCGGTTTCTAGAAGCGTCGGGATGTTTCTTCGGCGTGCAGTACAGCTGAGGCCAGAGAAAGGGCGAGAGCTTTCTCGTAGGTTCGAATCGCGGCGGCACCGCTCGGGGATGCGTCCCCCCTTCCTTCTAGAACCATCCAGGCTTTGCCGGGCGTTCGATCGTGTCGACGGCGTCTGGCTCGAGTGGGTGAGGAGGATGCGGCGCGCCGGCGTCTTTTGATGCTTGTTTTTTCGTCTTTTGCGCTTCTTGGGCGAGCGGTTCGCGCCGTTCTGTCTCGCAGCCAGCTGAAAGCGGCCTCGCGCGCGCTTTATAACCCGCTAATTTGTGACACTGCCCGCCACTTCAAGAATATTATCACATAATATTCAAACAACACAAATTAGCGCGCACATACACATCCAAAAATGTCCCACAGACAGAGTCCATAACTCAGTCCACACAAAATGCGCGTCACAACAGAACTCCTAATATAATTCACAGGGCATTTCAACGTCACAACATATGAAAGATAAACACAAGTACATAAGTACAAAACGCCATCATACATTTCGTATAAAACAATGCGAACGCACAAAACCAAGCTCTTCCTTTACAACGCTTATACAGTTATATCAATAGTTCTGTACACATAATGTTAAGCAAACAACACTTAGGCTCACTAGCCATACACACATGCCACCAATAACACAACACACTCAAAACTCAAACCATTTCAAACAAATTCAATTCCAACACCCTATCCTGTTTAAATTGTGTCGCGCTTGCGCCCCTTCTTTCGGTGCTCGCTCGCTCTCTTTTTGTTTCTCTTCTTTTTCTTTCGAGCCGTTCCATTTGACGGTACCGGAGGGGGCGTCTCTGTTGCCGTCGACACATTCGACGCTAGCAAGGCGTGGTCGCGTTCGTTAGAACGTTCGTGGTGCTTTGCCAACTTCTGCGCGCCGTGGTGTTTTGCTTGGACGACCACCTTCGTCATCTTTTGAGCCGCAGATGATGGTGGCCGCTCAGTTGCAATGTCACCTGCTCGGCGCGTCTTCACAGGCGGTACAGCGACCGTTGGTGCTCCATTGTTGCCATTCTGTGACGCCTCGGCTTCAATATGAGCTCCGGTGACATCTTTCCTGAGATTCTCTTCCGCGGTTTCTTTTCGTCGCGGTTCCTGAACTGACGAGGGCTCCATCTTTGGGGCTTCTCCCAAACGTTCAGGATCGTATGGCCCTCGAGCTCCATCGATGTTTCCCACGATTAGGTCAAACAGGGGCTTATCCATGCACAGGGCAGTAACTCTCCCGCTGAAGTAAGAGGTCTCCACCTCAATCTTGGCCTCAGGAAGCATTCGAATAGAACTATCAAGCAGGCGAACCGGTTGGGTACTGCCTGTGAAGTCACTCTCTCGGACCAATTTCTTTCGTACGATAACAGTGGTGCATCCACTATCTCTTAGTACTGTGACTTCCCTTCCACCAACTTTCCCCTTAAGTGTCGGCATTCCTTTAGTTGAGTCTTTTGTCACCGCAGCACCAATGAAATGCATCTTCTTCCCGCTTTTCACATCGGCCAATTCATCTTTGATCGCTTCTGTTTCCTCTTTTGGCGGGGCATACGCACAAGCTGCTTGGTGGACTTTACTCATATCCCTTCGACATGCGTCGGCTTTGTGCCCGGTCTGACCACATTTAAAACACTTCATCACACTGGGGCGTGAGAAGTTGGTCCGACAACTGTTAGCGCGATGGCCCACCCGGTTACACAGAAAGCATCGCGGAACACTCTCCGGTGCATGCTTCTTTTCTTCAGATGCCGATTTCTTCGACTCCTCGTGAACCTCCTTTTTTACTTTGGCCAAATTCGTGCCACCTTGCGCTTCCAAGAATCGATCGGCCAACTCAAGCATGTCGTCAAGCGATTTAGCTTTCCTCTCTTTCAGATACAGCGACAGGCTCGGGTGGCAACTGGTGAGAAATTGCTCTCTGATTAAGAGCTCTCTAAGCTCACCGTACTCCTGTGCCGTCTCTGAAAGTTCGATCCACCTGTCAAAACAATGGCTGAGCCGCGCAGCATACTGCGTTGCCGTCTCACCATCAGCTGGCTTTCCTGTACGGAAGCGATCTCGGAAGCCCTCCACGGTGAATCTAAATCGCTTCAGCAAAGCAGCTTTTACTCTTACGTAATTAGCTGCATCGGTAGGTGTCAGCCTACCGTACACACTGAGCGCTTCGCCACTCAAACAAGTGCTCAAAGCTGTTGCACATTGCTGCTCCGGCCAATTTTGGCTTCTAGCTATTGTCTCAAACCTGTGCAGGTATGCATCAAGGTCATCTTTCCTCTCAAGCAGTTTGCTTGGGTTCAAACGGAAGCTATGATCTTCCCTTTCGCTGCTCTCCACTCTAGCCTGGACGGGAGTCTCTGTGCGCTGCTGCAAACGGAGCCGCTCGAGTTCCAATTCGTGCTGCCGTTGCCTTTCTCTCTCAGCCATCTGCGCCTCTCTTTCTTCTTTCTCCCTCTCAGCTGCTAGCCTCTCTCTCTCCAGCTCTAGTTTCAATTGTTGTTCTCTTTCTTCCTTCGCCCTCTCAGCCGCCAACCTCTCTCTTTCAAGCTCTAGTTTCAATGGTTGCTCTCTTTCTTCTTTGGCCCTTTCAGCTGCCAACCTCTCTCTTTCGAGTTCTGCAGCTTTTTCTTCCTTAGCCCTCTCTCTTTCTTCTTTTTCCTTTTGGCTAACCCACTTTCGTAGTTCGGCCCCAGACAAACCCATCTTCTCACCAAGGGCAACTAATTTCTCGAGATCCATGATGCCAGTCGACAAAACCTAGCCGCGTGCACGAAATATCTGCCTAACTTCGAATTCAGAAACACTCTCTGCACACAGGTTAGCGAGAACGCGGTGCAACACTCAAAATCGTTCGCAAGCACTATCAACGTCTCAAGGCTCTTTCTCCCTACTTTGGACACACTGTGCACCAAAAAGGTCCTGTCGCGGACGCCAGAATAATTGTCACTAATCCCGTTAATCGGGTCGGCAATCGCCGGGCGGATTCTAAGGGCTGGCGTCACGGCCCTCCGAAAACGCACCACGAAAGCGCGGACAATTTAGAGTTGGTCCTTTGGTGCGCCAGCGAACGCCGGTTGTGGTCCAAAGACCGAGTCGGAGCCGAGAGTCGATAACACAAACGAAAACGAAATATATTCTCAGTTAAGGCAATACAACTAATACAAACACATGCACACTCGGCTGGTGCCAGTTACAGCTTCACAATATAACTCAGATGGTGTTTACACAACGGGAGCTAAACAAACAGATCACACGCTATGAATGCAATCGCATGCATTACAAGTATTCAACGACAGTTAAAGTCCTGAATAGATAATGGCGTATCCAGTCCGCAATACTTGGACGGTAATCGAATGCTTCTCTTCAAGGAAACACTCACGCCAGCTCCAGCGTTGATCGTCGTAGCTCAACCGTCGTCGTGACTTGTCACGGCTCACACGGTGTCGTCATCGGATTCTTCCAAATCGACGATCGACTGACCGCACACCATCATAAACACGTCTTCTTTGGCTAACGGAGCCACACGTAGCATAACTTCACCATCCGGGCCGACTGACTCACTCCTGTCTCGACTCTCTCACTGACTGTCTCGACTGCCTGCACTGACTTAACGTCGTCGCTTGCACGCTTTTATCCCTTCTCCCCCGGTTTCTAGAAGCGTCGGGATGTTTCTTCGGCGTCCAGTACAGCTGAGGCCAGAGAAAGGGCGAGAGCTTTCTCGTAGGTTCGAATCGCGGCGGCACCGCTCGGGGATGCGTCCCCCCTTCCTTCTAGAACCATCCAGGCTTTGCCGGGCGTTCGATCGTGTCGACGGCGTCTGGCTCGAGTGGGTGAGGAGGATGCGGCGCGCCGGCGTCTTTTGATGCTTGTTTTTTCGTCTTTTGCGCTTCTTGGGCGAGCGGTTCGCGCCGTTCTGTCTCGCAGCCAGCTGAAAGCGGCCTCGCGCGCGCTTTATAACCCGCTAATTTGTGACAATGCTTCAAATCAGTACTCAATTTATCGCCATGACCGGGCACATAAAAAGGGTGGCGGCGTGCTGTTAGCCATCAAACGAACTATACCTTCCTTCCTTGATACTGACACTCCCCTTGATATAGTCTGGGTCGCCTGTCCTACCATACCTGGAAAATTATTGATGGGCGTATGCTATCGCCCACCATCCTCTGACCGCCTTTTCGTGTCTGAGCTTCACAAAAGTGTTTCCAGGGCTCTTGACATGTTTCCCACCAGAAAAATTTACTTATTTGGTGATTTTATTTTCCTGATATTAATTGGTCTCGCATGTCTTCTTCGATCAGTACGTCAAGTGAATTCATCGAACTATGTTTTGACTTCAATTTCACCCAGCTTGTCTCAGAGCCCACTCGCGATACTAATATTTTAGATCTTATTCTGACAACAGAGCCACATACCGTAGGTCCAATTGTGCAATTAGACGGTTTTAGCGATCACAACCTTCTACAGTTTTCAATTAATATTCCACTAAAATCTCCGGGTGTTCAGTGCAAGGTAATCAGGGATTATAGCAAGGCAAATTACGATCAAATGAACGCTGAACTTGATGTCTTCCTACACAATACATTTCTTCCCTCATTCACCTACAGGTCTGTTCAGGATAACTGGAATTCCTTTAGAAATATTATGGCGCTCCTCATAGATAAATATGTTCCACTAATAACAATATCTATTGATAAATCCAACCCATTGTTTGATAAATCGCTTAGATCGCTCAGAAATAAAAAGAAAAGGTTATATGCTTCCGCTAAAAGGTTATCATCTCCTAAGTCATGGTCGATGTATAAAGACTGCTTAAAATCTTACTGCCTTGCGATTAGCGAAGCAAAAAAGAAATATTTTTCCGCTGACCTGTCTTCACTTTTATTCACTAACCCTAAAAAGTTTTGGCGTGCCATTTCGCCTGACCGTGGCAGTGACATTGTTACATTACATAACGCCGATAATGTTCCTGTCTCTGCATCTGAGTGTGCTTCAATCTTCAATTCGTTTTTTTTGCTCTGTTTTTACTAATGAAGACTCTTCTTCGGTTGCCAGTGTTCCCGATTGTGAGCACTGCTTCATGTCTCCTATCAGTGTTACTGTTGAAGGCATATCTAAACTTATACACGGTCTAAAGCTGTCTACATCGTGTGGTGTTGACAATATTAATTCCAAGGTACTTAAAAACACATCCGCTTCGTCCAGTCAAATTTTATGCCACATTTTGCAACAGTCTTTACCTACTGGTCAACTTCCCACTGACTGGAAGATAGCAAAGGTTATTGCGATATTCAAGGATGGTAACAAACACTCACCCGGTAACTACCGCCCCATTTCGCTAACATGCATCTGTTGCAAGCTGCTTGAACACATCATCACCTCCCATATATACAGCCATCTTGAGTGAAATAACTTCTTCTTTCTAAATCAGCATGGTTTTCGGAAAGCGCTATCTTGTGATACTCGGCTATTAGAATTTACGTCTGATTTACATAACGGCACGAATAGTAATCAAATTGTTGACTGCATCTTTTTAGACTATGCGAAAGCATTTGACAGAGTTGCCCATTGTCGCCTAATAGCTAAGTTGTCTGCACTTAAGCTCGACTCATCAACATTATCTTGGCTTCGAAATTTTTTATCCAATCGACAGCAGTTTACATTTGTCAATAACTTCAGCTCGTCTACTTCATTTGTTTCATCAGGTGTACCCCAGGGCAGTGTGTTAGGCCCTCTTCTTTTTCTGATTTATATTAATGACTTGCCTTGTAACATTTCTTCCTCAATTCGTCTTTTCGCGGATGACTGCGTAGTGTACAGAACTATTAGCTCTGAAGAAGACCACGTACATTTACAAAAGGACCTTGACTTAATAAATCAGTGGTGTGACCGTTGGCAAATGACGCTTAACACATCTAAGTGCTGCGTACTTTCTTTCACCCGTAAAAAATCGGTTTTTAACTTTTCTTACTCTATCTGTTCAGCAGAAATTCCCCGTTCATCTACTTACAAATACCTTGGTGTTCATCTTTGTACTAATCTTTCCTGGTGTACTCACATCGACAAGATATGCGCGAAAGCAAACAGAACACTGGGATTCTTGCGCCGGAATATGCATCATTCCCCATCTACCATTCGGCAACAGGCCTACCAAACGTTTGTACGCCCTCAGCTGGAATACGCTTCGTCGATCTGGTCTCCGCATCAACAATACCTAATAGATAAACTGGAATCCATCCAAAATCGTGCAGCCCGCTTCATCACTTCAATGTATAATCGCCACTCCATCATCATCCAAATCAAACGCGATATTGCCCTTACTAACTTGGATTCCCGCCGCTCTGTCACCCGTCTATGCCTCCTCCATAAGTACTACTACAACTCGTGGACCAGTCGTCTATCGCTTGACATTCCTTCGCGGACATCTAGTCGACTTCATAATCACCTCAGTTTCAGACGCATCTTCGGCAACACACATTTATTCAATAATTCTGCATTGCCACGCGCCATCGCACTTTGGAATAGCCTTCCGGATGAAATAGCTTCTTTGAGAGATCCGGCCAAATTTCGTGAGCAACTGCAAGTTTATCTGTTCCCTTGATTTTGTATAATAGACCCTTTTCATAAATACGCCACCTGACGGTGGGCTTTTCGTCAGTTTCGCTTCGCAAAGGAGCGTGGGATAGCCAGCGCCATCGTGGGGGCATGGAAAGCGAGCCGTCAAATGCGTGAGTGCTGTGATGTTTGTGTTGGCGGCTAGTTCTCCGTGTCATCCGCTGAAATCTCACTGTTTGCGTGCTTGAACGAGCTCTTAGTATTCTCCGTTGGTCTTTCTGAGATGCTTCCGATGCACAATGAGCAACATTTTGTACCCTTCAACGGGTTGGAGGAGCAGTTTGGCTCGACTGCCGCGGGTGCGGGACCATGACCACAGCCAACTCGCGTGCGCGCCCGGACCAGGAAAAAAAAGGCTCGCCGAAGCTACAAACTTATCACCGAAGGAAAGGAGGACGTCGCTGTCGTGGAACTATGCGACAGCAACCGGTGAAATTCCTGCAGGTCTGCCGCAAGCCACACCACGCAACTACTTTCCAGACGCCACGCGTTGGGTATATTTGTTGAACCAATTAAAACAACACTCTGACCACGATTAAAAGCAAATAAAAGCACGACGTTTCGGCCCCCGTACGGGAGCCTTGTTCACAAGTGAAAAATGACTGTGTGAGCAACGTGACGTAAGCAACGTGTGTAGGCGTCTGGAAAGTTTCCGTCATTGCGATTGAGTGTGTGCGCTGTTGTCTGGATCGTGATAGATTCGAGATGAAGCCGAGATGACCAGCTCTTTTCTCTATATGTATATTTGTATGCAGTGGCGTAGCCAGGGGGTGCCCCCCCCCCCGAATTTTTTTTTTTTTTTGCCATGGCACACAGAGCACAAAATAACACTCGACCACATCTGCCTGCCCGGCCCCCACACTTCAGATCAAGGTGGTGCCCCCCCCCCCCCCCGAAAAAAATTTCTGTCTACGCCCCTATTTGTATGTACTAAAAAATGTTGACACGTGGCTTACGATATGCGAGTACTGTCGCTACTAAATGAACGGTACGCAACTTCATTTTTATTTTGCCCGCGAGGCGGGGGAGAGGCAAGACCTCGACGTCCCCACGTGGGAGGCCTAGGCCCAGCCAAACAAATTGCTGGTCTCAATGAAAGTTTATTCCTCCTCCTGACTGGCCTTACGAACCCTCGCAGTAGTTCTGCGCAAACAATCTATTGCAATTCACCACATGCAGCCACTTAAAAGCAAGGCTACACATGGCGCTGTGAAATAAGCACGTCCGTTTCTGTAGCGCGTTTACAAAACGGCGTCCTTCCGCACGTCCGTTTGACATCACATACGGAGAGAGAGCACGCGCGTTTGTTATTCAAGTTTTACCGCGTACCTTATCGCTGTTCTCGTCGTGATATCCTCGATGGTGGCACATGGGAACGCAGCACGTCTGCACCATTGCAGCACGCCGTCTCTACGAAAAACGATGACAGTTCACGATTCGGCGGTGCTGAAATCTCACGCACTGGCACGTTGCCGAAGCCTGCGTCGTCTGCTGCGGTGCCCTCACAATGGCGGCAGACTGTAGTTTGCGTGCGCGGCGCTAGGGGCGCCCTTTTTCGAAAAGGGTCTATTATGCTTCATTTTTTTTCCATTTTGTATTTTGCTGCATTTGATTATAGTGCTTGTTCTTCTTCCTCCGACTGTACAATTTTCTTTGTTTTCTTCTTCGTAATAATTTCTTTTTTATGCTTTATGTATTCTGATTTTTCTGTAACCCCCCCTACTCAATGCTGCTCTGGGGCCTGTAGGGTCACATGAATAAATAAATAAATAATCATCATCAAATAATATCCTCTAGCAGGCCCGGGCCGGGCCTGGTCATGAACACGCGCGCCCTGGATAAGTTTAGTAATGAACGCCCGGGCTCGGGCCGGGCTAGGGCTGGGTTCGGTCGTGTATGGCCGGCCTCGGGCCGTGCCCGGGCTTGGAACCACGGGCCCGGGCCGGGCTCGTGCTGGGTTCGGTCATGTACGCCCGGGCCCGGCCCAGGCCCAGGCTTGGAACCCCGGGCCCGGGCTGGGCTTCACAAAGCGGGCCCGGGCCTAAAGATCAGGCCCGTGCAGTGCTCTAGTATGGATGCATCGGTAGCGTCTTCCCGGACGGATCCAGCGAGCTGGTCCGCCAAGACGTTTCCTTAAATATCGCGGTGCCCTGGCATCCAGCACACTACGACATGTTGTTCGAGTGTGTAGACTGTGCATAAAATAAGTATAGCGAGACAACGCCAGGATTTCTGTGTTCTTGTAGCGTTAGCTACACTGGCCGAGCTGGAGCAGTTTCGCGTAGCAGTCTCATAGTCGTGCTGCGCATGCGCGAGGTGCAGTGACGTCACAGGGCGCAGAGCTGGCGCCACCGCACGCGCCTCGCCGATCTGCTCATTAAAGAGGAGTGACGTCATAGCCGCGGCAGACATACTGGCGCCGACGCGCGCCCAGCTTAGCGCCTCCGTTGCGCAGTGGCCGTCTTACGCTGCGCCTGGCGTTGCGGCCAAAGAGACGGCAGCATGTTACTACACTGACCACCGAGCCGTCTTTGTGGCAATATAGAAATGGCGTTGAGCAAAAATAAATAATGTCACATGGTCGTGACATCGACGAAGGCAGCAGTCAGCACGTGCGAGATGAAACTCTTTATTTGGCCGAACTTGTGGCCAGGAAACTAAAAGTCAAACTACAGCAATACACTGATAGCGGCGAACAGAGCGTCGACCGTCGATCGACTGACAAGCGGTCAAGCGCGTCGGCTTTTATACAGGCGCTATCGAACTTTCCAGCGATATCGCTGGTGGCGGCGTTATATCTCCGCAAAGCTGGAACATTAGCGTGCGGCACGCGATCTTAACGGGACGTTCTAAAACAACCGCGAAGCTTCTTACACATCGCGGCGCGGCCTGCGCAGCGCGTTGCCCATTCTTTGTGGGTGAAGCGTCAACTCATGAAAAATAAGACGCGCGCGCGCAATATAAATGTGTCACATAATGCATATACCGTGTGTGTGTCATCAAAGCAGCAGTAAGCATGATAATCAAGCTAATCCTAGACAACAAGGACAGCTAAGAATATTCAGCTGAGCCTTGGTTCCCACTACGTATATCCTGGCATAGCCGAGCTAAGTAACTACGATTTTTTCATAGTTTTTAAAGCTCTTACCGCACTTAGGAAATCCCTGTATATAACTGCCTTTTGTAGTTTTACTTGTTTAATATGTTTAACAGCCGCAAGTATCGCATCAGCTTGTGCTGTGAAGATGCTTGTATTGGGGTGCAAAGCGCCGGCACCTGAGAAATATGGACCAACCGCAGCATACGACACAGATGTATCACTAAACAATTCAGGCATCACTAAACAATTCAGGTTGCGAATACTTGTGCTGTAATTCGAGGAAGTCTGTACGTATATGTGCAACTGGCGCGTGCTCCCTGATTTCCATGAAGGAGACATCGCAATCTATAAGCCGCCACTGTCAAGGCGGGAGATGTGCGGCGGGAGCCATTAGAGAGTGTTCATGGGGTGACAGACCCAATTCCTGAGCTAGGCTCCTAATGCGAAGTGCGTACGGTTGCCTCACGGAAGGCCGGTTGTGAAAAAGTGCAGAAGTGGACAAATCATTGATTGTAGAGTGGGAAGGGTGTTCCTTGTCTGCGTTCATTTTGAGGAAATTTACAAAGCACATGTAAGATCTCTGCAGTTGGAGTGACCACTCGTTCGATTCAACGTAGTGGCTTTCTATGGGGCTGGTGCGAAAAGCACGTGTAGAAAGACGAATGCCTAAATGGTGGACAGGGTCAAGCTTCTTAAAGGCGCTCGGTGCCGCAGACTGATGAACCACGGCACCGTAATCTGCGAATAAGGCTTTTATACATATTCATCAGGCACTTCCTGTCCCTACCCCATGTAGACCGTAACAACACTTTCAGGATATTCATTGATTTTAAGCACTTGTTTTTTATATACTTGACGTGTGGTATCAAGGTTACTTGTGTGTCTAGGATTAGGCCTAAGACTTTATGCTCAGTCTTTACAGACAGATTTTGACTATGCAGGTCAATGTCAGGAACGGGATGAAGGTCCCTCTTTCTAAAAAATAACACGCAAATGCTTTTTTGTGGATTCAGCCTGAATCCGTTTTCGTCTGCCCATTTAGACACCTTGATGAGACCAAGCTGAACGTGCCGCTCACGCGTGGCAAGGTTACAAGACCTATCTGCACGTCATCCACATATGTGGAATAGAACATGGTACGCGGGATGTATAGAAGCAAAGAATTCACCTTTATGTTAAAAAATTCGGCAGATCCCACACCTTGTGGGAATCGGTTTCATGTGAAGCAGTCAGCGACTAGTTCTATGCTGCATTTTTTGCTCTGAGTCAAGCGTGACGAGGTGGATCGATGTGTTTCAGCAAGTGTAGTAGTTGTGTGCACATCGTGGGCGTACCGGGCACGTCGACAACACTAGCGTTTAAAGGGTAACTGATGTAACGTCAGTACTCACGTTAGAGCACCTACGTCAGTATTATCGAAACGAAGTGCACTTTATGGCGCGATGATCTGAATATCGTACGTAACTTTCGTTAGCGTATTCATCCAGGGTCGAGTGACGCTTGAATATATCTTGCTGAATCATAGCAATACAAATGTAAAGTTTGTTAGACTGCTATAAAAGCGGAGCCAACACTGGAACCACAGACGTTAACCTGACATGAGGCCTGCATCGTAGGAGTACATATGTAGCGCTTATTGCTTTGTTATAAATTAGATATCCAGCACACAACGACAATTGACGTAGCACCGACATTACACTTATGTAGGTTCTTTTTCGAAAGCAGTTTGCAGACCTGGCATGGCTCTGTGGTAGAATACCCGACAGCCACGCAGAATGCTTGGGTTCGATTCCTGCTGAGATCCGGATTTTTATTCGTTGCATTCGTCGGGTCATCGCTGCAGAGGTCGGTTTTTACCAATGTCTGTTGCCGGCGTTCTTTGGTAGACATAAACTACCAATCACCTGTGGCGCATACCCGTATACCACGGCCCGTGATAAATAGGCATGTGCGACACGTGTCTGGAGGAAACGGTTTGACGACGTAGACGACAGGATGTTCACGTTGTTCATATCACGACCAGGCATTCATATTCGTCAAGTCCCCTTACCCTCCTACGCTAATTTTGGTCTACACCAAGTTAAGGAGGTGATCACGAGAGCACCCAGACGTAGGCGGCTGGATAGATAGATAGATAGATAGATAGATAGAAACGCTCAAAGTGCCAAAGGTTCGCTAAGAAATGCTTCGCATTTAAAATCGTACAACTCTGGGCACCAGCCTGTGGTACTCCAGTGTCCTGGAGTACCACAGGCTGGTGCCGGAACAAATGGCCGGAACAAGACATTGCCCACTCGTACACGAAATGTGCGATTAGATGGATAGCTTTCGACTATTTGCCGAGAGGAGTTACGGAGTCGCCCTCTATCGGACACGCCTCGATTGCGTGCTAGGTAGAATACCGCCGGCGCGCTCCCCATAGGTTTTGCTGTCGGCGCTCTACAAAAACACCTCGCGGAAGCCCTCCAGGGCATTTCTGTAACTACTTTCGAAAGGAACTGTGTTCTTTACTGTCAAAATAATCATTTTCGACGAAGTGAAAGCACAAGACAGTCTACAGTCGCTGTCTCTTTGCAGAAAACCGAGCATCCGCTTCACGCTGTCACCGCGTTGGAGACCCCTGAACCGGCTTCTTGCGTGAAAGGTAGTCACTCGCTGAGTGCAAACTATGTGAAATATCTCGTTAGAGTAGGCTGCCTGTATAACCAAACGGAGCATAACAGAAAGAAGCCTCAAGCCAGCGATCGCACGGGTTCGCGACGACTGACGGTGCATCTGCATGTATGAGCGTCTGCGTGTATGTTCGTACTGATGGTTTCGCTTTTGCTACGAGCGCGTTTTGGCACCGCGCTGTGAACTTTAGGCCGCAAAATATGAGAATTTGTGAGTACACAAACAACTACTGTTTCGCGACGCTATCAAAGCTCTTCAAAAACAATTTCCTTACAACTGCGGCTTCGGTGCGCATGGCAACTTTGTGATGTGCCGTCCCGACGATTCAGTGTTTTTTTTTTTTCTTTTTCGGTCTCAATTCGGGTACGTTTCAATGTCATTTGACAAGTTCTCTCGCACTGCGCATTGATCGGCCTTCTCAGCGGGCAAATGCCGCTGCTTCTGTTTCTTTATTCAGTGCATTCGTTTCGTTTGGTGCTCACACAAAACGTGAGCAAATGCGACGCCTTTTTTAATGCTCCTTAATAATCGTTACCTTTGCATTTCAGTGAACTTGCCGCTCTCTATCATCAACAAATTCATAGACCGAAGCTTCACCACTTCGAGATTGCTGGTGGAAGGAGAACCAGTCTACGAGACCGAACATGTAGTAGTATGCGACGCCAAAGAAAAGAAAGAAAATACAGTAGCGTTTGCCGGACTTGGTCTGCAAACGTCGGCTGTGAACTAGGACCCACATGAACTTGAAATAGCGGTGAATAAAATAGAAGTTATTGCAGCAACCAGCAGCCGCAAAACAGGATAGTAATTATTTGGAGAGCACATCAGCAATTTTGGCAGCAGTGTCGTGTCTAACGCCAACCGAGTGACATCTTTCCCACGTAAATAAATGAGGCTCCAAGAAAATACATGTGGTTGAAGAGGCTCAACGTGAGTTTGAGGGTGGCACAAATAAATTTGGGCTTTTTAGCACATTGTGTTTGCGTTAGGGGAACGCAAGCTCGACTGAAAAAATGACTTTGGCAACATAAACGCAGCACACAGCCGCAGCATTTGACTCTCTCGCTAGTCCACCAGCAAACGTAGCGTAGCTTATGAAGGCAAAAGCCTTAGATGCCTCTTCAAACGGGAACGTTGACCGTCGGCGGCGTCAAGACGCGTGACGCAAAAAATAATCGTCACGTGATGACATCACCGTATGAAGTAATCATGACGTCACAGATCTCCTAAATTTGTAACTTCATTATGACACCACCATAACGTGACATAACGTGATGTCACATGATGACGTGTTCACACGGCATGGTCCCTTCGCATTGCCTCCGTGATCGATGGGCCGATCACGGAGGCAATGCAAAACTTCTGTAGCTTACGAAGCAATGCAAAACTTATGTAGATTATTAAGCAATGCAAAACTTATCTAGCTTATGAAGGCGAAAGCCCTAGATGCCTCATCAACTGAGAAGGTTGCCCGTCGGCGTCCCGCGTTGGCGGCGTCAACACGAGTGATGCAAACAATAATTGTCACGTGATGGTGTCACCATATGACGTCATCATGACGTCACGGATCGCCAAAATATGTAGCGTCATTATGACGTCACGTGATGACGTATTCACATGTCATGGTCGCTTTGCATTGCCTCCATGATCAGTGACGGAGGCCATGCAAAACCTTGTTAGGTGCAGAACGCGGACAATCAGTACATCGACTCACAAGAAGAAGGTGGCTTTCAGCTTCTAGTCATCTTTAGCGTATGCATAAGGGACCCTGTGCGTTTTTTAATTCAACGCATCTAAACAATGACTTGCGCATCTGCAGCCGATTTTGTGGACGCTGAGCACGGGGCCGACGATCAAGAGGTTGCATGGGAGGATTCTGAGATGGCATCACACGTGGTAAAAGGTAGCGCTTTTACCATCATGTTGCAGATAAGCATCATTTGCCGGCGGGAAGCACGCGCGAGCCAACGTCTCAGTGCGCGCTGTCTGCTACTCACCGAACATTGCAGGCCCGACGCAGTAACGAAAGTCTTTGTCGCGGAAGTGCTTGTTGCACACAAGACTCGTAGCCGATGGCTACTTGCCGGTTCTTAGCTTTACAACCCATGCTTCACGCTGTTTCTTGTCCCGCGGTTACCGGTGTGGGCTGACACTGGGCTCCGTTGCGTAAGCGCTGTACTGCGGCACCGAGCGGTAGCGCCGCCTTCGGAGGCAGCCTTCGTCGCCTTCGGAGGCAGCCACTCTATTACAATGGTTTCGATTGAGTAGAAATTGAGAGAAAACTTCCGAATTTGAACAGACCGTAGCGCATGTGGGACTTGAATCTCGTTTTCAAAGCACGCGGCAGTGCGCCACAAGCTGTCGACGCAGCCGCTGAGACCACGTGATCCTGCCAAGCACGTCACGCCGACGGTGGCGCCAGCGTTTCCAGTGGTGGGCCTCGAGGCCAATAGTCAACATCCTACCTCGCACACCTAGGTGTGAGAGGTCTCTCTGTATTCCAAAGCGCCATGTTGTATCGTACGCCTTTTCCATGTCAAGGAATACAGAGAGAAAAAATTGCTTATGGACAAATGCCTCGCGAATCTGTGCTTCAATGTGTATTAAGTGGTCGGTTGTGGATTGACCCTTTCGAAATCCGCACTGGTACGGGTCAAGTAATTTGTTTGTATCGAGGAAAACATTAGCCAGCATTTTATCATTTTTTCGAAGAGCTTGCATAGGTAACTTGTCAGCGCGATAGGCCTCTAACTTTTGACAGACGATGCATCATTTCCCTGTTTCAGGATAGGTATCACTATAGCCTCCTTCCAGGAAGTAGAGATCGCGCCTGAAACCTATATGGTATTTTAAAGGGAAAGAAGTGTTTTTTGTGTTTCGTCGGAAAAGTGTGTTAACATTTGATATACAATACGATCAGAACTTGGGGCAGACTTTTTGCGACAGTTCAGTGCTGCCTGTAGCTCTGCTAGCAGGAACGGTGCATTGTATGCCTCATTTTTTGTATATTTCCTTTCCAACATCTCTCGTTCCAACCTTCTTTTGTATCTTTAGAAGGTTTCGGAATAAGGTGTAGGACTAGATACTAATTCGAAATGTGCTCCCATAGAGTCGGCATGGTCTTCCAGGCCTTCCCCCTGGGTGTGTACGAAGGGCATCAAATATGCTGGTTGACCACTTACTTTCTTCACACTATTTCAGACCTTAGCCTCATCTCTGTAGGAATTTATGCCCGAAATAAACTTCTGCCAGCTTTCCCTTCTAGCCTGCCCGCGGTTTCTCTGGCCTTCTGATTTGACCTGCTTAAAATTAATAAGATTTTCTGTGGTGGGGGAATCGCGCAGAAGCCCCCAGCTTTATTCTGTTTTCTCCGAGCCTGACGGCACCCGTCGTTCCACTAGGGAACACGACGCTTGCCGGTCGCCCTAGTTATTTCTGGTATGCATAAAAAAGCAGCGTTAATTATAAAAGCGGCAAAATACTTAACAGCAGCGTCAATACCAAAAAAATAAATGTCCGCCCACGAGATCTTAGTAAGGTTGTGGAACTCCTCCCAATTGGCTCTGTCAAGCTTCCACCAAGGAGCCTGGGGTGGAGACTCATTTTGTTGTTGTGTTTTGAGGAGTATTGGGAAGTGGTCACTCCCGTAAAGGTTTTTAACCCCTTAAGTGCTTTATTTTTTTGAAAATTTCCCAACCAAAAGTGCCTATTTTTTTTATTGCTGATTTCGAATCTGATTGTACTAAAAAGCAGCTTGTCAATGCTGAAAAAATATTTGTACCACATACGTAGTCAAATCAATACACGGAATAACGCAAGGGGGGCTGTTGCAGCTCCTGCACCAAAAGTGAGCTTTCTTTCTCAATTTTTTCCCGTTTTCTCCTCGCTTCCGAGAGCAAACGAAGCACATTTGAAGAAACTGCTGAATATATTCCATAAGGTCATCTGGCAATGACAAGTTGAAAGTTTTGCCTGGAATGGCCAAGAATGGAAAGCGAGGAGGCTTCACAGGAGGATTGTCCGCATCAAGCAGGATGAGCAGGATCCACTGGCGAGCACTCGCGATGTTCGCTTCCGAGCTGTTTTCATCTTCACCGGAGGAGATGCTCAATTCACCGCCTTCGCTGTCTTCATTTCCGGATACAAGATAAACATCCGTATCCGAATGATCATCACTCGAAGAAGATGACCAAAATGAAAAGCCTCGTTTTCGTGTTGACGAGCCAGTTATGCATGGGTGGCCGCCACCGCAAGCCATCTTTTCATACAAAAGCCGCGCTGTTTCGGCAGAAGAAAAATAAATTGCCAAGTAAATGCTGCCATCTGGTGGATTACACGCAATCTAAGCTGTAGAAGAGCGCCTCTTGTCCTGAACGCTAGAGGGGAGTACCTACTCCGCTAGGACGAGCTCTGCTCGTCCAAAGCAGTTTGGGGACAGTTTGGGCAGGACGAGCTCTGCTCGTCCAAAGCAGTTAAGGGGTTAACCACTTCCCAGTAAAAATCAAGTAAAATCGATGGAGATATGATGCTAATATCAATGGCTCAATGAGATTTCTTCGCGAGGCTAAAAAACGTGGGATCTTCCTTGTTGAGTAAACATGCGCCTGTGGAAAAGGGGAAATTCTCAATGAGGCGGCCTCGCGCGTCGGTGCGAGAGTCGCCCTAGAGGCTGCTGTGAGCATTGAAATAACCGAAGACGAGGTAAGGTTCAGGCAACTCGTCTATAATATAAATGATTGGAGTTCATGTTTGTGTAGCTGGTAGTGCGGGGGTATATATACTGAGCAGAGAGTAATGAGTTGATTTGCGAGTACATCTCGAACGGCTACTGCCTTCAGTGCCGTGCGGAGTGGAAAGTGCTGGCATGGTACCTTTCGGTTTAGTATGATTGCTACACTGCCAGAAGATGCGAGAGCATCCTGGTGGTCTTTTCGAAAGACAACATACTGACAGAGGAAATTTGTCTGTTTAGGATTAAGGTGTGTCTCCTGTACACACAGCACATTTGGACACATTTTACTGAGCAGTTCTGGCGTAAGATTGTGTAAGAGTCCTCTAATATTCCATTGTAATATAGTGTCCATGTCAAAAGTGCACGTGTGCTGTGTGTCGCAAAGAAGGATAGTCAATTATTTGATAGAGCCTTTGTCAGGCCCTGTGATTTTGGTTTTGTCTTTTTTGGAGCGGTCGACGGATGTTCGCCGCTCCTTCGGCACAACCTTGCGCCGGTGGACCAGTAGTGTCCATCGCCTCTTGATAGGCGCCAGACTAGACAGCTCTACCGAATGGTGTTTGCGTAATCTAGACTTCACCGCGGTCGACGAAGTCTTTGACCCCACCAAGCCGGAGGTCCATGGGATCCTCTTGGCTTCTTCATTGCCCTGGCTGCTGCCAGAGTTCGTGGAGGCCACTGGTGTGGACTGATTGACAGTGGGCAGAGCAGCGCTGGCTGCTCCCACTGTAGGTGCGAGTGGCGCTAGCCTCGGCACGCTAAGCGTGGTCCGGGCAACTACTAGGGGTCTTAGTGGCACCGACCCTCGTTGCGCCACTTCGGCGAAAGATGTTTTCAGTGGGAATGACGAAGAAATCCGTTGTCTTGCTTCGCGGAATGTATATTTTCCTTTACCTTTACAGTGATTCTTTGTTTTTCTTTCTTCCAGGCCGGGCAAGCTCTGGAGTATGCGGTGTGACTGCCACGGCAATTTGCACAATGGACCTCATCATTTCTGCAATCGTCAGTAGTGTGGCCGATGGTGCCGCCCTTAGCGCAAATAAGCTGTCCTCGGCAGCTCTGTGACCCATGACCAAATCTCTGGCACTTGGAGCAACGCCTCGGGTTCGGGATATACGGTCGGACACGAAGCTTCACATAGCCGGTTCAAGAGTCTCTGGTACCGTGGTTGAACGGAAAGTGAGTATTAGATGCTTTGTTGTGATTTCGTTGTTCTGACTGATTTTGATGCGCTGCACAAGGATTACAGCTTGGTACCTCCATTCGTCGAGGAGTTCATCTTCGTTGAATGTCATCAAGTCTTTGTTCGATACTACCTGTTGACCCTGTTCGTGGTTCGGTGTGGACTTACAGATACAGGACAGCGCTCGTCCTGCGACCACGTTGACAGCGTTGACCACGTTGACCACGTTGACAGCGACGACGTTGACAGAACCTGCAAGCAGCGGCTGGCAAGATGGCGCCCAGCTTGCAGGTTCTGTCAACGTCGTCCTCCTCCTTCTCTTCTTCGTTGTCCTTTTCAGCCCGTGACATTATTTCCCGGCGGCTGAAGCACCGACCCGGTGCTCATCAGGAGGCAGTCGAGTGATAGGGCTTGCCGTGTAACATGAACTACGTCAGTGCGAGGGTGAACGACGGTGGCGTCACTAGGGGCGGAGACATACATGGATAGCATGTCAGTAAGAGTTCGATTAAGGCACTCGGTTAGGCCGTCGGTTTGCTGATGATAAGCAGTTGAAAGCTTGTGTGTGGTGGCGCAGGAGCGTGGGAGGTCATCACCCATTTTCGAACCTCGGTCGTTGAGGAGCTGCCGAGGGGCGCCATGGTGTAGGATGACGTCTTCGAGGAGAAAGTCGGCAACTTCAGTTGCACAGCTAGTTGGAAGAGCCCGTGTGATCGCGTATCGGGTTGCATAATCGGTTGCTACTGAAATCCACCTATTGCCCGCAGTGGACGTAGGAAAAGGGCCAAGGAGATCAACACCCACACGGTAGAATGGCTCTGATGGTATGTCGAGCGGCTGAAGGCGTCCGGCAGTATGGGTAGTAGGTTTTTTCCGTCTTTGACAAAGGTCACAGGCAGCAATATAACGGGAGACGTCGCGGTACAGTCACAGGTATGCAGGTGAGGAGGAACAACGAGTAGTCTGTCGGGGCCGTCGGGACGCATGTTGCAACGGTACAATACACCATCATGAAGCTCCAACATTCGAAGGGAAGGGTCGGGCGTCGCGGATGTTAGCCTTTGGGTGATATCGTGCAAGGTGTCCCGCCGTTGCTCGATTCCAATGTCGTGAAAAGCGGACAGAGAGAAGACTATCATAGAAAGGTTGGCCGTAGAACTGTCTGGGGGGTCAACAGGATATTGGGACAAACAGTCGGCATCTTCGTGTAAGCGGCCGGTTTTGTAGACAGCTGAGTAGTCGAATTCTTGGAGGCGCAAAGCCCAACGACCAAGGCGGCCTGAAGGGTCTTTCAGCGACGAAAGCCAACACAAAGCATGGTGATCAGTGATGACTGTGAATGGCCGGCCGTACAAATAGGGGCGAAATTTTCCGACTGCCCAACGAGCGCCAAACATTCGCGTTCAGTAATGGAGTACTTGCGCTCAGCAGGAGAAAGAAGGCGGCTGGCATAGGCAACAACGCGTTCCCGACCTTGTTGTGTCTGGGCCAGGACTGCACCGATGACATGACCGCTTACATCGGTAAGGACTTCTGTTGGAGCTGATACGTCAAAGTGAGCGAGAATGGGTGGAGAGGTAAGCAGTTGTACCAGATTGGAGAACGCATCCGCTTGCTCAGGACCCCAGACGAAGGCAGCGTCTTTCTTGAGGAGCTCAGTGAGAGGGCGCGTGACGTCGGCAAAGTTTTTGACAAAACGACGGAAGTAAGAGCAGAGGCCGAAGAAACTGCGAACGTCTTTGGAACAAGTTGGCACAGGAAAATCTTTCACAGCCCGTATTTTATCTTGATCAGGGCGAACACCGAAGGAATCAACGAGATGCCCGAGCACAGAGTACCAACTAGCTCGCACCAAATCGCTCATAAGTTACAGATACAGAGATGTTACGCAAAGCTACGAGGTGTGCGAGTTTGTTGAACTGTTCTTTGTATTTTAATTCGAGGAGCAGATCTTCACTTGCCATCTTTGTATTCTCTATCCAAGAGAACCCAAATTGTGAAAATCGACACCTTTACTTCTAAGGCAAGATCTGTCAAATGTGGAGTACCACAGGGAAGTATTTTGGGACCTCTACTTTTTAATATTTATTTGAACGATATCATCAATATTAACCCTGAGGCAAAGTTTATTGTTTACGCGGATGACACGAGTATTTTCTTCACTGGTTATGATATTCATGATCTAATAGAACAATGTAACAATACAATGAAAAATCTAGAGGAGTGGTCTGCATTAAACTTAATGAAAATAAATATAAACAAGACAAAAGCAGTCATATTCAGGCCAAAGAACAAGCGGTTGCCCCCACATCAAGGCATTATGTTACATTCCCGAAGTATTGAAATTACCGAGAACTTCAAATGTCTGGGTGTTATCTTCTCAGCCAACATGTCATGGGATAATCATGTTAATTACGTCCTAAATAAAGCTAGCAAAATCACTGGTGTAGTAGGCCGTTTACGCTACATTCTTCCCACATGTATTCAACTTTTACTATATAATTCACTTTTTCAATCTCATTTAAACTACTGTCAAATATTATGGGGTACCACAACGCACAGCAATCTAGAATGTATTTTCCTGTTACAAAAAAAATATCTCCGCCAAGCGTACAACGCTTCTTACACAGCATCGACAATAACTTTCTTTAACAATTCGGGCGTGATCCCTGCACATAATTTGTAAAAATATCGTTTGAGTCACATATACAAAGAAGATAATTATCGGAACATAAACAACCTAGGTAATCTTGCCCAGCTTCAAAGAAAAGCTCCAAGTTACAGTACCAGACACTTAGAGGAATGGTTAGTGCCAACACCACGTTCAAACTACGGAAAACAAATGCTTCAATATACAATACCTACACTATTAAACAGCTATAAATCAATACAGTTTGATCTTTTTACGGCCTCCTTCAAAGAACTTAAAAGGTCGTATGAGGTTTCTACATAGATTCACGTTGCAATGTTTAGACATCTTTGATTTCGTTGCCTATTAAGATGAAAGTGTGAGTTGAAATATGTTAAAGCACTACTATGCCCCTGTATATATGCGCGTGTGTGCGGCTTTGTGTTTGTATAATTATGTAAGAGTGTATGTACATATGTATGTGTGTTTATGTGTGATATTGCCTTACTGCCAAATACAAAGGGTTGTAGGCTAGTCAAGCTGTCCGGGGACAGCTTTTTTTCTACAATCCCCCCATCTGTATTTCACAAAGATGGCAAATAAACTTATTATTATTATCATTATTATTATTATTATTATTATTATTATTATTATTATTATTATTATTATTATTATTATTATTATTATTATTATTATTATAACCGGCTCCAATGGTCTCTTTTAGGCACTTGGCCACAAGGAAAGGCGAAATTGCTGTAGCTGTCATAGCTAATTGTTCACAGTGAAGGACCTGTTATTTCGGGAAAGTTTCTTTGTTTTTAGGCGAAAAGAGAGAAGCTGCGGTGGTGCGTACCCTTTTCGGGGCACGGTCGGTTACAGAAAGGTTCGGAGGTCCCATGAGAAAAGTGAGTTCTTCGGCAACGGCGCCTACCACCCACCACGGAGCCCAACAAGGTGACGTGGCAGAACATGGGAAAAGTCTCCACTACGCCAACAGTACGCCGTTACTATAACCAAATATGGTTTAGCATACGTAGGACAGCCACACAAGGTTAACCCTTGCCGCCAGGAAGAATCGGAAGTAAACGGAAAAGAGAAGTAGACAGTAAAGATTAAAAGTGAGACAGAAAGACGAAGATGAGGGGGTAAAGGGGTAGGAAAAGATGACGGCCGATTTCCCATGGGTGGGTCAGCCCAGGGATACCGTCTACGTGAAGCCGGGACCAAGGGGATGTGTTGCCTCTGCCGGTGGGCCTTAAAGGTCCACTCACCCGGCGTCGGCTCAACCGCCAGGATCCCCTTTTCCCCGGACACGGCAAAGCCACGCACGGCTACACTCACAGAATAGATCGAGTAAAAAGGGCGTCTTTTTGTCCCACAACAATAATCGTCATTTATTTTGCATTATCGCCGGGCGCCCGGCACTTTCAGGTCACGAACGGCATGTGCGTTTTCAGCGTGACATGGAACTCTTGGTAGGAAAGTGGCCAGCGCCGAGTTTTCCAGAAAGGAAACCGCAAGCGAGCCAGATGACGATCATTGTTGTGTGACAAAAAGGCGCCCTTTTTACTAGATCTATTCTGTGAGTGTAGGCATGGACGGGTGTCGAACCCCCCCCCCCCCCCCCCCCCCGAAGAAGCTGGCTTGTGCAGACGTCCCTGCGGAGGAAGCTGCGAAAAGAGGACTGCATCCCAGACCACTTGTGCACGACCGGTGGTGGTGTCTTACAGCGGCTTCGAGGCAGCACTTCTAACCACCTGGAAAGTTCGGGTACATCTTCATGTACTGCTTCACGTCTCGTATAGCACGCTCAGCAAGGCCATTGGCAGCTGGGTGGTAGGTGGAGCAAAACTTTGTTGGCACTCCGTGATCGTTCACCCATTCTGAAAGCTTTGCGCTTCGAAAAGCAGGTACAGGTCCACTGTCACACACCAATTTCTTCGTATTTCGAAAACATTCTGCCTTTAGTAGAACCACGACGCTGTTGGCGTCATCCTTTCCTGCTCTGGCTGTAACTTTCATCGTACATTCATTGATTGCTAGCAGGAAAGCTTGCGTCTTCCTGTCTCCTTCCCCTTTCTTTTTGAGCTCTGCGAAGTCCCAGTGAATAACGTCGAATGGGACGCTGGAGTGCTCCGTTGTTATCATTATGTCCATGGGCTGCTTGAACATGGCTTTGTTCCTTTGGCAATCACGACGTATGCGGATGCAGTTTTTGATGTCACCTTTCATACGTGGCCACGTAAATCGTTTCGCAAACTGTGAAACGATTTACGTGGCCACGTATGAAACGTGCGCCAAAAACCGTCATGTCCGCCTGATTCTGGAGTGTCGTGGTAATGATTTATAATCTTAACAATCATTGTTCGTGGGACGTGGTATTTTCCATTGATGAATTTATTTTTGGTACCTTCTCAGAACTTTGTGTGATTAACTTGTAGAGGGTTGTCAACAGCGGCCGGTATCAGAAGCCTGGACTGTGCATCTGCATCTGTGAGTAGAGGACCTAGAAGACGTGAAAAGAAGAAGTCAAGCTGTTGTAGATACTTTACCAATCTGGCGATGCTGCCTCTTGGTTGTGTCGTACCGAGAAGCTGAGTCAGTGCTTGGTGATCCGTAAAAAATTCGGCAGATCCCACGTTATGTGGGAGTCGATGTTATGCGAAGCATGCGGCGGGTAGGTGAGTGTGGCGTAACTTTTTAGATGCGAAGTATCTTAAGGCGGAGCTCAATCCGGTGGTGGTGGTGGTGGTTGTGGTGGTGGTGTGCGACGTGACCACCCTTACTGCGCATGCGCATACCCTCTCCACACACCTCCTCTCCACTCACCCTCTCCCCTCCCCTCTCTACGTTCCCTCTCCACTTTACCTCTCCCCTCCCTTTAAGAGAGTTGACTGTTGGGCTAGTTGGTGTTCAGACATGGGAACCATCGTTAAAGGCGCAACACCACACAACACAAGAGAAGACCAGACGAGCACAGGCGCAAACTAACAACTGATTTATTGAAGGCAGATCTCCAAGCATATATACCAACAGGCTGCGCAGGCGCAACGTCACAACAATCCTCGGAAAACATCAAAAATATCGCGAAAGAAAATCAATTTCAGCTTTGTAAAGCGCAATGGAAGTGTCGCTGACACACGCCTCACCTGCTTTCCTGATTAGAAACGCTTCTAACGTTTCACGAGCCGTTTTTTGTCTGCTTCTACCTACAATTTTTGCGCATCGGAAACGTGGTTCACAATTCGGGCATGTCATGCAATGGTCGAGAAGATGGCTTCGCTCTTTGTTAATTAGATTTCTTGCGTGTTCCCTGAGCCGGTCATTGAGGCAGCGCCCCGTCTGGCCGATATATACTTTGCCGCAGGTCAGGGGAATCTCGTACACGACGTTGCTGGCACACTGAACGAAACGTCGTTCATGGTTCTTTTTGCAGCCTCCCTTTTCCTCCGCACAGGTGGTGCGACGGCTCAGCTGAGCGAGCTTCTGGGGGGCCGAGAAAGCCAACGGCACGTTGAACCGGCTAGCCACTTTTTTCAGGCTATGTGTGACCTTATGCATGTACGGCACCACTTCTGGCCTCTGGGCGCCCACCAGGGGCTTCGCGGCATCTGAGTAGCAACGGTGCTTCAACTTCTTAAGCAGCGTCTCAGCAACAGACAAGACGACCGACCCAGGGAAGCCGGCTGAAAAGAGCCTCCCCAATTGAAGGTTAAAACTATCCTGCACCTTGTGAATGCACGACTTCCGAAGTGCTGAATCTAAACAGAGAGTAGCGATGCCTCTCTTTACCGTTTTTGAGTGAGCTCAATTGTACGGAAGGAGCTCTTTTTGTGCACGCGGAGAGTACGCCCAGCAAACATGACTTTCGTTGAACGTCAATTGCAAATCTAAAAACTGAAGCCTACTTTCTTCCGGACGTTCAAAAGTGAAGGTTAGCCCTTTCCCATGATGTTTAAAATCTTCTAGCACACACTTCTGCGCATGCTCATATGAGGATGAGCACTTGTTAAAAAGAACTAAGAAGTCGTCCACATAACGAAAACCTTTAAGGACCTTGTCATTGTTAGAAGAATTAAAACGATCGTGTAAAGAGCGATCGATGGATGATAAAAAGATATGACACAACACAGGCGCGATGCATGAACCAATACAGATGCCTTTCTTTTGAAGGTAAATCTGGTCGTCAAATTTGATAAAAGTGGTCTGGAGGTAAAATTCTAAAAGGGCTAAAAGGTTTCCTACTGACATGCCTGCGGCATTTTGGAAAGCAACCGCACCATTTTCATCAATGCAGTCTTTAACTGCGAGAAACAGTTCATCATGGGGCACCGCGTAAAAGAGCTCTTCCACGTCAACAGAAAACGCAAAACCAATGTCATTGTTGCCTTCAAGAAAGTTCACTACATCAACGGAACTTTTTGTGAGGAACGGATCAGTTATATCGAGGTAATTCAGGGTTTTAAGCAGATACTTACTGACGCAATGCTGCCACGTGCCCCGTTCGTTCACAATGGTACGAAATGGGGCATCGGGTTTATGCGTCTTAACGCTAAAGAAAACGCTCAGCGCAGCACTATCACTGTTTGTGATATCTCGGGCGAGCTTAAGAAGATCTAAGCGCTTGCAAAGTTCTACTGCTTTACATTTAACTCTTGCCTTGCCTTTCTTCACGCAAAAGAAATTCTTGTTGACAGCCACAGCAGCTTTTACATGGTACAGTGTTTTGGGCAAGACAACGAAACCGCCTACCTTGTCTGCCTGCAAGACGCACAACTCATTGTCTTTAAAGAACTTCACCACACATTTCAAACTGTCTTTAGCACCTCTTGGATCCGTACTTTCTACATTCTTGGCGAGATAGTCAATTCCTTCCAAAAGACAGCGTTCACGATCTTCCTGAGGTGCTCTCTCTGAAAATTCGGTTCAAGGCTGCAAGTTCGTGGGGAGGCACACACGGTTCTAGTCCAAACTTAGGACCCTTCTCTAGAATGTTTCTAATATTGGAAGGAACTGAAGCTCCTCCCATGACTGTCAGGCTGCCGGTACGACGTTCCGGGTCCTTAGGCTTCGCCACAGCGCCAAGGATCCACCTAAGGTTGTAGCTCCACCAAAATTCCGTGATTCGCATGGCTTCCCGTTTAAGAGTGTGGAACTGCCTTTCCGCCACACCTCCAGGGTACCGAGTAAAGGTAGCCACCCTAAGCCAGTCGAAGTATAAACGCACTTGCCGCCAAAGCTCGGATCGTAAAATTTTAACCAGTCTTTTCACATGTCCCCACGAAGGCGCAACAGGTCCAAACAGGGCACTTACTTC
Source organism: Rhipicephalus sanguineus (assembly GCF_013339695.2). Taxonomy (NCBI): domain Eukaryota; kingdom Metazoa; phylum Arthropoda; class Arachnida; order Ixodida; family Ixodidae; genus Rhipicephalus; species Rhipicephalus sanguineus. Next base: position 231,462,644 of record NC_051177.1, on the reverse strand, counting down.
CGGAGGGGTGATGCTCAGTTGGAGGGTAGCATGCCCAGTTGTTAGTTTGCGCCTGTGCTCGTCTGGTCTTCTCTTGTGTTGTGTGGTGTTGCGCCTTTAACGATGGTTCCCATCTCTCCCCTCCCCCTCTTCACTTTCCCTCTCCCCTCCCCCTTTCTACTCTTCCTCTGAAACGCGGGCTAGACATGCCGAAATTCTCTCCTGCGCAACGCCGCGATGAGCTCGAGCGCATGCGCGTCCCCTCCGCTTCTCTCTCCTCTCCCACGCTGCCCCCCTCTCGCCCGCCTGTCGACCGCGTTCCCCGCTCGCCCTGTGAGAATTAACGGCCAGGCTAGATGGAAGATACGACGCGCGTAGCGTCCCTCTTCGCGTTCCACGACTCGAGGTCGGTAGCATGCCCAACGAACGCCAACGGAACGCGATCGTGCAAGTGCTCCGGCTTCGCATCGCCTCATGGTCCCCTTTAGCGGGAGATGGTGTAATTTTTTACTGAGCGATACGTTACAAAATGACGCTAAAAATTTGTATAAATTTTATACGCACACATATATATGTTGAAGAGACGCATATGTGTTATATAAGCAGTTGTTTACGGTTGCGTAACGCTGCCAACGGCAACGTGGGTATTACCAACACCAGAAGCGGTAAGCTGATATGTAGTGCTTATACTTGTCCCTCATGATGGAGAACGCACGCACGTTTCATGAACCCGTGTGCATGTGTGGAAGAAGTGCTTGACAGTTCTTGAACAAGGGCATCATCACCGTGATCAGTGAGCACCAGCAGCTGGTCATCACTTGTTATATGATCCCGTCGTGATCGTGGTGACGAGGGGTCCATGTGTAGTGAAGTATGTGGTATAGTAGAGCTGTGGGAATTCGTGGATGCCTCGGTCATTTCGTCGACGAATTGTGTGTCGACAGCAGGGGTGTAGCCAGAAATTTTTTTCGGGGAGGGGGAGGGGGGGTTCAACTATACTTTATGTATGTTCGTGCGTGCGTTTGTATGTGTGCGTGTATATATACTCAAGCAAAACTGAAAAATTTCGGTGGGGTTTGAACCCCCCCAACACCCCCCCCCCCTTGGCTACGCCCCTGGTCGACAGAGCCGGCGACATGTCGGAACCTGAAGCCACCCTTCGCGTTGGTGAGGTATAGGCCGTCGAGACTGGTAGGCCTGGATAGCGCTACGTAGACCAACATCAGTGGATGGTGTTTGTCGTATTCGTAGACTACCTGGGCGTATGTGGCCTACGTAGCCTAGTCTACAAAGCGGCTGTCAATCAATCTGGCATCATCCTCGGTCAGCATGAGGCCATCGCCCAGCCTCGTAAGAAATGAAGTGGACACTGCGCCGTTCTTGCGGACTAAGTGCAATTTACGGTGCGGTGATGTGGATATCATATGTAACTTTCGTTAATGTACGCCTCCGGGGTCGAGCAATGCTTCAATATAGCTTGCTTAATCATAGAAATACAAACGTAATGTTTTTAGACGGCTATAAAAGCGGAGCCAACACTTGGAACTACAGACGTTAATTTGATATGGCGCCTGTATCGTAGGAGTACACATCGTAGGAGTATCGTGTAGTGTTTATTGCTTTCTTGTAAAATTAGGTAGCCAGCACCACAACCACAATATACGTTGCACCGATACTACGCCTGCGTAGGCTGTTTTTCCAAACCAGTTTACAGACCTGCTTGCGTGGCTCAGTGGTAGAATACCTGATCGCCACGCAGAATGCTTGGGTTCGATTCCTGCTGGGATCCTAATTTTCATTCTTTTCCATTCGTTGAGTCAACGCTGCCGATATTGGTTTTCTTTAACGCTCTAGCATTTAAGTTACCAATGTCTGTTCTCGCCGTTCCTGGGTAGATATAAACTGTCAATCACCTGTGGCGCATACCCGTACACCACGGCCCGTGGTAAACGGGTATGTGCCACACGTGTCTAGTGGAAAGGGTTTGATGACGTACGCGACAGGATTTTAACGTTATTCATGTCATGACCCGGCAATCATATTCGTCAAATCCTCTTACCCTCCCATGCAAATTTTGGTCTACGCCAAGTTAAGGAGGCGATCATGAGAGCACCCAGACGTAGGCGGCTAGATAGATAGATAGATAGACAGATAGATAGATACGTAGATAGAAACGCTCAAAGTACCAGAGGTTCGCTGATAAATGCTTCGCATTTAAAAGGGTAAATTTTGCACCCTCTAGGTACATTTGAAAATACTACACAGCTTTTAATGTGGCCAATGCTTCCTTTTCTGTTGCAAAAGGGAGAGTTGAGCTAGTTGGTTCGGATTACCTTTGGTACAGCGCCAAAGACGAAAGAATTACACAGAACAAGACTTAACAACACGAGGATAGCGGTGATTCCTTATATTCATGGTATCTCTCACCGTATAAAAAAAAACGCCAGGCCTGCGCGGAAAGCGCAGCACAGTCACAGCGAAAGCTCGAAGAGCGGCATTTCTAGAGCCCGTTATAAACTCTCTTGTGGCTACTAATACAACTACACTAGCAACGTACCCACTACGCCACAAACGATAATTTTTGTGAAGTTGGAAGCACCCACCACGACATTACTCGTCATTCTGCGGAGAAGCGAGGTACCATCTTTAAGGCATTATGTGCAGTTTGTTGACGGGATGACTGATGACAATGAAGAATTATGACTGAGTCTTTTGTAATGGGTTGGAAGCTTTAAATGACCAACTAGTTACGTACTTCGCATTGTGTGACGCCCGGTCGTTATTTCATTCTCCCACCACACTTTATAACATACGCTAACGTGAGAAAGAGATAGAGAAAGGGAATTAACTTTACCCTGAGGAAATGGATCATGGGAGCCTTATGGGCTTCCTTGGCAACCAATAGAAGTGCACTTGCGCGGAACCCACTACACTATAAATCATAATTTTTGTGAAGGAAGGAAACAGCCACTACGCAATTTTTCGTTATTCTGCGCAGAACCGTAGGATCTGCTAAACACCTGTGAGGCATTATGCGCACTTTGTTGATGCTGTGGCTAATGAAGATGAAGAATTATGGCAGAGCTCTTTGTAATGGGTTGGAAGCATTCAACAACTCACTCGTTGCGCAATTCGCATTGTGTGACGCCTGGTTACAGAATTCGCATTGTGTGACACTTGGTTGTTATTTTACTCTTCTACCACACTACATTACATATGGTAATGTGGTTCCTTCCCGACATGAAGACTGTATAGGGTCTTTTTGCAAGGCAGTTTCAAGCACCGGCATGGCTCAGAGGTTGAATACTGGGCTCCCACGCAGAGGGCCCAGGTTCGAACCTCGTTCCGTCCTGAAATTGTTTTCTTATTTCGTTTTTTTTTCTTATTTCGAGCGATAGTGGTTACAGACACCGGCGGCGGCGGCGGCGGACAACTACGGCGCCAAAAACGGCCGGTGAAATGATCTCATAACAGCTTTCGCTGTAAAAGATTGGTGACAAGTTCAATGTTGAGTTCAATGTTGATGCCAGAATTGATAAGTTGTCCCCAGGTGTGAATGTGTCGTCTAGCAGAAGTTTCACAGTCAAGCACCGCACGCAATTTGTTCCTTGCAAAAGCAATGTCGTATATTCCATTCCGTTGTCATGCGGTAAGGTTTATGTGAGACAAACGGGGCGCTGTCTCAACATTCGTCTGCGTGAGCACAATAGCTCCTTGAAGGCTACGCCGTACTTCCATTTGTCTGCCCACTGTGCCGCTTGTAGGTGCTCCGCGGAGTTCTGCCGCACGACCACCGTTTTTGGGCACAATGATTCTTGCATAGGGCAGACAGCTGAAGCATTGTCTATCTGCAAAAATGGCGACAAGTGTGTTGGCACACCGTGTATTGGCCGCGAGATCGACCTATAGGTGGCAGCACCGTAGCCGCGTTAGTGTGGAGAGGCGGTCGGAGGCGCGTATACAAATGCACACAGCGGCGCTTCGCTGTAAGTGGTTTGAGCCGATTTTCGGCGAATAAAAATGCGTTGATTGCAGCTTACTGGTAATATATATGCTCCTCATTGTTGAATCGATGCACGAAGATCATCCAACCTTACTATTACTCGTGAGAGAAGCGCGATCTGCCGATGAAAGGGATGATCGCAATGGATGACAGTCTGCGCTTACGCACTATATGACGTTTTTCGTTTTTAAATGCGAAGCATTTCTTAGCGAACCTCTGGCACTTTGAGCGTTTCTATCTACGTATCTATCTATCTATCTATCTATCTATCTAGCCGCCTACGTCTGGGTGCTCTCATGATCGCCTCCTTAACTTGGTGTAGACCAAAATTTGCATGGGAGGGTAAGAGGATTTGACGAATATGATTGCCGGGTCATGACATGAATAACGTTAAAATCCTGTCGCGTTCGTCGTCAAACCCTTTCCACTAGACACGTGTGGCACATACCCGTTTTGCCACGGGCCGCGGTGTACGGGTATGCGCCACAGGTGATTGACAGTTTATATCTACCCAGGAACGGCGAGAACAGACATTGGTAACTTAAATGCTAGAACCTTAAGGAAAACCAACATCGGCAGCGTTGACTCAATGAATGGAAAGAATGAAAATTAGGATCCCAGCAGGAATCGAACCCAAGCATTCTGCGTGCCAATCAGGCATTCTACCACTGAACCACGCCAGGTCTATAAACTGGTCTGGAAAAACAGCCTACGCAGGTGTAATATCGGTGCAACGTATATTGGAGTTGTGGTGCTGGCTATCTAATTTTACAAGAAAGCAATAAACACTACATGATGCTCCTACGATGTGTACTCCTACGATACAGGCGTCATATCAGATTAACGTCTGTAGTTCCAGTGTTGGCTCCGCTTTTATAGCAGTCTAATAAACATTACGTTTGTATATTCCTATGATTCAGCAAGCTATATTGAAGCATTGCTCGACCCCGGAGGAATACATTAACGAACGTTACATATGATATCCACACCACCGCACCGTAATGTGCACTTCGTCCACGAGAACGACGCAGTGTCCTCTTCATTTCTTACGAGGCTGGGCAATGGCCTCATGCTGACCGAGGATGATGCCAGATTGATTGACAGCCGCTTTGTCGACTAGGCTACGTATACGCCCAGGTATTCGACGAATACTATAAACACCATCCAATGATGTTGGTCTACGTAGCACTATTCAGGCCTACCAGCCTCGACGGCCTATACCTCACCAACACGAAGGGTGACTACAGGTTCCGACATGTCGCCGGCTCTGTCGACAGACAATTTGTCGATGAAATGACCGAGGCATCTACGAATCTTAACAGCTCTACTATCCCTATTGCAAAAACCAGCGCCGTTCCAGTACCCCCAGCGTGATACCAGTACGTTTTTTGGCGCTGGACCGCACTGGGAACACTGGTATACGCTCGAATTCACTGGGACGTCGGTGAAAGCACTGGGAAAGAGCTGGGTCGCACTGGTAGAGCCACTGGCTTTGCCGCTGTGACGCTGGCGCTCACTGGGAAGCGCTGGAGACGCTGGAATTCTCACTGGCGTGCGCTGGCACATACTGGAGCCCGCCCTGTTCTGCCAGTGCGAGCGTTGCTTTCAGTATCGTGCGCGGCGCAATGCTTTGGTATCTTTGAATATCAAATGTCTGATTCGATGGTACCGATAGATGCTATCCTAACGGGTCCCAAACATGTGTCACAAATTCTAGCTTTGCAGAGAAAGACGAGGAGTTATTTTCATAATATACGTGATATGATATACGTGAAATCACGGTCACTTTTATTGTTTCCCTGTCGAATGTGGAGGAAAATATGTTAATAACCCAAAGCAGCCAACACTAATAATTTTGCTTTCTACCACGCTTTTTTTTATTCATGCAGTGCCAATGAAGTCGTTAATTTTTGCGGAGCACGAGCAGTGAATACACATTTCGTTCGTGCATACCGCTCATATATATCAGTTTTGCATTCGTGATGTGTTGCGGTAATGACTTCATATTTTAATGTTTATAAGTCTGGAGGCATTGGTCTGAACATATAGAGCAAATTGTTACATCGCTGTGCAAATGGCAAGAACTAAATGAGCTCTGGCTTCGCGACCCCCTCCGAACGGAGGCCAGAAAAACAGCCGTCGTTCGATATCGCCACACCGGAAACGCATCTCGGGCAATTCTCGCACTTCCACTTACTTCAGCAATACGTTAGGTAACAGTTAAAAAGGTTTCGAGGCTAAAATGCAAAAACTTCAACCATCGCAACTCATTTGCGCCGAGATCGGTCCAACCCAGTGCGGCTCCCAGCGAGTGTTAGGCCTAGCGTACCGGCCGAGTCCATCTACATGCCACCGGCGCTTCTTCGTTTAAGTACACGCAATTCCAACGTGTAAAATTTATTGTAAAGTATAGTCTGGACATCCGCTAAATTAACCTAAATTAACCATTTTTTCTTTTGTACGGTGTCCGAACAAGGAGCGGTGGCCATCGATGCGACGCGCTTTCAGCAACGAACGCAGGCTCACCGAAAGCAGCCGGCCGCACTCGCCGGTACTTCTCTGACTCATACGTGAGAACACATACGTGTAAACTGGTACGCGTTAGTAAACTAACACACCGGCATCTTTTTGCTACGAATTGTATTTGTTTTTGCTGAGCGGTTTTATAGTTGTAGGTATCGATAAAACTGCAAATCAGAATACAGCCACGCCCGCCCCCAGTAATATCGTCGCTCGCGCGAGAAATACTCAGTATGAATTCATGCAGGCGCGTGTTTTTCGAACGCGTCATCATAAAGCTTCTGTACATGTTCATCATTAGCAAGGGCGAGAAACGGCTGTTAAAAAATCGGCAGTAACAGCCGTCCAACTGTACGCTGGTCCTCGATCCATTTGATATTTTTCGGAGTTAAAACGGGAATTCCTGAATAAACCTAGCGCTCATCCCATTTCGGGCATTTCATTCGTTTCCGGCCACCCTTTGTTTTGTGTCTAATAAAGAAGCAAGCGTTATTTGGAGAGGAAGATCGCGTGTTCCTTGAATACGCGACACGGAAATATGAAACGAAACGCTGTCTTACTGTGTTGACTAGCCCTTTTACAGCGTTGTTGACGTGATTCAGCGTGGCGCAGTGGTAGAGTACTCGCTTGGAGATTGAGAGGTGGCGAGTTCGAATCCTGGTGGTGGAGTTTTTTTTTCTTTTTCATACGGCTTTTTTTTTTATTGCAATAATGCTTTCTATATGCCTTTCTTTAGTAATATATTTATGTAGGGCACGTAAGCACCGCCGTTTTTACACTGTAGAGCCGTTTTGCGCTTGAGTACCCAGCGCCTCCCAGTAAAACGCCTCTCCAGCGGCCCAGTATCCAGCGCGACGCTGGGCCCATAATCAGGCATGGCACTGGACGCTGGCACCCAGTGGCGCTGGGTTTTGCAATAGGGATACCACATACTTCACTACACATGGACCCCTCGTCACCATGATCACGACCGGATCCTATAACAATTAGGTCATGACCAGCTGCTGGTGCTCACTGATCACGGTGATGATGCCCTTTTCAAGAATTGTCAAGAACTTCTTGCACACATGCAGACGTGTTCGTGAAACGTGTGTGCGTTCTCGGGCACGTATAAGCACTACGTATCAGCTTACCGCTTCTGGTGTTGGTAATACCCACGTTGCCATTGGCAGCGTTACGCAACCGTAAACAACTGGTTATATAACACATATGCGGATCTTCAACATATATATGTGTGCGTGTAAAATTTATACAAATCTTTAGCGTCATTTTGTAACGTGTCGCTCAATAAAAAAAAAGTTACGCCACAGTCGCCTACCCGCCACATGCTTCGCATAACATCGACTCCCACGGTGCGTGGGATCTGCCGAATTTTTTCTCTGTACGTGTTCAGCTTGTGTTTGTGTATCACGCACTGCAGTAGCACGAATTAACTACTCAAGTGTTTACTTCTTGTTCATTTGTATACCAGCCCATATTCCTGTGCAATGAGTTCAATAGCACTGTTCACGCGAATACGCATGTATACGCAGGTAAGAGTTTAGCACAGAGTTTCATCGATTGTTTACGTGCATGACAGTGATGCAACAAAGGTCTGGTTATTTTATGGAACAAGTGTCTTTTTTTTTTCAAACTAATAATGTCCGGTGCCTTCCATCAATTTATAACAACTCCACACAAACGCTCAAGATAATGTAAAAATGTATGAGGTTTCGCGTGAAATTATGCGACATAAATGTAAGGCACGCCGTCGGGATTAATCTTGAACATCTGGGTCCTTCAAAGCGTACCTAAATCTAAGCACATGGGTGATTCTGCATAAATTTCCCCCAAGTTAAAATTGCGCGCGGCAACTCCGTTTTATCACGGCCGTGTCATTCCATTGTCTGTTTTCTTTTCTTTTCTTTTTTTAGGGACAGTTTGAGTACCGAAGTCTCAGGACTTCACTTGATAGAAATATTTCGCTGTAGCGGGACCACGACCGTACAATGAAAGGACATCTTAGGCACAGCTAAAGCTCATCATGAACTGGAGTGCCGCAGTTATACACATTACAACAACGCCAAAGTACATGAGCCTCGTTTTTGTTTACCACCGAGTTGATAAAACGCTGCATTCACATACTGTTTAATGTTCCTGATGTTTGGGACTACGCCAAGCGCACTTTAGGGTGTGCTTGAACCAGAAAGCGGCACCAAGACTGAAATGATTCTGACGAACGAAGGGTACGACAACCAATACACAGCCCTCTCGGAAGTCGCACTCATTGATCTTATTACAATGAGCATGCAGCCGAGCAAGCTCATTTGCTTCTGTGCACCAAGTTAGGTATACGTACGAGCAGTTAAACTCGCGCTAACAGAACAGAACAAACCGCCCTTTGAGAACGTGCAGGACGTACGCGCACATGCAAACCACGGCGTGGCTAGCAGACGCCGCAGGGAGCAATCCACACTATGGCGGCGCTTCAGCCAGTAGCCGCGAGGCGCCGACACCGCTCGATCTCGCGGCCAATAGCGTTGCTCGAATGCGAGTTGACTTACTTGAGTAATACCTAATGATGGTGAAGGTAAAAAAACCTCGAGGCACCTGCGCGACAAAGTGAAAATTAAAACACACAGAAAAAATTCGGCGGATTCCCCGCACTGTGGGAATCGATGTAATGCGAAGCAGCAGCAAAGAGCTGCATACATCGCCTTGTTTGCCTTTGAGCCAAATGAAATCATTCATGCCATGGCATCTAGTCACCATATATCGCATGTTTGCCAATCACCGCATGCATGCACAATCTAGTGTACACCATGCCAATGAAACGCATATTCTGGTATGTAAATGCATGACCTGTCGTTTATGTTCATCCCACGCACTCGTGTCATGCCATACCAATTTTGGTATATATCACGTTAACAAACGGCCGGAAGCGCACCATGACAGTGCATGTAAATCATACCGTACATGACAGGCATACATGATTCGCATGTTTATGTTCGTCATCCAGTCACATCGCGCAATACCAGTTTGGTGTATATCAAGCTATCGAAACGGCCGCGAATGCACCATGAGCGTGCATGTAAGTCATGACATACATTGCATGCATGTCATAGTTTTCATGTTACCAACTGTATTCATGTCTTCATACAGTCACATCGCGCAATACCAATTTTGGTGCATATCAATCTAGCGAAACGACCAAGAGTGCGCCATGAGCATGGCATGTAAATCATGCCGTACATTTCATGCATGTCATGATTATCATGTTACCGACCTTTCATTACGTTCGTCATACGTGGCGTCGCGCAATACCAATTTGGTGTATACCAAGCTAGCGAACGGCCGGGAATGCACAATGAGCGCGGCATGTAAATCATGACATACCTAACCTGCATGTCATGAATTTCCATGTTACCACCTCTCATTTACGTTCGTCATGCAGTCGCGTCCACGCAATACCAATTTTGGTGTTCAAGCAAGCGAAACGGCACGAGTGCGTCATGAGCATGACCTGTAAATCATGGTCGCGCATGTCATGCAGTCATGATTTCATGTTACCACGTCTCATTTACCGTCGTCTGTACAAGTCGCTTCGCGCAATAGCACTTTTGGTGTATATCGAGCTAGCGAAGCGGCCGCGAATGCATCAGAGCCGTGGCAAATAAATCATGACATACATGCATGCATGTCATGGTTTTCATCTTACCAACTGTTATTCATGTTCTTCATACAGTCACATCGCGCAATACCAATTTTGGTGTATATCAATCTACTGAAACTACCGCTAGCGCATCATGGCGGGGCATGTAAACAGTCGTACATGACGTGCATGTCATGATTTTCATGTTACCACGCCTCACTTACGTTCGTCATACGTCGTGTCGCGTAACACAAATTTGGTGTAATCACGCAAGCGAACGGACGCGAATGCACCATGAGCGTGGCAATGTATATCATACATACATGACATGCATGCATGGTTTTCATCTTACCAACTGTCATTCATATTCTTCATACGTCACTCGCGTGATACCAATTTTGGTGTAGATCAATCTACTGAAACTGCCGCTAGCGCATCATAGCGTGGTATGTAATCAGGTCGTACATGACTTGCATGTCATGATGTTCATGTTACCACGTCTCACTTACGTTCGTCACACAGTCGTGTCGCGTAACACCAATTTTGGTGTATATCACGCAAGCGAAACGGACGCGAATGCACCATGAGCGTGGCATGTAAATCATGACATGCATGTCATGGAGTGTCATGGTGTTTTCGTGCTACCACCTGTTTTCATGTTCTCATAGTCACAACGCACAATACCGATTTTGGTGTATATCAATCTAGCGAAACGGCCGCGAGTGCGCCATGAGCGTGGCATGTAAATCATGTCATACATGACATGCTTATCATGATTTTATGTTACCACGTGTCAGTTATGGTCGTCATACAGAAAGTCTCGTCATACCAGTTTTCGTATGTATCCCTTCATTTAAACGTGCCGCGAGCGCCCCGAGACCATGTCATGTAAATCATGCTGCCCATGACATGCGCGTCATGATTTGCCATGTTAGGACCTGTCATTATGTTCTCATGAAATCTTGTACACGTCGTACCAATTTTGGTATGATGAAATATACGGAATGGCCGCAGATCCCAAAGGCTGTGGAATGTAAATCATGCTGTTCATGACATGCGTGTCATGATTTTCATGATATGACCTGTCATTTATGTGCGCGATAAGGCCATGTTATGACACACCAATTTTGGTAGACATCCGATTAACGGAACGGCCAGGGAGCCCAAAGCCGTGGAATGTAAATCCATGCTGTTCATGACATTCGTGTCCATGATTTTCCATGATATTACCTGTCATTTGTGTTCGTAATAAGGCCATTTATGACACACCAATTTGGTATACATCCGATTAACGAAACGGCCAGGAAGCACAAAGTCGTAGGCGGCTAGATAGATAGATAGATAGATAGATAGATAGATAGATAGATAGATAGATAGATAGATAGATAGATAGATAATAGATAGATAGATAGATAGATAGATAGATAGATTAGATATAGATAGATATATAGATAGATAGATACGCTCAAAGTCGCAGATGTTTCGCTAAGAAATGCTTCGCATTTAAAAAGACGTTTTGGCTCCCACAACGGGAGCTTGTTCACAAGGTGAATGGAAAACGTGCATCAAGCAGTTCGCCTTATGTACGCTTGAATACGTCACGCTAGCAGCGTGCATAAACTGGCGGCATATTACCATCGCTCCTGTTGAGAGTGCGCGGTTTTGGTCTGTATCACGAGCGACTCAAGATGAAGATGCCGTGACAGTCCTTTATCTCTAGCGAGAACACGTACCCGCCCCCAGTCTATTGTGTGTCCACCTGACGCATGCTCAGCCAAAGCACTGGATTTCACATTTCCCTTCTTCACGTCATAATTGTGCTGCTTGAGACGCCGTTCAAAGTCACCAGTCTCACCAATATATACGTCGTCACAATCCGCGCATGGGACCAGCGTACACCACACAGGGGAACTTCACTTTGGGTAGTCTGTCTTTCACTTCACGAGTGATTGTCGCAGTTTCTGCTCTGGAACGTGTGGAGCCGAAACGTCTTTTCCTGTGTGTTTTAATTTTCACTTTGGTCGGCGCAGTGCCTCGAGGTTCTTTTACCTTCACCATCTATCATCCCGACCAGACGGGCTTCCGTCAAACATTAAACTTCAATACCTAATGATGCTGCAAGCCTGTCGTCTTTTTGTCATGTGCATAGTTTGTGCGCGCATGTTCTGTTATTTTTCTTCTTTCTTTTGTTTGTCTTGTTTCCATAAAGCACTCAGTTGTCAGTCAGCGCTCGTGTTGTTACGTCTTCTGTGTCTTTCGTCTTTTGAACTGTTACAAAATGAACCCTTTTCTGTTGTTGAGCAGTTAACTTCAGCTGACTTCAGTGTACAACTGTAAAACAACTGTCGCCGTGTTTGCAGATAGACGATGTTACAGCTACATAATGCTTTTGATGATTCAAGTCTGATAGCTTCTTGGTAAAGGACTGCTCCACTAGCATAACGTGACGCATCAGTACTCAGCACAAACGGCAAGGAGAAGTCCGGTATCGTAGGAGAGGGTGCGATGATATTCTTTGCACAAGCTCAGAGTGAGCCCTTTCACAGTCGGCATCCCACTGAACGGCATACCTTTCTAGGTCAAGAGTGTGAGGCATATCGTTTTCGTAGCACAGTCATTAATGAAGGTCCGGCCAGTCCCAGGAAAACAGGCAATGATGTATGCCATAGGGCTTCACCAATTTGAGATTCTTTCAACGGATTCCTGCTTTGTGCTTTTTGGAGAACCGTTAAAGACTCTTCCCAAGGAACACTGCCTTTTCTTGGAAGAAAGCACTTTTCTTAATGTTCACTTTCAGCCTTGCAGCACTTAGAGCTTGAAAAACTACGGACAGGTGTTTTCGATGCTCTTCTTTTGTTTTCGAATCAACTATTATGTCATCGTGTAAATGTTGTAGAAGCTTCCGAAATACGGCTGTCAAGCATTTCGTGCAGGATTTTTTTGAAACTAGCTGGGAAATTCTTCCACCCGAACGGTAGCCGGTTATATTCATACAGGTTAAATGGTGTAATAAACGCAGTGTACTTCGTGTCTTCCGCCAATGGAATTTGCCAGACGCCTTTGCAAAGGTCCAATCTTGAAAATCAATGGCAACCACCGGTCTGGCCAATGATGTCATCAATTCTAGGCATTGGGTATGGTATAAGCACAGTTTGTTGGTTAAGAGCCCTGTAATATGTGCACAGACGAAAACTGCTATCTTCTTTTGGAGCGATAGTTATTCGCGATGCAAATGGCGACACGGAAGTCGAATAATGCCAGCATCCAGCACGGCTTGTAACCCTGCTTTCAACCATGCCTTTTTTTCTCGCGACAAATTATATGGACTTCTTCGAGCACCTGTTTTGTCTGCGAGCTCAAAAGGAACCTCATGAGATTTTATTGCTGGAGAATAGTTTCCTATGCACAATAGCTCTGGGTACTGGTTGTCATGTCTTCCCCGCAGTACATTTGCATTAAGCGCGCAAGCGACTCTATCTCGTCCTTTCCTGCTAGATGGTCTTCATTTAGAATCTTGTCGTCCTCGTAAATGGTTCATCTCTAACTTCTTTATGTTAGGGCGAGATAGCAGAAACTCGTGACATCTGCAGCACTAACACGTCGGTTGTAATTCTGTGGCCTTGAAATTCGAGCGAGAATTACAGACGCCCACTCATTAAGTGAACTCACAGTCCCATCACATCCCTGAACGCGCAGGGTAGTGCCAGTATGCAGGCAGTTGACGTCCACAAGCCTCTTATTCATTATCAACACGGATGCTCCAACGTCGACGAGAGCTTTCATTTCCACGTCATTGACTTTAGCTGGAACATGAAGCAGCAAGTGGACACGACGTACATTGTATCATACTAGCCTGTCATTTGGGACTTTTCCTCGGCCTGGAGTTCTCTTGGCGACACATTTGAGGTACCGGACAGTGTGTCATGTTGAACACTGCTATCATTACAATTAGGAGGATGGTATGAGCTTTCCTTTAAAAGAGATGACGCTAGACGCAAATGAACTAACTTTTCATTGGCGTTCAGTCATGTGGTGCGTTCAGTTCAGATGAGTTAGGAACCTGTTCTGTTTTACAGGACGGTAGTTGTCACGGTATTTCAGCTGTTGGCAACACGAATTCTAGGCACTGTAGAAGATCCTCAAATGTATTCGGGTCTCTAATATGAACTTTGCTCCGTACATCGTCACATAGACCTTGTATAATTAAAGCTACAGCTGCCGATGGTGCAAGTTTAGGCTCCGCTTCGTACACAAGTGCCATTTCTCACGAAAGCATTCTAGTACCTTTGCTAGTAATGAACCACATTGGTAGGTAAAGCGCAGAGCAGCGTCCCAACATTCCACCGCATTGCGATCGAAAATCGACAACCAGAAACATTTTCCAGTTTGCCAGCATGCTGGTGGTCAAGTAGAAGCTGCATGTCGTACCACTTTTTAGCTATACCACCAAGATCGCGGCGCATATTTTCAATCTTCTGGTCATCAGACACCCACCCATTCTTTTAACATGCATATTCGAAAGCCAGTAGTTGGGCTTTGCGGAGCTTCCCTCGAACATATCTGTTTCACAATTTTTCATTGGTGTATGCAATCCCAGTACTTTTGCCATAGATTCTGTAGGCTGCGCCAAAATGTACTGTTCCTTCAATGTAATTCAGTCAATCATTGGTCTACAAAGAGACAGATGTCGTCCGCCATTTATTCACCTGCTCCAAACGCAACTTCTTCATCTTCCCGCCGATCTTGCTCCTTGGTGCTTACGTCACAGACCGCTTCACCGCACAGAAAGAAAAACGAAAAAAAATCGCCGTGAGGCCGATTTATTGCAGTATTGCATAGCAATGCCGTGTCGCCGACTTGCGCACCGGCATGTGCCTGATCACAACAATCCCATTGATGAATGAGCCGAAAGATTCCTTGTTCTCAGAATTCCCGTGGCAATGACGAAACCCAGTCCTTCACACGTCCTTGAGTTTGTCATCCTAGTTGAAGCGCTTCCCTTTCAAGTGTTTTTTCAGGGGACCAAACACATGGAATCCCAGGTGATGAATCGTGGCCGCTTTAACACCTTCCGCTGTCAGACATCGTTTAACGCGCGGCTACTCCTCAATCGTCGAATTTTGCAATGTGAACGCCATCCTGTCCTCACACGCACTGCCGGTTCAATTGGACGGCGCTCTTTATAAGAGCCTCTGCGCTCTACTGCGCATGCGGCGCCCCCGCATGCTCCGATCCACGGCAGAGACTCCAATCGTATCCCTAGATGTATCGCTACATTCTCCCATAGCGGCATAGGCATCTATGTAAACGGTCATGTTCTTACGACGTTTCATACCTCGTAATTTGAACACCCCTTGTACGTTAAATTATTTCTATTTAACGTATACGATAAATCTAATTCCCGTTTTGTTGCCACATATGCGCGTTTGATTGTAGTTAGAAGACTTCCATTAATGAATGCCCCTGGTGTCGTTGCACGCAGCGTTGCACAAAGGCCCCTACTGTGATCAGTGCCGAACACAGTCCAGCATGCTGCGGTTGCTCACCTTCAGGACCAATGCCTCATCAATGGTGGAGAACCGCATGAACTCGTAGTCGCTGCGCTTAGGGCCCACCGTGTCCGGCCGGTCGTAGAAGTACAGCGTGGCGGTCTCATCCTGCGCAATAGGGCATGACCGAGTTGAACGCCACACTCGCCCATATTTTTCTCTCGGTATTTTTGCACTTTTGACCCTCTCACGCATAGCAGCCACCTAAATAAAAATTAATAAGTGACATTGCACTGCGATTATTCTTCCCCTGCTCCATGATGTCCTCATGTAAGGAGAGAAGGTTTTAGAAGTATATCACGGATGGCACTAAGTGTACATGTTATTTTTTTTTTGTTTAATTTATCCCCGCGTAACATCTGGAAATCTCTCAGAAGCAGTTGTCGAAATGAAAACAAATTGCAAATGGCAGACGCGCTGGTTTTCATGATACACTTTTTATGTTTAAGATGTTAGTCTCACCTGAGCACGAACATGTCTTCGGCCGTTTTCAATTCAATGTTATGGCACAAGCACATAAGTGCAAACTGTGCCGCTGTCGTCGTTTGAGGACGCTAAGCGGCATAATTAGGTGGCGAGCATTGAGGACGCTATGCAATAATCAGGTCGCGAGCATTTAGCTGTTCCGACGATTTCGGCAAGTATTTTGGCCTCATAACCATTTCAGTGCAGCTCATGGCTTCATCCGGTGAAAGCGGCGCAGGACCTGCGTCTGTCCGTATGCTAGCAGACGGGTTGACCCTTCTCCGGGCGCCATCTTGAATCGCACAGCGCGCCATCCAATGTCTACGTTCGTAGACATTGGGAATACTCACATGGTTTGTGGTTGAATACATAGCGATAGACCACGTTCTCCACTCGCGTACGTTTCACAGATTTGCGTTCTTGTTTATTATTCGTGGAGCTTAATGTCTCCTGATATTTCAATAGCGCGACACTGTTGTGGATTTTGATGGTGAATGGAACAAACACGGCGTAAACACGAAGTCTTCAGCTATCTGCCATACACCAGCTTGCTCGCAGAACAAAACGCTGTGCCTACACGTGGGGGTCGGCAGGGTTTTGTCTTGGGGCCCGCGTTGAATAGTGTGGCTTGCGTGGGGGGCAAGTGCTGGTGTGGCTTGGGGAGGCAAATGCCCCTTCTGCAGCCCCCTGCCGACGCCCATGAGCCGACATGAGCTTGCAGGTGAGTATAGTGACAAGCTGCGTTGCATTTGCAACTATATTTACGGCTTGTAAACTGTTTATGTACTTACAGACTAGCACTGCTCGCGCCGTTCTCAAGCACCAAATGTGTCTTTGTTCACCGCATGCGCAATACGTGTTGACTTCGTGAGCAGCTGTCTAAAGACATTGTTGTGTGCTTTTGCGCTATCAAAGGGAATATGCTCGGCTCTTGCATCAAATGCTAGCTGCATCGGGCTCAATTTACCACTGTTGTTACCGCCGGAACTTCTCTTGCTGCCTCTCGCAACACACTGCCACTGCACTCTTGCTGTTTCTGGGCCTTTGCACAATAATATCCATTTCGTAAAAATTGCATTCGTTGCTGCTGCCTTGATGCTACTTGTCCCTCATTGGCAAAATGGCAATGAAAGCTGCGTGTTGAGGACTGCGGTTGTGCTGCAGCCCTGTTCGGGATGCAGTATATGTAAATAAAGTAACTAATGTGTTGTCGCACATCACTGACGAGCCACTGCTTCACGTTCACGTTGCATGCATCATTTGGCAGAAGAGCCCTATAAAACAAGGACTTTGCACATGTACACAATATCGTAAACAGACATCGTTCACATTTTTTTCCCTAAAGGGACCGACAACTGATTTTTCTCGGCCCATTTTTTTACAACGCGACAGAAAGCTCGCCCTTCGCAGTGTTTGTACCTGCAGTAGTTAATCCAAAAGCACGTAGTTATTTTACAAGCAGTATTTCTCGATCGGAAAGGCTCTACAGACAGATGCACCTTTCTTCCAGCAACGCTGAGAGTTGATAGCGATGACACCAGCCCTTCCCGCGATTTGTGAAAGCTGTTGTTGCTCTGCTTTCGCAGGAGTTCCTGTGAACTATGCACCTTTATTTAGAGCTTTCAACTATTTTTGAAAATAACAAGCTGTTACAATGAGATGATGTGGCGTTATACACCTTCCCTGTATTTCTACTGCGTTGTGTGCGCATGCGTCCAAGGTTGCCTGCGCCTGTGTCATGGGTGGCTTGTCCCGGCGTCGTTACTCTCTCGATGCACGAGCCAAGCCAAGTCATCGAAAACGTCACTACGCATATGCGCGACCGCGCCGAGTAGCAGCGCGCGTCATTTCTGAGACGATGTGTAGGTACCAAAACTATGTCGCTCCAAAATCTTAGCGACCTGGAAACTGCGTACACGGTTCCATGAGCACGCTGAAAAGTTCCTCAAGACGCGCTAACGAGCATGGGATCATTACATCACGCGAAAACAGCGCCACTTTATGCATACTTCTAACGCAGGCCATATGTACATTTTTATCGAGTAATACCTTTTAATATAAAGAACCGAACAATATTTTAATACTATAAAAATTGTCCAACGCGTACAGCAATCAACCGTCACGTGGTCGGGTTCATCGGATCGTTCATGTTCTTGCCACCAGAGGCAACACAGGTCATTTTTCGCGACTTTCAATTAAGAAATACAAATATAAATCCATCTCTCATTAAAAAAACAGGGCTGGTTTGAGTAAATGTGACGGATAATCTTTCAATCAGTGGAGTCATCTCATTTCATGTTCTGGGCAGTTGTCGGTCCCTTAAATTATGACAAACCTTCACGAAATTGAACGTTCTCGGAACCATATATAGATGAAGTATAGTTATGTCAGTGCGGTCCTTATTATTCATGAACTTGAAACGGGGGTACCAGCGAATACACGAAACACGTACACATGAAGAAGGCGTTAGACGGAGAACGCTCTCTGACACTTTCTTGTGTGCGTGTTTTGTGTATTCGCTAGTAACCGCGTTTTCATGTTCAGGATGCACCAACTGGCCCAAGACCTAGCCCTTATGAACCTAATTATTCTGCATCAAGGAATGTGTATGCGCAGTGAAGCATTGCTGAAGCTTAGCTGTTGAAATCACGTTTCCAGCTTTAATACTAATCGAGAGATTGAAAGCCACGTCGTTTTACTAAACGCAATATCGCCGTTTGAGCTCTAACATTTGCGACTAAATAGGCCGATTCCCGCTTGGCTTCATTTAACCAGATTTCTCCTACAACTGTGTGCAACAATGTTGATCCAGTTATTTGTTTTCTTGGTAGGTCTATCGTGATTTTCACACGTTTGTGCATAACGCAGATAATATTGTCCTCCATGATGCAAAATAAAGACGTGAATTTCGGTAAGTGCAGATATTGTGTATGTTACACATATGAAAGGATCGATTTTGGGACAAACTGCCCATGTATGCACCAGCGAGTAAATGTATCATGGTACATAACTACGCTGGCACGTGTCTGTGCCTACACTGTTATGGCTGTGATAAATTCTCCATGTTTTCATTGGAGTGATTGCTCATGGTACTAAAAAGCCAACTTGGAAGATTTTTATTGCTAGTCCCGACGGGTTTAGTGACAGTCTCGACGGGTTCTGCCGTCGCCGTTGCTGTCGCCATCATGTCCCTTTCGTATGAAGTCCAATTGATAAGGTCTTCCCGTATCGCATGTTATACCGCGGGTGAAAGCGCGCGAGCGGGGACGATGAACGCGGCCGAAGCAGAGGTCAAACAAGCCGGCCCATTTCCGTCGCTCAGAGGGTGCATGCGTCAACATCTACCCGCTCGGAGGCCTGCTGTTGCAGCAGACAGGAAACCCGCGCCCGTTTAACGAGCATAAAAAGACGCATGTACCCTCTGCCGCTCGGATGGCGCATTCGCTCAGACGGGAGGGGGGGGGTGTCGCGCGAGGAGAAACTTTGAATCTAAGGACGCGGTCGCGATCGCTGGCGCGTGCGCTATCTCCACAGCCATCACAGTGGGCGGCTCGTATAGCCTTCTACGTGCTGCGCTCTCAACGCGAAGTGACTATGCGGAGAGCATCTCTCCTGTAGCGGCCGTATTCTTTTACACCAGCGTTTTGTAGTTACACGAGATCGGATACAAAACAGTTAGCTGACATCCTCACTTCGTATAACACTTTGTTGCTATCGCAGTCATTGCTTCGTCCTTTCGGTGAAACTGTGACTTTTTTATATTGGTGCTACTAACATCTTATTTTGCTCATTGACGTCTAACTGGCTAGCACAAAGCATAACACTTCGGCCTAGATTCAGAAGGCTGTCCATGTACAGGCCTTCGTAACAGCATTTCATGACTGGGCTGCACCCTGGTTTCTGCACTTTGTCCCAGTGCATGCTAACCAATCACACCCTTACATGTTCTCCCGTTCTAAAGCGTTGCAAGAGTGCTCTCGGGTTCCACGTGCACGTCCTTACTTTTCTGAAGCACTGAACTGTTATGCTGCTACTAAGGTTGGCAGTATTACTAATAGTTGTATTTTCATCGCGCAGCCTCAACAAAAAATATTCATGCTTTCGAGCAGCTTTTACATGCTTCACTTGTATGCTTCACTTAGCGGTATTATGCAGATCAAGCATCCTGAATGCAAACATGTTTGTTTATGTTAGAGGACGCAGCAGCATATGATAGAACAATAGGACACACAGTTTTCTGTACACCAGCCACATATCTGCTTTGACGCAAGCAGACGGTACGGAATATTGATCACATACATGATAGTGCTTAGCGCGCCCCGTTGGTGAAAAGGCTCATCGAAATATCACTCAGCTACGTAAAGGAAAAAGGATGAACTATCATATCAGTACCTTCAAATGCCACCATTGTACTGCCTGTTTGAGATGACACAGACATTGTGCCAAAATCCTTCCTGCTTTCCTGAAAACAGAAATCACCTGAGGATCACAGCAACATCATTACGGCTTGCCGCGTCACCTTTGTCCTCTCCCACCATTTGTTTTCACACTTCATTTTACAGTAGAAGAAAAAATGCCAAGGCGCTGCGATCCCCAGAGCTCACGGACAAGTTTCGCATGGACTCTGCATTTTCACCTTGCTGCATCGCCACAAGTTTGCTCTTCTACGTCTGAAAAGTGACCCCCCGCTCCAGGAGGACGCCTGGCACCGTTGGAAATCACCATTCCACGCCGGCAAGTCGTCGTTTTGCTCCTGTGAGCGCAACATGCCCAACTTCGCTACGCCGCCGTGCTTACCATAACTCCGGCGTGCTTGCGACAAGGAGAGGACACCTTTCTCTGCCAGCGTTCGCTTCCAGAGCGCGTCCCAGGCAGGGAAATAAATGGAAGTTGTCGTAGACGGAACACCAATAACTGATGAAGACCTCAGTGACTGATCATGGTCACATACTGCGTTGGCCATGCATCGCCGATATCCCCGTCCTGACCCCGAGCACTGCTCAGACGCTGCTGACAATGCGGCCGCCGACGCCCAAAGCGGCAGGCCCGCTCCTCGTCGTGCACGGCCAGCCCCTGCTCCAAAACGTCGCCCACTACCACGGTTACCGCCGGAAGACTACAAAATTGTCCCGCGACCGCAGGGTTCGTTAAACCTGGCCGATCTGGGATCGACCCGCCTTACTGAAGCCTTATGCGCCGCTACCGCTTTCGACTCGCCCGCAGTCTTGCACATGGTCCAGGTGCGCATTCACCTGACCAACAATACTATTACAGTCAGCACGCCTGATGAGAACCGCGTAATGGCTTACCTGAAGATTACGCAACTGAAAGTTGCCGACCAATCCTGTGCCATAGCTGTATATGCCCAGGACCTGACAACTCAGTTAAGGGCATAATACTCAATGCGCACAGCTTCGAGAGTGACAACCAGATTTTCAACGAGCTTCGCGCCCGTAATCCAACTATCGACATCGTAGGAGCCCGGCGACTGGGTAAGACCAGGCATTTCGTCATAACTCATAACCCTTGTGGAGATAGGTTTAGCACAAAGCTTACCTACGAGGCGACCGTGAAGGACGCGACATTCTCCACTGCCGCAGCGAACAAAGACGCTACGGCCGGGTTCGTCGACTCCGGCACGGCGCAGAAAAGGCACTCGAGGCAGGATGTCAACAAACAACACGGGTTTATTAACTCAAGATGCAGCACAGTACGACAGTCACGGGCTTGCAGGCCGTAAAGTCAACTCCGCAAGACCGATCGAGTACGCTTGCCAGCGGCGCTACGACCATCACACAATGGGCAGCAGTCGAGCGCACGGACGAGAAGCCGCCTCCCAGAGCAGCGCGTCAACCTCTCGTGCTGACCTGGGAGCATCTGCCGCGGGCAAGCCCACGCTAGACAGAAGCGAAAGGTCAATCTAAATAGGTCGCGAAAGTCGGAACGAAAAGTGGTCGGAAACCTATTGCGACAAACATCAACAACCGCGTGACGATTAAAGCGCTACTAGGTGAGGGGGACACAAATTATGAAAACAAAAAATTATTTAAACGTTATTTTCATTAGTTTAATTTTATTTGTCACGAATTAAATTATAGATTACTTTATTCAAACTTTAGTCTTGGGTATGTGGTTGAGTGGCCAATTTTTTTCGTTTATTTTCAGAAACAGCGGGCAATGCAGGCAGTTCTGGTAACATGGGCCAACGGTTTTGCGCATTTTCAGATGTATTGGCGTCGCTCGTTTTTGCGCAGTAGGTTTGTGCCTGTCGTCCGTAGGTGATTTCCTCGCATAAGCGTTGTTTTCTAGTCGTGGTACTTGGCAGAAGGTAATATAGCCATCGCAGCCATCGGGAACCGTTTCAGTGACTGTGTTTTGCCAGCGCACGGCCGGCGTGCTGTCGCCTTCGGGACGATGAGTCCGCCACGCTACGCGAAGAAACGCTGCGCTGTCTACGGATGCAAGAGCAACACATGTGCAAGGTCTGTGTGCACGTTGAATTGTTATGCTACTTCTGATTTCTGTGTTATATATTTTGGGGTAATACCCTGTTCAACTGCAATATTTCGCTAATAAAATACACCTTATTTATCAAATCTTTTTCCGTCTTCCCGCTATCTTGCAGGCTTCCATTATGGAGCCGTCATAGTGATAAGAAAAAGAACGTGCAGCTATAAAAAAAAAGTGAGAAGCGGCGCCCTGTCAAACAATTTCATAATTCGCGCCCATCGCGTTAAAACGTGACGCCATTTCCGCTTCCGGTTCTGGCGTCATCTTTTCTTCTTTTTTTTTAATTCTGTTTGTCCTCCTCACATAGATGGCGACTGTTGCAACAACTAGCACCGGTTTGACACGTGGGCTTCTACGGAAGTTACGCTACACTTTACATATACCTGGAAGCGAGCTCAAGGGGGAAGGGGATTGTCACTGGCGGCCAATGAGGACAGGCGTTGCTTAGTGACGTAAGCTAGCTTGGTGGCGTGAGCATGTGAGCATGCCCAGGCATGCCCGGACGCGTGCCCGCGCACCGGGAAGCAGACACATGGCCCGTACCAGACAAAGAGGCCTGGCGCTGCCGCCGTGTTCGCCATGCTGCCGATTAACGGCGGTCCCCGGCGGTCGAGCCGCGTGGGCGAACACACGCGCTAGCTGGGGAACGAGGCGCCAAAGGGGAGGGCGCGCTCGATTCCACACACCCTCGCTGTCTACACCCTTGCCAAGCATGTCGCTACCTTGCCTTCACGTCCTGGGTATATCTCTTCAGAGAACGAGTAGAGGCGTGTTTCAATTGCAAACAAACTGTTCACGGGCCCGACGTGTGTCCGAAGCCGAAACAAAATCCCTGCCGTCGATGTGGCGGAAGCCACCCGCAAACCTACCGACGGCGAAGAACTCGCTTGCCCGGCGCAATGCGTCGTCCTTGAAGGCGGCCACCTAAGCGGCAGTCGCAACTTTAAATACAGATTCCTGAAAAGGAACCTTCCAACAACCTTCAAGAGCATCGACAAGGCAACTCAGAACCGTTCCGGCTCCCAGACTGAGGAGACTACCATCGACAATAAGAACTATCAAGGATCTTTCCCGCCGCTTAGCGTGAAGAGTACCAGTGCCACCGGACCTGACCACGGTGCCCACTCCGATCGCCATCTAGGACCGGAATAACCACAACAGACAACCGGCCGTCCCGCACGCAAAGGGTGCTGCTTGGCAGACGGACAAGCCGCAGCTAGAGTCACTGGAAAAATTTCAGAGTATCACATCTGTTTTCCGCGCGCCGCCGCCGACACGATTGGCTTACTCGCATCACGTGACCTCTCGCCGCCATATCCCTTCCAAGCGCTTTGGGTGCAGGCGCGTTCAAGCAGAGCGGGGCCGGACATTTAGCAGTACCACGGTCCCCAGAAGTACCTCGTCGCTTTTTTAAACGCGTCATGCAGACCGGGGCGTAAGCAGACATTTTTTCGGGGGGGGCACGGGCCCGGTGTGCCACCCCCTGCCTACGCCACTGCAGGCAGATGCCAGAAGAGACTGGCACACCATCAATCGAACGTACTGGTGAGCTACTCTGGGAATCTCGTGTGACGTGTGGGAAAAAATTAATGTCAAAGAGCGCCGTTCTATGTGGCTGCATATTGGGCTGAACGAATTTCGCCCCCCCTCGAATAACACTCCTCCTGCAGTGAACTACGCTACCTTTGCTGGAAAAGATCTATGCGACAGGATACTTCACCTTTTCGGTTCGCTATGTAAGCGATATTGAAAACTACATACCTTTTCTATTTGCTCGGCTGTTTATATCTCGATCTGTTGAACAGATTACGCACGCTGTCCGAGTTATAAGCGTGTCATTCACGAGAGCGAAATCGAAGAGTTTATTAAAATAATAACTGGTTACTGGTATACATTGAAGGCAATTGTGGCATGATCTTTGGCAATGCACAAAACAGAAGCGTGGAACTCTGTTGATAAACTTGGTATAAGGCATGTTGAAGAATATTTTAAATTTGTTGCAAAAAATGCTGCTAATGGTGCATTGCACCGAGCGTACCCTTAAAATACTGTTAATTGGTGAGAAATTGTCACAGCAAAAAAAAAGCAGATCCCACGCATTGAGGGAGTTGATTTTATGCGAGCCCTAGGTCTATATACATGCTGTGTTGCAGTAGCATGCGCTTTAAAATTCCGGGATGTGCTACTTCTGATCAAAAAAACATAAAACACCGTGCCGAGGAAGTTTTAATAAGAGTGCATTGTGAAAAAAAAGTGCAGCAGTGCGGAAACCGAACCCCAGCTGTTTACGCGCTGGCAACGCCAAAAAAAGAACTGTTTGTCGGAACACAGCAAAATTTTTGCAAATTCATTGCAACATTGGGAATATTAAGGAGACAAGAATAGGAATGAAACAAACTAAGTAGTGATGTCAATAATTTTCGATGGCCTATTTCTACTCATCGTAAGATAAGATGCACCTTACCTACCGCACGCCGATTCGCCCGTGCGTTCGGCTGCTGGTATTCCGAATCAAGACGTCGCACACAACTTCCAATTACCGTAAGCACACAACTTCTGTTACACATATCAACCAGTTGAACAGCAAGCACGGCGCGCAAGCAAGCTATGCGTAAGCGAATCAGTCGAAGGACGCAATGTTGAATGTTCTCGATGTTGTTCGATAACGTTCTCGAGTGCAGTGAAACTGAACACCGACTGCAAAGCTAGCGCAAACAGTCAAGATTCACCAAATGTCGAAGTAAATGGCATCTCGCACGATGTAACTTCGCTAATGCAAACTATGTTTACAAATCCGACCTAGCGAACACGCCCGGGCGTGACACGAAAAGAGACCGATGAAGCCATGAAGAGAGTTCGCGAGCACATGGCAACATTCGCCGTACGTTCCATTAGTTACACTGCTAACCGCGCAGTCGATCCATACCTGTCTGTCGATGGCTCGAAATCACTTCTGATATCCTCTTGAAGAAACACACACATAATGCCGTTCTGACGAGCGTAACACGGCACTGAGGCTAAAAGATCAGTCACCTCACAACACACGCTAGCAACGCGCCGGACGGTCTGGAAGGGACATGGCCGCCGCCACCCAATGTTGCCCGCGTGCAGCCTACCTTTGCGGTACTCTGATTTTCCAGTGACTCTAGCCGCAACAGCCGCAGAAAACACCCTGGCGAAAAACCAACAGGTGAGGGAGTTGGCAGAACACCAGGCCTCGGAAAGTCTCAAGTTCCAGCCATCGCCGAAGGGGGGCGAAAATTCGACCCCGTCGCAGCTAAAAAACAAACCATAGTGGCTCCGTTCAAATCTGCCCTCGGCGACGCCAAAAATCCGCCAGAGGCGCCGTAATAAAAGCAATATTTAAGAAAAATACAGCTATCATTGCCGCATAAAGTGCTTTTTCTTGTGTAACTGAAAGTAATGTTTGAATGATGAGTAATTTGTTGTTTAGTGATTGAAAACATCTCTGCCTTGTCGCTCACCGCTGACGGCCGGCGCGCGGTAGCGAGCAAGCGGACCGTCGCTGTGACCAGTGACGAAGCGCAAAAAGTGCGCCGCTGCGTCTCGGGTGCCGCAGATGACGCGCAGAATATGCGCAGTTATCGTCCGATGGTTGGCAGCTGGTTTGTTGCTCCCCGTTTTCTTGCGAATTCTATCGTTAATGTTGTCTAAAATACGCATGAAAGTTTTTTAATTCACCGATGTAATCATATTGCAATTATGGTGGGCAGTCGGTGTGCTATGGTGCGGTACGGTGCGGTATGGTGCCGCAGGAGCTGCGATACCAGCGAAGGCGTCAGTTTCCACAGGTTCCTCGACGATAGCAGGTACACGTACTTTCAAGCTCGGCGTTTTTCTTTCTGCTTTGTGACCTCGTTAACATATCACACTTCATTGTTCTCGCTTTTGAGTTGTATGCTAACACGTGTGGACAAAGCTGCTATTCCACTTGTACACAGGCGTCCACTGTTAAAGGGAACATCGGAGCGTGTGGCGGCAGCTCGGCGCCACCGCCGGCCAGAGGCTGCAACGAGTTTTGCGCAGGCGCAGTGCGCGCTGTGAGTCGTGCTCTTTCGTCGTCTGCTGCCGTCTGCTTCCGCGCTGCAAATCGTCGCGAAGCGAACCGCTGACGCAACGAAAGCGCACCGGGCACGGTGCTCACTGCGTCTGCGCGAATCTCGTTGCGGCCGACGGCCGGCGGTGGCGCCGAGCTGCCGCCACACGCTCCGATGTTCCCTTTAACAGTGGACGCCTGTGTACGTGCAAGGTCTGGTGGACTCAAATGAACGAGTGAATTACGCGATGGCATGAGCATGACTTGGCCAGACTGTTGATGAAGCCTACATTCCAGTGGCGATGTTACAATAGGAGAATGACCGGGATAGAGAATCGTTTCTCCCTTCTCTGTATTTCTGCACCTCTTTGAGGCCTTGCATATATCCCATTTATGGGTTGTTTCATCGGTATCACGTGTTAAAATGCTCATGTTTTCTGCCATTCTGTAGGCATCCACTATAATGTGATTTCTTTGCGTGAACCTGCTTGGTATTCTCAGCCTGACCGCAATATGTTGTAATAACAACAAACCCGGGCGTCTTCAGGTGTACTCGTTGAAAGCAAGTACTGAAACTGTAGCAAAAAAAATATTGATGCTTTACGCCTGTCCTACAATACAAGTTGGTTATTGTGAGCGCTAGCTGACGGTAGAAACGGGCAACAAACGTCATCTAATTTGTTTTGTCTATTTGAAGTACCGCGAAGGCTAGTCGTTTACGAGCTCACGATGTCTGAACAAGGGCCTTTTACCGCTTGCTCACTGTCAATAAAGATTATCGTTCCTTCTACTCACTCGTGAGTTGTTCTTACTGGTGCCAGTTGCCAACGTATGCCTTTCGGTTCCATGTAACCTTCGTACGCACAGGTACTGCGTTCCGAAGGGCGCTTTGGCGTGCTGCTGGACGTATCGTCGTGCTCAAAACAAGCGGGCGAAAGATAACGAGACCTCCGTAGCCCTACGCGAGTCCCGGCCTCTTTCTTCCACTTCTGTTTACAAAGGATAGAATAAAAAACCAGCCGAGGCACCCGCGTATGCGCATACGCACCCGGTACGGAATAAAAAAGGCAGCCATTAGCTTTTTTCTACCTAAAAAAACAATAAATTTTGTTTTCCGCTTCCTGTTTACGCAGCGCCATCTCTTGGGTGCCTTCAGTAGTTCCATGCGCTGCCGCTGCTTATCTTTCGTACCGTTGTCAAGGCTACAGTTTCCCTTCTCTAAACTGGTTCTTTATTCTATGAGAACACGTCAAATTCTTGGAACAACAATTTGCTGCCGCTAACGATAAAATTAAACATTTGGAAAGCGAGCAAGCGCCTATAAGCGCGACAACGACAAACTGCCGCACAGATCGTGGCCTGTGTCACCCAAAATGAAAACACTGCCACAGTGGACGTAGACGCGGTCAGGGGCACGAAACGTAGGGCTGCCGAACCAACAGCTTAACATATCCAGCTTTTGTGGACACATCACAGCCAGCGCCCCTGGCGGCCCCGGTGCGAAGCTAGCGCGTTTTCAATGGAACTGGCGAGTTTTTCCCGAATAATTAAGTGTAGAGGGTGAATGTTGAAAAACGCAGACCACAGAGCGCTTCTGGGGACCTAAACGCACGAGATGACTGCAGCGATCATGTTGCAGTAAGCTTCAATTTTGTTCCCAGAGCAGTTAAAGATTGTACAATGGGAGCCTACAGAAACGGCGAAAAATGTGGCCTGTTTTTGGAGACAAAAACGGTCACTGTCGTAAAACTAAGCAAGTTATGTTAATGGTCAGGAAATCCAGGGGCGTAGCCAGAATTTTTTTTTTTTTTTGGGGGGGGGGGGGGGTTCAACCATACTTTATGCATGTTCGTGCGTGCGTTTGTATGTGTGCGTGTATATATACGCAAGCAAAACTGAAAAATTTCGGGGGGGTGTTTCAACCCCCCCCCCCCCCTTGGCTACGCCCCTGAGGAAATCACATGTAGTCCTGACAATCAGCTTTCGTCTGAAGCCATTCTCAACTTGCCGCAATTGGCATAACATTCTTCTCTAACGCGTTTTTTGAAGCCCGGTCGTTCAAATGTTTGTGGTAAATTGGTAAACCCTTGCTTACCACAGGCGACAAGGCGTACACCGTGGCCGAGCGAGCTAAGCGCTCAAGTTCAGAGCGCATCATAACCGCGCCGTCATCGGTTCGATTCCTGGCGACGGATCAGCATTTTTTTTCAGCCCGTGACTTAGTTCCACAGCTTCGCACAGGATGTCGCCGCCGAAACAAAAAAGAGCTTTCGTTTCGGTTTCGGTTCTTGACTGTAATCTAGAGCTGCCGTTTCTTTTTCTCTTTATTATATGACTTTTTCAGTGTATGTTTGAACACTCCACGCGTATCACATCGTTCAGATCTACATTTGTAATTCTTACTTTATTCTTTTATAAACGTCCTAAGGAACAGAACGCCCGATCAAGCTATGGTGAACAAAGCTCTTTCGAACTTTTGTACGCGTATTGTGGTGGAAACTTATTTCTCCCTTCTCAATGATGTCGTTACGATCTTCTCAGGTACCTACAATTCAGCAACGTAAAGGAAGCGAACTAAGCTTAGACAAGCGAGGCATTTATTTATTTATTTATTTATTTATTTATTTATTTATTTATTTATTTATTTATTTATTTATTTATTTATTTATTTATTTATTTATTTTCAATACTGCTGCTCTCCGCTGAGAGCGTAGCGGGAGGGCAATACAGAAAGTCAGTGCAATATGCGAAATGTTTACAGGATAATAAACTATGCAAACGAACGTAGAAAAAAAAAGGTTACAATAATATATTACAACAACAAACAGTGGTTACATAAATACATACGATCAACTTGCGTACATTTATCAAATCAATCAAGTGACACTGTGTTAAGGTTGAACACCATTTGTACAATGAAGCAGTAATATCACATCCCATGAAAAGTATTTTCAGACAAAGAGAAGAGGGAATTAGCCTGTATGTTTTCCTAGCTGCGCCAAGGGGAGGCAACCGACAAGTACTAATGGGGGATAGGCGTAGGCAGTATGACATCTGATTGGGACAATACTAGTTGTGTGTACCTTCAATTTTATTGGCGAATTCCGAGAACGATTTCGTGTTTGTGATAGATTGGTGTAGTTGATTCCATTCCCTAATGGCAAGTGGAAAAAATGAATGTTTAAAAGTTTCATTACTATATGAATATTCTGTTAGTTCATTTGCGTGCCTTTGACGCGTAAGTCGAGATTCGGAAAACGAAATGTATTTGGACGCGTTTATCCTGAAGTTTTTGTTAAGAATCTGAAACAAAAATTTTAGCCGGGCTTCTTTCGCTCTTTCTGACAGCGTTTTTAGACTGGATGCGTTTAGAAGGTTAGTTGGCGAGTCTGTGCGCCTGTACCTGTTGTGGATAAATCTTACGGCTTTTCTTTGCACTGCTTCCAGTTTTCTTAAGTTTGTCTTCGTATGCGGGAACCAAACCACAATGGCGTACTCTAAAATCGGTCTTATAAATGTCTTATAGGCGAGCAGCTTAATCGGGATAGGAGCTAGTTTTAGGCATCTTTTAAGAAAAAATAACTTGCGTAGTGCTGCTGCGGTAATGTTATCGACGTGCTGGGTCCAATTAAGGTCTGCAGTAAGCGTCACACCTAAGTATTTATGGTCGTATACTCTAGTCAGTACGGTGCCGTCGACTGCATAAGCGAAGTGGGAAGGATCTTTTCTTTTAGTTGTCGTAATCACGGCGGATTTTTTTACGTTAATTGACATCTGCCATAGCTTACACCACTCGGATATTGTGTTAAGGGAAGCACTCAGAGCAACGTGGTCTGTATAACTATTAATTTCCTGGTATATAACACAGTCGTCGGCAAAAAGTTTAATGTTAGAATTGATGTTCATTGCAATGTCGTTAATATAGATTAAAAATAGCAACGGTCCAAGAACTGACCCTTGTGGTACGCCTGATGACACAGAAACAGTTTTTGATGTAGCGTGTTCAAAGAATGCAAACTGTTTTCGATTAAGCAAAAAGTCCTTAATCCAACAGGTAAATGGACTGTTACCTAAGACGGCTTCTAATTTTGCGATTAATTTGTTATCACATACACTGTCAGATGCTTTTGAAAAATCTAACAGGACCCTATCTGTTTGACTGCGGTTGTTAAGGCTATATGCAAGGTCATGTACAACTTCGGTCAATTGTGTAATAGTTGATAAATCGTTTCGAAATCCATGCTGGTTGGGAGAAAGAAAGTGTACTCCTTCAAGGAAAAGTGTGATGCGTTTAAAAATAATGTGTTCTAGCAGTTTACACGATGTACTTGTGAGCGATATAGGCCTATAATTGGATACAGTACCTTTATCTCCTGATTTATGTATTGGTATGATTTTAGCTAATTTCCAGTCTGACGGTAATTTAGCGAGCTGGAAAGACTTCCTAAAAATCTGTCCGAGATATTTACTACTCCATTCCACGTACCTTTTAAGAAATTCGTAAGTAATTAAATGACACAGTTAGACGTTTTCGCAGTTGATTTTTACTTTAGGGCTAACGCAAGTGTTTGTCGTAATCTTAACGAACGAAGGGTAATTTTTCGAGGGGTTCTTTTTTTTTTGTTATACACTACTAATGAAACCAACAGATAATTAAGCCAATCAAAGAATAGCAAAAATTATTTGTTCTTTTTCAAACAGCAGTGCAATGAATTCGCCCTAACTTAAATGAAATCAAAATCGCTATCTCGACAAGCATCAGCGGACGGCTCATATTAGAGCTGTGCACAGGCCGTATTTCCGAGCCCGAGCCCGGCCCGGGCCCGCTGACTTTGTCGAAGGCCCGCCCGAGCCCGACGGCAAAGGGCTGCGAGCCCGCCCGGCCCGGCCCGACGTACGAAAACACAATCCCGGGCCCGGCCCGGCCCGATCCGGCTTTTTGAAGGTTCGTTGCGAAAACAAAACATCATTTTCCGGTAATTTGGCATTTTATTGAGCATATCAAATATGCTCACGCGACACACGACGAACAGTCTCTATTACACAGATTACAAATTGTCGTGCAATAACAGCAAGCAGTCCAACGATTCCGGCTTCAACGAAGTGCGGCGCTTTTGTATTATGTAGCCCGCCGAACTGAAGTTACGTTCGCTGCTTGCACTCGTCGCCGGAATTGCTAATATCTTTTTTGCCAGCCTGGCAAGCTTGGGAATTTTATTTGCATTGCATACCTGCGACAGCGCGGCACTTTTGCTATACAAGTAGACGGCCTCATGCCAGCAACAATGGAGTTCGCTAGCCAAAGCCGTCACGTGTATGGGGTATGCCCATGCAAGCGTCAGCTTGCACGAAAGCGATCTACGTCGGTTCGCTCGTCGTTGTCGCGTGCATTTTCACTCATATGGGATTTGGCCTTAAATCTAACGTGAACAGTCGCGTGGCGCCGTCACTAACTCAGGTGGTGTTACTTCTCTGTTTGTCGGAGTGCAACAGAGGCAGTGCTTTACCTGCTCCCCTTTTGTTTAAAGTAGCGAATGGAAAGGAAAAGCGGTAAACGGCGGTCGCGGAAAAGGCGCTCTATGCGTGCTGGAAAAATTTCCCGCTCATTATCTATATTTTGGGCTTGAGTCGGGCTTTGCGCCGGGCCCGAGCCCGGCTCGATAAAACTCCAAGTAGCCCGGCCCGCCCGAGCCCGGCCCGCGGGCCGGGTCGGGCTCGGGCTTTCGGGCTACCCGGAGCCCGTGCACACCTCTAGCTCATATACCCTTCTATATGCTGCGCTGTCAACTCGAAGAGACTGTGCGAAATCCCCTTTCCTACCTGGAGTGGCTGCGTTCTCTTACAGCACCATCTTGTAGATTTACGCGAGACTGCATCTAGAAGAGTTAGCTGCCAGCTTTACTTCATTTGTTGCTATCGCACTCATTGCATCGTCCTTGCGGTGAAACTGGGATTTTTATTCATCTCTTGTCATATCTATCGCCCTACGTGAACAGAAAAAAACCAGCATGCCTTCTCCTTTAACATCACAAAGCACTGTGAGCTGCATCGGATAGGTCCGTGTGATATGAAGTGTGTGGATCAAAGCTTTCGGGAAGTCCAGGGACTGGTGCTCCCATTTACAAAACGAAAATCCTGTCATTCAGCAGCTTTTCGCACGCACTCGCAGCCCACCACAACGTACCGCAATAAGATGCCATTTTAAACATCTGTAAATGAAAATGTGCGCAGCATGTACTGGTTGCGGAAGGCTGGAACCGAAAGCGGAGCTAGCGTTCGACCTAGCTTCTTCTACGGTTTTGCTAGTAATACCAAGCTCTTGCTAGAGGTGCGAAGTTTTTGCTAGTATAGTATTGCCACCTGGATGATGAACTGCGGCGAGCACGAGCCCGCATCGAGCAAAAGCAAACGAAGAAGCCACTGTGCTATCACTGTGGTGAAGCCGGACATGTATACCGCGAATGCCCATATCGCCGCCTTGGACTTCGGGGTTTCGCCGTCGACTCGCCAAGGCCAAGATTGGTGAAAGACCGAGAGCGATCGAGGAATACCTGTCCCAGCAGCGCATGCCACTGCCGTTGCGGCGGCAGTCGCGATCACCGTCTCCAAGACGATCTTCTCCAGATTTCCGGAACTACCCAGTGGCGGCGCCAGCACGTTCGCCAAGCCCTAGACGGGAAAACTAAAGGCAGCGACCTTCGGGGGCGAGGCCGCTGACAATCGACGTGAGCAAGGCCTCCATCGACGCAAGTACGGACCAGCAGCAATTCGACGGCGACAGCACCTGAACTCGAAAGCCGACTTCTCCTTAGACATACCTGTCGTGCTCGACGGCCGCGACGACGCTAGTGCTTTAGTAGACACCGGGGCTGACTATTCTATCATGAGCAGAAAACTTGCGACGCATCTGAAGAAAGTTGCGACGCCGTGCTACGGACGACAATCCGTACAGCCGGCGGACACGTAGTCACCCCTCTCGGGATGTGCACGACCAGAGTCGGCATTCGTGGACGTACTCTCCTCTGCCGTTGCCTTATACTTCCTCAATGCTCCCGAGACCTCATCTTAGGCGTCGACTTTCTACGGGAATACGGTGCAATTATTGACCTTCGAGAGCGCACCGTCACATTCTCAACAGAAAGAGTAGCAGAGAAACCCGATGACCGTCATATCAGCACGTTTCGCGTTTCTGCCGACAGCATCACGTTGCCCCCGCGTTCAAGCGTCCTGGTTGATATCGTGTGTGACGAACTACGTAACGGTGAGGCAGTCGCCGAAGGCAACTTGGCACTTTTGTTTAGCATAGGTATCTGCGCTGCCCGCAGCCTCGTCATGCTTCGCGACAGCCGTGCGACACTGCTTGTTACGAATTTTAGTAATGAGCAGCGGAACCTTTTTCCTCGCACTGCCATCGCTTTCGCCTACCCCATAGAAGACGTCGCTGAATGTTTGACGTCTACATCAATGCAGAGTGGGCTCCAATCGACATCGACAGACGCCTATTCAGCGCTCGGAAGGGTGGACATCAATTCGAGCCTCTCGGAGCAAGAACGAACGGCGCTGCATGAATTGCTGCTTAAATTTCAAGGGTGCTTCGCTTCGTCCTCGAAGGTGCGTCAAGCGCCCATTACGAAGCACAGGATTATTACGCACACCGATACCTCGCCCATTAAACAACAGCCCTACCGAGTTTCGGCCAAAGAGCATGTCGCGATAAATGAGCAAGTCAAAGAGATGCTCCAAGATGATGTTATACAGCCATCCAATAGTCCGTGGTCATCGCCAGTCGTTCTAGTAAAGAAAAAAGACGGAACATTGCATTTTTGCGTTGACTACAGGAAGCTAAATTGCGTGAGTAAAAAAGACGTGTATCCTTTGCCGCGCATCGATGATTCATTGGACAGACTGCGACGGGCCAAGTATTTTTCTTCCATAGACCAGGTTGACGAACGTGACCGCGAAAAAACTGCTTTTGTTACACCGGATGGCCTGTATGAATACAAGGTGCTCCCCTTCGGCCTGTGTTCCGCGCCAGCGACATTCCAAAGAATGATGGACACTGTTCTCACCGGTCTAAAGTGGCACACTTACCTTGTTTATCTTGATGATGTCGTCGTCTTTTCGGTCACCTTTGAACAACACCTGATGCGTCTGCAGGCTGTTCTGGAAGCGCTCCGCTCTGCAAACCTCACGCTGAAGCCAGAAAAATGCCACTTCGGTTACAAAGAACTCAAATTTCTGGGCCACGTTGTGAGCGCAGACGGCGTTCGACCTGACCCCGACAAGACCACCGCCGTTGCTTCTTTTCCTGTTCCCCGTGACAAGAAAGCAGTACGTCGCTTCCTCGGCCTCTGCGCCTACTATCGCCGCTTCATCGCAAATTTTTCTAAGATTGCCGAACCTCTGACTCGCCTCACACGTGAAGATGTACCATTCACCTGGAATGAAGAACAGGACGCGGCTTTCATCAATCTACGGGAGCGTTTGCAGGCACCACCAGTCCTTGCTCACTTCGACGAGGATGCTGCCACAGAAGTTCATACCGACGCGAGCAATATAGGTCTTGGCGCCGTTCTTGTCCAACACCAAGAAGGCACTGAGCGAGTAATAGCTTACGCCAGCCGTACCCTCTCTCGCGCCGAGACGAACTATTCTACCTCAGAGAAGGAGTGCCTCGCAGTAGTATGGGCAACCATGAAATTCAGGCCTTACCTGTACGGTCGTCACTTCAAGGTGGTGACCGACCATAATTCATTGTGCTGGTTAGCCAATTTACGAGACCCGTCTGGGCGGTTGGCACGATGGAGCCTTCGTTTGCAAGAGTTTGACCTTACCATCGTCTATAAATCAGGCCGCAAGCACGAAGATGCTGATTCGTTGTCCCGTGCACCTACTGAAGTTTGTGATCCCGACAATGAAGACGACAGCGGCTTCCTCGGAGTTCTCACTGCAACTGACTTGATCGCACGACAACACGAGGACGCCGAGATTCGCGCAATCATCGACAATCTAGAAGGACGCAACACTCCCGTACCACGACACCTTTCTCGCAATCTCGTGTCATTCTGTCAGCGCAGTGGTGTCTTGTACAAGAAAAACTTGAACGGCAACGGGAAAGCCCACCTGTTAGTCGTCCCTTCTGACATGCGAGACGACATTCTTCTTGCCTGCCATGACGAGCCCACATCCAGCCACTTAGGTTCTTCACGAACCCTCGCCAGAGTTAAACAGGCGTACTACTGGCCCAAACTTGCTGCATACGTGAAGCGCTACGTAAAAAGCTGCCGTGAGTGCCAACGCCGCAAATCTCCGCCACTGAAGCCTGCAGGCCTGCTGCAACCCATCACACCACCTAGGGCGCCGTTCCATCGAATAGGAATGGATTTACTGGGGCCATTTCCGCTGTCATCTGCCGGTAACAAGTGGATCGTCGTGGCGACAGATTAGCTAACGAGATACGCCGAGACAAGGGCCCTACAACGAGCTACGGCTTCCGATGTTGCCAAGTTTTTCATCGACCAGAGCGTTCTTCGGCATGGCGCCCCGTCGTGCGTGATCACTGATAGAGAAACAGCTTTCACGGCCCAGCTTATTGATGACGTTTTCAAACTCAGCTACACGAACCACCGCAAGACGACGGCGTATCATCCGCAGACTAACAGGTTGACGGAACGACTGAACAAAACCATCGCCGACATGTTATCCATGTATGTGGACGTTCAGCACAAGACGTGGGATCAGGTCCTGCCGTACTTAGCATTTGCGTACAACACTGCCGTCCATGAAACAACACGATTCACGCCGTTCCGTCTCGTCTACGGGCGTGAGGTACAAACCATGCTGGACGCTATGCTGCCACACGACTAAGACGCTTCGCTTACACCTGAAGCTGAGCAGCTTACTCAATACGCCGAAGAAGCTCGCCAGTTGGCACGACTCCACATCACGCAACAGCAACTGCAGATGCCCACCGCTATAATCTTCGCCATCGACACGTCGAATACCACCCAGGAGATCAAGTTTGGGTGTGGACTCCGGTTCGCCGCCAAGGATTGTCCGAAAAGCTCCTGAGTCGCTACTTTGGACCGTACAAAGTGGTGCGTCGCATGAGTGATGTGAATTATGAGGTTGTCCAAGATGGAACCATGTCACCCCAACGTCGAAAGCACTACCCAGAGATTGTTCACGTTCTACGACTCAAGCCGTACTTCACGCGTTAGTGCGACTGTGCCTCGGCCTTCTCTTTTTTTTTTTTACGAAGTGCCCACACTGGGCCCGTTTGGTCTTTTCTGCTTATGCATGTCCGCTTGCACGAGCATCGGGGCGATGATTTTTTTTTCAGTGGGGGAATAATGCCACCTGGATGATGAACTGCGGCGAGCACGAGCCCGCATCGAGCAAAATCAAATGAAGAAGTCGTTTGGGACAGCGCGCGCTCTCGCTCAGTCTCTGTTGGTTTTGGCGCGGCCATATTATTAGACCTGCGTCAGTCTTTCTGCCAGCGTGGTATTTCTTGCCCGGGGACCTCCTTTTCGCACGTGACAGTATTATAGGATATGGCTAGACTTGGATCATCTATTCTTCTCAGGTTTCGGTCGGTTCCCCAGACTACGCACTCGTTGCGTGGTTCTGGAGGGGAAATGTCGCGTCACTAGTAGTTACGTGATGGGATTTTAGTCACGTGAGAGAGAAAGTACATCTTTATTAGAGTCCAGTGCGAACGCTGAGGTTGCCCCGCGCCACCCGGTTGTTCCGAAGTTTTTGACGCCAACACGTCACGTCAATAGTTACGTGACGTTACGGGATTTTAGTGGCGAGACTAATTACTTGATTTTACGTGATTTTTAGTCACGTGGATAGTTGTTACGGGATTGTAGTCACATAAGTAGATGTGCGATGTTACGTGATTTTGGTCACGCGACAATTGCAGGCCTGGTGTTCAAAAAATTGTAGTCGCAGGAAACAACAACTCATCATCGATATCACATATATTTTACGATCACGAGAAATTCACTTTCCTTGCTCGAAAGAGCAAGCGAAGCTGCACTCGTGCACTTTTTATCACGTTTCCAAATTGTTTGGGCTTCTACAATTTTTTGTGGAATTTTTTGTATGCTTCATTTGCTCTATTCTTTTTTCTTTCCTGGTGAAGAGCGCATATATATTGCTGTACGTTTGAAAATATAGTCAGTTTTAAGTTCAGCGCTGGTGTGTGGTTTCCAATGTCGTCCTCGTTCTTTGCGCTGTGAACATCGAATTATGGTCTACAGCGCATTTTTGCAAACAGAAAGCAGCTGTTTTCACTTTTGCATTCCGCTCCTGCTCTTTGGAAGGTGGGGACACTTACAAGGAGCGTTGCAAGGAGAGTTTGACCGTAGTATCTTTATAATAGCTATCGTAATCACAGGCTAGCCGCCGCGCGCTTGTGGCTGAATGGGTTGATCGTCCGTGCTGGCTGTTTGCGCGCAATCGCTGGGGCCTTGGTTCGAATCCCAATGCGGTTTTCTTCTATTCTTGTCTCTCTCAGAATTGCTTATGTTTGCCGCGGTGGTACAGCGGTTACGGTGCCCGGCTGCTGGACCAAAGGGCACAGGTTTGACGGCAGCTCCAGCATTTTTGAACAAGGCGAAAATGCTAGAGGCTCGTGTACTTGGTTTTAGATGCACGTTACGGAACCTGAAGTGGTCGAAATTTCCGCAGCCCTCCTCTACGGCACGCCTCATAACATATTATGGTTTGGGCACGTAGACTCCAGCAATTATTATTACTAGTACAACGCTTGCTGAGATTTAGTTGCTTGTTTTTTTCCGCTGGAGCATTGCAACCAAGATATTTGCAGCAGTTTCGGTTTCGCTTCTGTAAATGGAGCAAGTAAACAATTCTAATATTATATTATTTATTACCACGCAACCCATTACTTAATAACGAAGAAAAGGAACCCAGATTTTAGTTAACCTCAACCATAAGAAGGCAATACAAAAACGAAACCAAGGCAAGCATGAGGGCAGCCATTTGTAATATAATTAAGCGTTTTAAAGAAGTACTCTACTATTAGAGACGACGCAGAAACGTAACCAGTTAATAGTAGACCCAGCGCAAAAGCTTGTATTGTCGAATCGTCGCCTTTTTTCTAAGGAGCAGCCTTC
Source organism: Rhipicephalus sanguineus (assembly GCF_013339695.2). Classification (NCBI taxonomy): domain Eukaryota; kingdom Metazoa; phylum Arthropoda; class Arachnida; order Ixodida; family Ixodidae; genus Rhipicephalus; species Rhipicephalus sanguineus. Next base: position 231,423,784 of record NC_051177.1, on the reverse strand, counting down.
TCCGCCTCTGGAAGTAGCGCCGCTCTTTTGCATTACATTTTCGTCCCTTTGAAAAAGAGCCATCACGGCTAATTACGGACAGCTGCACAGTGACAGTGAAGCTTCGTCAGGTACATATGCACAATATCATGCCTAGTTATTTCATTACAGGGTCATTCCACGCCAAACGTCCCAAACACTGCGATCGACCCTCTCCAATTGTATTGTAAAAAATAGTGGACGTTCATATCAGTGCACTATTTGCCCTCGGAAAGTATTTTTTGGAAAAAAAAATTTTCTTGTCTGTTACAGTGATTTGAATTTTGCCGTAGTAGGTGAAACATAGGTTGCGAAAAAATACTCTAAAAAAATACAATACTTTACGGAACGCCTTAAATGTCGGCTGTTTACTTGAAAAGCAATGGCACTATCTGATTATCGCTCATTGACGACCACTACTTTTCTCACGATGTGCTTTGGGTGAAGCAATGTTGCAATTCTGCGTCCATTTCGATTATTTTTTAAAAATTCTACGAATATTACAGACAAAATAGGACTATATCACATGGCTGAATAGTTGGCAGTAAGCGTGTCAAAAAAGTTTTGAAGTCGATGACCGAGGAGTTTAGAAGTGAAAGGGGCGCAAACATTGAAAAATGTGTGAAATGCCCCACGTTCAGGCGCATGTAGAGTGGTGATGCGGTCCAAGTAAAAATGCACGCTTGATTTCGTTGGGAAGAGTGGACAAAGGAGATTTATTTGTGAAAGTTTAATCAGAGTGTTTTTTGTTTTAGGCGAGAAACAAAAATGTATGTTGAGCGTTCGCGGCGTGCTTGGGCGCGGGCCCGTAAGTCCGCTTCACTGCGCCGCCACACTTCCTTGGGGCAACCGAAGTATTCAGCGCCCACACGGGTGGCAAGATCGTGTGCTGCTGTGAGTTTTCTCGTTTCGACACACAGTCTTCGGCTTTCCGCAGTGCCGCCGACGAAGTGTCAGGGAAAACGAGTGATGGTTCGTTTAAAATATATTATTATATAATAAAAGCGGCTAACAGGCACCGGGAATACACTTATAATTCTTTTTTATGGGCAGCTCGCTTGAACGTGACTCGCGCCATTCGTGCCTCGGAGCCGAATGGTGCTACGTATTCTTACGCTCGGATCTTCGGCAGATGTGAACTTTGCTCCGGTGATCGCGTCGCCGAGCGAGCACGCGGCACTCGAAGGTTCGTCTTTCGGCCGCATCCCCTGGCAGCGCGTAAGATAAACATTGTGAACGGTGAGTATACTGCTACTGTGTCATATTTTAGACGGAGAGCCTGTACAACGAAAACCGAAAGCGATAACTATACAAAAGGACGAAGCCGCCTTAAAGGCGGCTTCGTCCTTTTAATGTCTATCGCCTTCGCTTAGTAATCGCAAGGCGATTACTAAGATGAAGGCATCGCATGCAGCGTGGAAGAAAGTTGAGCTCTCAGCAAGGTTTCAGTCTACAATCTCCCTCACAGGTATGCGCACGTTTCACCATTTCGTGCCATCATCAATGACCACTCTTAAATGCCGGGCTCACCACCTACTCAGCAACACAGGCATTTCAAGTGGCGAAGAACCATACGTCGGCAACGGAAGTAAGAACTGCAACCTCCGCAGAGATCGAAAACACAACCCAAGCTCTGCGTCTGTCGTACGTGTGCGTGCAGTAACGTGGCCAATGAAATCGTGCTCTGCTCCGACTACTAACCGGCAGCCTTTAGTGCCCTTCCGAAACATTCTGCCAGCCATATACACTGTTTGCAAGTTTTCAGCAACGTGAAAACTCACAGCAGCACACGATCTTGCCACCCGCGTGGGCGCTGAATACTTCCGTTGCCCCAAGGAAGTGTGGCGGCGCAGTGAAGCGGACTTACGGGCCCACGCCCAGGCACGCCGCGAACGCTAAACATAATTTTTGTTTGTCGCCTAAAACAAAAACACTCCGATTAAACTTTCAGAAATAAATTACCTTTGTATACCCTTCCCAACAAGACCAAGCGTGCATTTTTACTTGGACCGCATCACCACTCTACATGCGCCTGAACGTGGGGCATTTCACACATTTTTCAATGTTTGCGCCCCTTCCACTTCGAAACTCCTCGGTCATCGACTTCAAAACTTTTTTGACACGCTTACTGCCAACTATTCAGCCATGTGATATAGTCCTATTTTGTCTGTAATATTCGTAAAATTTTTAAAAAATAATCAAAATGGGCACAGAATTGCAACATTGCTTCACCACAAAGCACATCGTGAGACAAAGTAGTGGTCGTCAACGGGCGATAATAGGATAGTGCCATTCCTTTTCAAGTAAACAGCCGACATTTAAGGCGTTCCGTAAAGTATTGTATTTTTATAGTATTTTTTCGCAACCTATGTTTCACCCACTACGGCAAAATTCAAATCACTGTAACAGACAAGAAAATTTTTTTTTCCAAGAAATACTTTCCGAGGGCAAATGGTGCAGTGAGAGAGCGAGAGAGACTCTTTATTGGAAAACAGAGATTTTTGCCGGCGTCAGTATATAACCGCTGGCATGCTACTCTGTGTAGGGATGGGGAAGGGGGTGTGACAGACTAACGAAGAGAGAGAAGGAAATAATAATATAAAGAAAAGAAATACAAAAATGAAAGCGCAAGTGAACCGGATAGAAATGTTTACAACGAGTGTGTCAGGTAAGTGAAGCCTTTGCTGTATGACATAATCGGGGGGGGGGGGGTTGGGGTGCATATTCATTAAAGCTTTCCTACTAGGCCAATGTTTGACAAGTAATTAAACAGGGACTGTAAACCCGTCGCTGTTTAGAAGGGCCGGGCACTAGGGCTAATATGTTGGCAACGTTAATTGATCGTGACAAATCATGTCCATTTGTCTCTCAAACACTGCTCTCTCATCGCGGTACGCGGAGCAGTCCAGTAATATGTGCTCTACTGTCTCTATGCTGCCACAGTATCAAGCAGGGACTAGTGGTGCGCCCTATGCGGTACAAATAACTGTTCGTGTATGCCACGTTCAGTCGAAGACGATGTACAGTGTCTCAAGTTGGCGAGGAAGTGTTGGGGAAATTTTCGCTCTCACTTCTGGGTCAATGCAACGAAGACAGTTATCTTGTGGAGCGGCAGATTCCAGAGGCGGTCATTTTCTTGATAGGCATATTTTTTTGCGATGTTCGAGGCGTCGACTTTAGTAAAAAATATTCTTCTGAATTCCGGTACTGGAGTCCATTTCGGGCTGCTTCGTCCGCTTTTTCGTTTCCTGAAATACCAGCATGGCCAGGTAATCCATTGGAACTTAATGTAATGTCCATCAATCTTAGCCTTGTGATGAAGATAGGCGATATCAGATGCTACACTTGGGTGATTACCATGCTTGTGCCTGTTCCATATACTTTGCAGGGCTGCTTAGAATCTGTAATATCACCCATGTTTTTGGCAGTTGCTGTCGTAGTATAAACTTAAGAGCCTCTCAATGCCATATAGCTCAGCTGACGTAGAAGATGTCGCTCTCTCAAGACGATACGAGAGGGATTTTCCTGTTGAGGGCACAAAAACTCCATATGACGATCGACGTTGCCTTGTAGAACCATCTGTGAATATGTGCGTTTCGGCTGCGTATTCTTTATACATATACTCCAACGCTATCTGATGAATTGCTGCTTGGGGCATTTTCCTTTTGCACTAATTCCGGGGATATACGGCACAATTTCTAGTGGTGACAGTGTCCAGGGTGGGATGTTCTTTGGCATAATAGGTGACGTCTGAGCAGGGATCGTAATACGTGCGCCTATGCTTCCGACGGCCTGCCCGAAACTAGATGTAGCACTGGCTTTAGAAATATTCTTTAGAAAGTGGTTCTTGTTGTGAAGAACGTGTCTGAGGTGAATCCGAAGTGTCTCCTGCGAAGCTATCACTTCAAGAGGCAGACATCCGGCTTCTGCTACAGTTGCTACTCGAGACGATCCCTTTGGAAGGCCGAGACATATTCGAAGACAGTTGTTACGTGCCGCTTCAAGTTTTCTCTTGCTTGTATAAGGCATATTATGCAGGATGGGCAGGTAATAACGCAAGGTACCGTCAACGTAGGCCTTTTGAAGGAGCACCATTGTTCGGCAGTTGCTGCCCCACTGTGACCCGGCTAAAAATCGGAATACGTGCGACGCCGACGAAATCTTCTCAGTCAGTTTCTTCACTTGAGGAGACCATGTGAGATTCCTATCAATCGTCACCCCAAGAAACCTTTGTGTCTTCACGTATGGAAGGGTGCGACCACCCAACACTAGTGGGTATTTTTCCATTCTTCTCCTCGAGAAAGCCATAGCAACGCTTTTGTCGGGGGACAGTTTGAGACCTCTTGAATTTAGGTAGGCCGATATGTTTGCCAGCGCTCTCTGGAGACGTTGTTGGGTGTTTCTTCGGGAACGCGCTGCACTCCAAATGCAGATATCGTCCGCATACAGTGTGATGCTGACGCCACGGGGCAGGTTTCTTTTCAGATGGATAAGCACTAGATTAAATAATACCGGGCTCAACACAGCTCCTTGTGGTACTCCCTTTTCGACGGCATGGAACGTTGTAGGGCCCTCCGGTGTACACATGAAAAGTTGGCGCCCTTGAAGATAATCTGCAATCCATGCGTAAAGCCGTCCTCCAAGACCAAGGGTTTCCAAAGCGTCAAGTATTGCTTTGTGATAGACGGAATCATATGCGGCCTAATGTCTAAAAATAACGCAGTAGGTGTGTTTCCGCAAGCCAATTCTTCTTCAACTGATGAGATCAAGGCAATGACATTGTCAATGGCAGACCTATTTTGACGGAAGCCATTCATTTCCTCCGGGTAATTTTCTTAGTTTCCAGAAACCAGTCAAGACGTTTGTGAATCATTTTTTCGAATAGCTTCCCTACGCAACTAAGCAGAGATATGGGTCTGAAGGAGGCGTAATTTGTTGGCTGCTTTCCCGGCTTCAATATAGGAATAACTTTAGCAAGTTTCCATTCCTTAGGAACCTCCCCATTTATCCACGAGGCGTTATAGTACTCCAGAAGACGTAGGCGAGATGTGGGGCTTAAGTTTTGCGAGGGCTGCATAACTCACGCCGTCATGACCAGGAGTTGATCGCTTGTTCGTGTCGCTGATTGCTGCCTTGAGCTCGTCAATTGTGAAAAGTTCCTCTAAGTCAGGAAAGGTCGCTCGAGGTGTACAAGTCTGATGATTTGCAATGTTCAGAGATGGCGTTGCCCCGCTGGAAAGGAGCCTACAGTACTGCTCTGCCACCTCTTTCAGCGATGCGCGCTCATGTAGTGACAGCGCAAGAAAAGGGTAAAGCTGTTGCGGCTCCTTGCGAATGCCTCTGATGACTCGCCAGATTTTGCTCAGCGGTTTTCGTATATCCAGCGTACCACAAAAGTCTTTCCATCTTTTTCGGTTCAGTTTGGTTAAGTAACGTCTTATGTGTCTTTGTGCCCGTCGGCAAGCTCTGAGGTCTTCGATACTTTTTGTACGTAGAGCCTTCCTTTCGGCACGCCTTCGAATGGCACATAATCTTTCGAATTCTTCGTCGTTAGTTGGTATATTACATCGTTTAACGACAGAGCGAGTGCTTTTTTGGAGGCAATGAGCTATTGTTGTATTAATTCTGCATTCGTAGTCGAGGCTGTGATCCCTTTGTCTACCGCTGCTGTGTAAGCGTCCCAGTCTACCGACTTCAGTGTCACTTTCTTGGGCGACTTCCGAAGATGACGGGCAGAGATTAGGATAGGGTAGTGATCGCTTCCTCGAGTCTCGAAGTCTGTACACCATCCAAACATTTGGACCACTTGACTTGAGACGAATGTGACATCGATGCAGCTGACAGTCTTCGGATTTTTCAGGTAAGTTATGCTGCCATCATTTAAGGGCTCTATATTGTATTTTGCAAGAAGTTTGGCCAGCTTAGCACCACGAGCACATGTATAAGAACTGCCCCAGATCTCGTTATGTGCGTTGAAATCGCCACAAATAATATGCGGAGACTGAGTGCTTGTCAACAAGTTTTCGAGTCTTGATACGTCGAACGGTGATCCTGGTTCCAAGTAGACCCCGATTAGGGTAAACACTTGAGATGCAATCATTGTGGTTGCGCAAACATATTCATTCTTGTCATGTGGTCCAACGTCAATCACAGATGCAGGCACATCGTTTCGAAATCCAATGAGGAGTCGGCTAATTCCGCTTTGTCGCCTGGAATGATGAAAATAATAACCTTGTAACCTAAACTGCTCGTCGACGCGAGACTCGGAAATGACCATGAACGGGAAACGGTACACTCGCGCTAGATACTTAAAGTCTGGTAACTTGGACCGCAAACGCGAGCATTCCACTGGAAAATAGTACATGTACGGAAGTGCTTGTTGGTGGACACCGCTGGCGAGTCGATTGGTAGCGAATCCATGGTTGTTACTCAGAAGAACCACGGCGTTGCGCCGTGGGAGAAGTGGTCACTAGTGGTTCAAAAGCCAGGACTGCCTGCACCTCTGGGATGTCTTTCAACGATGGGTTGGCACACAGGAGAGCCTTGATTGCCGCGAACATCATGGGAATCAGCATACTTGATATGTCCTGTATGGTGCTGCCACCCAACAGCTTTTCTTGGCTCTTCCTGTTCTGTTGCGACTTTGGGGACATTTGTTGTTGACTTGCATCTGGATCACTTGAGGACTTTTCTTGGCTCTTTGCAGATGATGGTCTTTTCTGGTTTCCTTTCACGACTGAGGCAAATGACTTTTTCGAGGTTGTGTCGCTGCGCTGGATTTGCTGCTCTTGCTGCTTTTGATTTGTAGATGTGAATATCACATCCGGATTCGGCGGCGGTTCTCGTCGTTTTCGCGCTTTTCCCTGGAATTGCTCCATTGTCCGTGCTAGAGTAGCTGCTTTCTTTTTGGGGCACCCGCCATATGACGCAGCATGGTCAGCTCCACAGTTTGCACATCGAGGCTGAGAACGGGACGTACACTCCTTGTGCGTATGTGCGCCAGCGCATATCTTGCAGCGGATGGGGCCGTTGCAGTATTTCGCTATATGCCCATGCCTTTGACATCTGAAGCACTGAGTAGCGGATCCTATATATTCCGTTACAGGATAACTGCAGAATCCAAATGACACTCGGCTTGGTAAAGGGGCGTCTTTAGAGAATTCGAGGATGACCGAACGTCTTCGGGTCTCCGTTACAACGCCATCTTCGTTTGGAATGTAAGCAACTTGCCTTTTAGCAGATATAACCCCTTGTTCGCTCAAATACTCCTTGAGGTCGTCATCTGAGTACTCAACAGGGACGTCCTGTATCCTCCCGTACGTGGCAGAGTAGGAGTACGGAACTCGTGCTTCTACAGCAATACCCGCCAGGTCTGTCACCGCGAGGAGGCGATTAGCTGCAGGAACTGAAGACATTGTCACCATGAGGCTGCCATCCTTGTTGAGACGATGGCTGAGTACCTTTTCTTGGGCTGTTGTCACGACTGCAGAAGCCAGGAGATTTGGGTTGACTTTCCAGAAGCTTCTGTTAGGTTGAGTTGGCTTGAATATGACAGGAACACCTGCAGCTCTTTTCTTTTTGTAGGAGACAACAGTGAAGGCTGCCTGGTCCATCTCTTCGTTGTCTTCTGTAGACGCCCTTGACTGAGCGTCATCCTCACGCAGCCGTTTTCTTGCTTGTTCATCTTCTTTGTGGTCTACAGAATGAATATGCTGACCTGATGCCTGAGAACTTGCGGTGGATGCCATTAGAGCATCATGAAGGGCGGGCGACAACGGAGGGCCGCCGCGCTGCTGCTTCTGGCCAACACGTTTCGGGAGTCGATCGCTGTACTTGCGTCGCAGGACGGTGACCCCCAGACCGTCCTTCGTTGATGTCGAGGCACAAATATTAAAAGATGAACTCTACTCTTGCTAAAAAAGACTGAAAATTACAGACGAGCGTTGAGAAGCCAGCCTTTCATACGTCCACAATTTTTTACAATACAATTGGAGAGGGTCGAGCGCAATGTTTGGGACGTTTGGCGTGGAATGACCCTACAATAAGCATCAAGCGACTTGACGGCGTATATGAAGTACGAGGCTTGCTACACCACACGGTACGGGCCGTGGTACTTCGGAAGAAGTTTCGTAGACCGACCGGGGCCACCTAGGAGTCCAGAGGCCAGGCCCGTAGCTAGGGTGTAGGCCCCAAGGGCCCGCCTCTCCTCCCAAAAGTTTGACGGAGGCGGTGTTTCACCGACAAGAATAATGAGAATAGGTGTTTCTCTGAAACTGTCAAGGCCTTCAGCAAGTACCCCCTCCCTTTACCCAATCCCCCCCCCCCCCTCGCTGACTGGCGCAGGCCGGCGGCGGGAACGGTAGGCAAGCAGACTCGGAAGCGAGCGCGGCCGCTCGCGCCGTTGCCATAGCAACGACGGAGAGATCTTCAACCGGCTACTTTGCTGCTGGCTTGCGTTTCCTTTCTTGAATTCTCGGCACTCGCCACTTTCCTATGAAGAATGCTGTCTCACGCTCATAAGGTGCATGCCATTTGTGACCTGGAAGTGCCGGGCGCGCGGCGATAATGCAATAGAGAGGCATGCACGATATCAGGACTGTTTTTGTGAGCCGAAACGACACCCTTTCAACACGTTATTTAGTGTACGCTGCTTTCCTGGAAAGCATAGGTAATTTCATAGGGAATATTAGCCGATTACACACTGCCTTTGTTGCCGCAACGCCACTTCACGCTGTTGAAAGAGTATTAAGAGGGAGTAGTTAAGAGGGAAGTACAGGAATGGGCACATGCATGTTGTCTTTACTGATAATAATAATAATAATAATAATAATAATAATAATAATAATAATAATAATAATAATAATAATAATAATAATAATAATAATACTTTATTAACATTTGGCACAGTAACTGATGACTTTCCCTTAACAGGTACCCATGTTAGCAGCAATGTACAGCCTCCAGCATTTTTAATAATATCGCGCGAGCGTCGACCGCACGCAGTATCAGCGCCTTACAACGGCGATAATCTGCGAGACTGGCAGCAGTACGCCCAGGCGCACGAAGCAGCGCTAGCGCAAGCGTCGTCTGCCAGGCTGTTCCTTTCAGGATGAAACACTCCCTTTCTTTGTTAAAGGCGCCCGGAGTGCGCACAATCGCAGATAGAAACATCACGAACGTTTTGCTTTTTTTTTATTTCCACGTTTGTTTTCAGCAGCATGCGTCTTATAGCGCTTCAAATAGTTTTTTCTTTAAACATTGATGATAAGGCTGGCATTATAACTTTTGTTCCCAATCGCATCAAACAGAGACACACACAACTGTTTACATTCCCGACAACTCAACGTTCTTGTGTATTACTTTTTTTTTAACACGAAAGTGTTTTATGCCGGGGTCCACCAAGACTTCAGTGACGTATTTCCGTCACGGAAATGACGTCAAAAATATACACGATCAGATGGCAAAGCAAAAAAGTTCCATCAACGGGCATCGAACCCACGACCGCTCGCTCCGCAACAACAGATGCCTGGCACGCTATCCACTGCGCCACGGTCACAGACTGTAGGGGCTTTACAAACGCGCATTTCATATGTACCACTCTCTCGGTCGGCGGGGTGGTGTTGCCCTCTGTGAGCAGTAAAGTAATTCGTCATTACTGTTGCCTCCGCGACTAGCACCTGCAACGCGTTACACGTCCGTTCCATTCGGCGTGTTTTCAATAGAAGTTCAAGTTTGTCAATGAATTAACACACCGCGAGGTGACAACCTTAGCCCTAGCGTCGTAAAAGCGTCGGCCTCGCCCAGCATCACGCTAATACAAACCAAAAATAGCTCTGCGACGCGCGCCTGCCTCACCTGGCTGTAACACCGCGCTCCATGCTCACGCGCTCGCCCCGATAAAAATCGCGGCCGGGCTACCGGGGCGGCACGACGCGCTTTGCGTTTCCCTCTATCCGGCCGTGGTGTTCAATCCCATTTTAACATGCCGCGGGATGGCGACCAAGTTCTGCGCCTAATATGCGACGCTCTTCTGGCTATCACACCTCGTTCTCTGATTACGCTTTCACCGTTAAGTACTACAGCTACCACAAGGGTTTGTTTAATCATTTAACATGGGCGTTAGTCGTCGGGATGGAGATGTACCACCAGTCATCAAAGTGGGTGCATACACGTTAAACGGCGCCATTAGCTGCCAGACATCAATATACATTGTGCAAACTCTCTTATATCAATGTACAGTAAGCATTCAGTTACTTCTGCAAGGGCACGCTTTACTTTCGTGTCATTCCGATTCCTATGACGGAGGGATCAACCGTGTTTTTTTTTTCTTTTTGCAGCAACGAGATACTTCACGTCACATGCCTGCGGTGAGGCTCGAGGGCGCTAGTTTGATGGAAGCAACAGCACTCCGTAGCTCGAGCCAGACACAATCGAAGAAGATGACCTTGTTTCTGCCCTAGTGACGCAGATTCCCCTGTGCTGGAAATTTGACGTTCTTCCACTAAAGACGCAGAAAGCCTTGGATGTATTATACCACAGGATTAGCGTCTGCAGCGGTTTGCGGCCAGCTCTACTTCTGCGCGTGCAGACACGTTGCTGCAATGAAAGGAAAATAATAAAGCATTTCTTTTCGTTTAAATTTTGCCCATATTTGCGTTGCAAGCGCCCAAGCAAAGCACTGCCGAGGAGTTCTGGCCATGTGTCCAGCGTCTGAAAAGCATGTTCGAGATAAATATTCATCCCCACTAGGAGTAACTACAGATATGGAGGTCTAAACAGTTTATCCATTGGGGACTAACTGGAAGCATGAGCAGCTGTTCCTCAAAGAGTAACTACGAAAACGCGAGAGTAACGGCAGACACTAGCAGTTGGCTTTTCAGGAGCGAGTGGTGGGAGTAACATGTCATCCGTAGGGAGCAACGGCGGGGACTAACATTTCATCCTCTAAGAGTGCAATTGTTAGGGTGCCCTTGCCATTGTTCCCCCAAAAGTGCAACCCCTATAGCCAAGCTGCTCTCTTCTGGCTTAGAGTGAAAAACTCCCTTTTTCACGTTGTGTCCAGCTATGCTGAGCGGAAGCCTGAAGGAACAACGAGGCGGTAGATGTAAAGAGATAAGCATAAATGAGATGTCGAGGCCTTTCTTCTAAGAGGTGTATAAAAAAGATGGCTGATCCCTCTGTCATAGGAATCGGTATAAGACGAAAGTGAAACGTGTCGTCACAGAAGTAGTTGATTGTTTATAGTGCATTAGTATATGAAAGCTTGTAGAATGTCCACTGTTGTTTGGGAGATATAGCACCGCGTGATGTAGACGCAATCACGTTGGCGCCTTTTTGGAACGTCTCCGTACCGACGACTGACGCTTATGATCACGATTTAACCCTTGCGGCAACTGAAGTTCTTCACATATACATGGACAGCGCATATGATGAATACCGCGCAAAGATGGCATCAAAAAGCAGATAATAAACGCCGATACTCGATATGCACTCCTTCAAAGCGTCGTGAAACACGAGGACAAACGCTACGCGCGTCCTGTCTTCCCTCTAGCCTGGCCGTTAATTTTCACAAGGCGAGCGTGGAACGCGGTGCGACAGCCAGGCGAGCGTCGGAGAGATATTTTTCGATATGGATGGATGCTATGAGCGAGGCTTGGGCTAAATCCACCACCTCGCGATGTGTTAAAGCGCTGACGAAATTACACTTCTACTACATTCTATCACGAACCTTTACCGCACATGCCCAACTGGCAGTCATCCTAAATGTAACTTCTATTAGAAAGGCGCCGAATGGGACGGTCGTAGAAACGGCGCGTTTTTATGTTGTTTTTTCGAGCCTGGTGGTACACATGTCGCCGCCCCGTTATAGAGGGGACGCTCATAGCCATCCAAGAGCACTTGAAGACGAATATGTGAAAGATAAAGGGCGCGTTCATGTAGTCGCCGTTATGTGTTTGGTGGCAACTCAGTGGGCTAAACGCCCGCCAGCCATTCTCGCGGACCGAGAGGGCATGGGTTCGACTCCTGTCAACTGACCTTTTTTTTATACTTTTTTTCTTTGCCATCTGATGGCGTTCACTTTTCTGACGTGTTTCCGTGACGGAAATGCGTCATGAAAGCCTTGGTGGACCCCGCCATAAAACAATTTCGTGTTAAAAAAATTCGCCGCCATCCCACCCTGCGAACGTGCATGTCCAGCGAAGCTGCATCGAACACCAAACATGCTGATGGTAGGATACGTTTTATTATTACTTTAGAGTAATGGTAGTGCTAATCGCTTTGTGGTTGCTGTGGTAGACCGTGATTGCTTCTGCGACCATTTTCAGCAAGACGAATTTGTTCCTTTCCTCGAGCATTGTATTCACGCTGTTATTCTGTTGCCTTTGATTTCTGTGGTCTACCTACGGCAGTCTTAGCATGAACTGTATGAGTTGCTAGACGGGTCTCCCTTTTATATATGAAAGCGGGAAGCACACGCGGGGAGAAGGAAGGGCCATTTGACCTAATCCGAAGCCCTCGTGTGAAGTGCAAGGCAGCTGCAACCTAATCGTCACCGGGAATGCGTGGAAGGGTGCTCCCATTGTTGTCAGGCACCTTATCATCCAGCATGCGCTTTTGATGCTTGTTTTGCGCTTTTCTTTATTGAAACGAATACCGATCTCTATGCTGTACGCCTGATGCAAAGACAGATGTGCCGTGTACCTTCAATTGTGAAATGGCCCCTAAACCACCCAGAGGTCGAAATTTGGTTGCGCACGAGACTATAGCAAACGCGTTGGTGGGCTCGTCTGTCCACCTCTCCGAATGCCCTTCCTCGGCGTCGGAGGTGAAAACGCAAGAAGCGCGCGCATCTGCTAGCAGAGGAGCACGCGAGCGCGAGCGTCTGTTGGTGGATTAGGGGCCTGGCGTTTTGCTTTTGCGCACGCGTCTTTCTACCCAAGGAGACGAAACCGTTGCAGAGTAGAGGTACACAGCTTCGCAGCAAGGGTGGAGCGAACCACATGGAATCCACAGTGGTCCACAGGAATCACGTCCGAAACAGGAGGAGATATCTCAGGATGCTTTATCACCTCCTGAAAGCAGGTCTTGTGAAACCATGAATTCTGTGGAAGTGGCTCAAAGGAGGTGAAAAGACGACGGATCACCTCGACTGTAATGTAGATGCGCTGAGCGAAATGCACAAACGAGAAACGTAACAAGAGGACAGGACTAGGGGAGCGCACGTGTTGCTGCAGCGAAGCAGATGAAGAAGAGGACGTGGAATCCAATGCCTTGACTAGACCTGTACTCTTGTTGCGTTTCTCGTTTGTACATTTCGCTCAGTGCATCTAAATTACAATGCCGTACCAACAAGCCCAAATTGAAGCTTTGCTGATCACCTCGAGTTCTGCAGCAGAGCTCTCGTCTTTCGTAGTGAATTAGCGAAAGAACGCAAGCAACGGGGACGTCGTTGCGAATCTCCTCTTCTTATAAAAAAGACGTCGTAGTATCACGCGAGCGATGAAAGATTTCATGGTGGTAACCAGTCTTCGAATAACACCGAGCAAATGTATGCCTAGTGTTGCCGCAGTGCATTTTTTCGTAACAAGCACATGGAGTTATTCGGCCCGTGAAATGTGCCAACACTTTCAAATCTTTACACGCAACCTAGTTGAACCTAAGGCCACTTATACTGCAGAGTGAGTGCAAGGAATATTGCTGCAAGGAAAATAGTTTCGGTTGTCAAATTTGTCGTGTTGTCGCTATTTATGTGGTCACTTGTTTGTTCTGACGAAAGAACGAACGAGCGTTTTCAAATACTAACTCTCGTCATCCCACTCTCTATACATTTCTTTCTCGTTTCCTTTGGTTGTGCGTTTATACTCCATTACACGTAGCTCTGTCAGAACGTTGTCTGAGTATCTCCCGCCTTTTTCCAATTAACTATACGTGTACTTTGCAAACATCGCTTCCGTGTTCGTCGGTGATGGACGTGGACCACCACGGACGCATGCCAAGTCCGGCGGCGTCGGCGGCGGCCACATCCAGGAAGCGCACGGGCCCCTATAGCGACTCTGACAGCGAGGGCACTCATGTCTACTCACTGTGCAGCGAGGAACCTTCCGACGACGATTTTGAGCTTGTAATGAGCCGTAAGGCGAAGAGGCGGAACACCAGAACCTCTTCGTCATCGAGTACATTGAATGAGAGAGCGCAAAGGAGACCCGTGACCAACACCATCCTTTTCGTCCCTGAGGTACCGGACGGCAACATGAAGCGCTTCAACAGGCAATCTGTTTCGGTGCTGCTGAAAGAACTGGTGCCAAATGAGATCACGGACATCCGAGTGAACACGCGTAAGAACGTCTTGGCGATCGACGTTTCAAATGCTGCCGCACTTAACACACTGCGCAACGTCACCGAGCTGGATGGAATGAAGGTTCGTTCCTATATTCCGTTGGGCTCTAGCGTCGTCACTGGAGTGATCTACGACGTGGATACTGCCATTCCCAGCTCCGACTTCGATATTCTTGTCAAGCCGGCAAATGAAGCCAGCGTCATCGCAAAGGTTGTCCGTCTGGGCAACTCACACTGCTTAAAGATAGTGTTCAAGGGCGACTCTCTTCCTTCGCACGTAAAGGTGGGCCATTTTCGACATCCTGTGCGACCTTTCATACCGAAGCCACTACAGTGTTATAACTGCATGAAGATGGGCCACGTGAAAAGCGTATGCGAAAACAAGACAGTGTGTTCTCGCTGCGCCGAGACCCATTCTGCGGATGAATGCAAAGCGACTATCCTCAAATGTTCGAATTGCGATGGATCTCATGCAGCTTCGTCAAAAGAATGCCCAAAAATTCAAAGGGAAATAGCAGTGTTGAAACAAATGGCGAGAGACCATTCTTCGCATCGGGAGGCTGCCAAGACCTTCAGAAAGAGGCGACATCGTCGCCGCAGTTCTTTAAAGAATGCCACAGACTCTGCATCGGCCGCGCCCCTCCACCGCCCTTCTTTTTCACCGCCCTTGCCTCCAAGAACGAAGGCGGCCAGCGCGACCAACAAACCGACGAACAGTATTGTTGCTGTTGAGTCAGTTTGGCCTACACTGCCGAAGTCACAGCCACCTGCAAGTTCCAAGTTCACATCGACAGCCATAACCTCCGAACCAGCCGCCGACAAGCTGCCTGAGGAGGACAAAGAAGTCATCACAATGTTTCGAACGCTGCTGGATGCCCTGCGAAAGCTCTGCAGCAATCAGAAATCCCCGCTGGCTCAGAGTGCACTACAAGTACTGGATGCTCTAAATCCAGTATTTGCAAGCCTCCAGTAGAAACCATGGCTCGTCCAATCCTGTCATTCCGCAGCGAGGTCAGACAAGCGTCGATTCTACAGTGGAACGCAAGAGGCCTGAGGTCACGCATCTCATCATTCCGACCGTACGTATTCACGAATCGGATTCCCGTAATTGTTATCTGCGAACCAAACATAGAAAAACCTCTCAAACTATCAGGGTACGAAGCTTTTGTTTCTTCAACGTGCGAGGAACGCAGCAAGGTGGTTATATACATTCGCACGGATTTTACGTATGTTCACCACACAGTTCAACCACATGATGACAATCAATATGTCTGTTTACGAGTAAGAAAGGAGAAAGTGTCATTCACACTCATAGGTGTCTACATATCGCCAGCCGGACGATTTGAACAGGACAGACTACGAGACATATTGTCAGCAACTAGTGGCCCTTGGGTAATAACTGGTGACTTCAACGCACATCACTTACTCTGGGGTAGTTCGACGATCAACGCTAAAGGAAGAAACCTCGTGTCATTCGCCTCTAAGCACGACCTGTGTTTTATAAATGATGGCAGTCCTACATACCTGCGGGGGCTTACGTACAGCAGTTGCCTAGATTTGACCCTGGTATCCAGAAGCTTCCGGTCGCAAGTCCAGTGGTTTTCAAACATTGAAACACATGGAAGTGACCACATTCCAACTTATGTGCGAATCAGAGGTCTTACCAACTCCTCCTCTAGGAATAAAATACGGAGAATCGATTGGCAAATATTTCAGCGTCTCATGGAAAATGCATGCCGAGAAGACTTTGGCCATAACTTGGAGGATGTTATCAAAGAGGTAATGAGGGAAGCTTCCTGCATGCTCCCCTTTGCCGGCAAGCGTTCAGACTTTGACGTTGAACTGGAGAAACTGTGTACGCTTCGCCGAAGGGCGGAAAGGAGATACAGACGCACGAAATCAATATGTGACTTGAGGCTGGCACGGCGCATACAGAAAAAAGTCCCACGACGTTTAGACAAACTTGAAGAGCAGCACTGGAAATCATTCTGCGATACATTGGATCCTCGCAAGCCATTGTCATGCATCTGGAGCACTATTCGTGGCTTGCGCTCGACTCCCCAACAAAGACATCCTTTCATGGCTTTAGCCCTACATCTAGGCCGCACCCAACTTGAAGTGGCGAATGATTTTTGTACGCGAATCGCTGGTGTGTGTGCCATGGCCGCTTCCGCAGTTCAGAGTGTTTTTCCTGAGCCCCGGATCCCAGAAATGGACAAAGATTTCACTATGGAAGAACTGGACGCATCCTTGGCGGCTTCCCGACGATCATCTTCACCAGGGCCTGATGGCGTCACCTACGCCGCTTTAGCCAACCTTGAAAAAGAGGCCAGAGGAAAGCTGTTGAGATATTACAACCACTCATGGCATGCGGGCATTCTTCGCCAGCAATGGAAGATAAGTCGGCTTGTGCCACTACTCAAACCAGGAAAGTCACCATTCGATTTGACGTCATTTCACCCTATTGCCCTGGCAAGTTGCGTCGGGAAAGTCATGGAAAGGATGATACTTCTACGCCTAGAATGGTATCTCGAGTGCTACAATGTGTACCCAGACTGCATGACGGGCTTTCGGCGCGGCAGGTCATCCGTTGACAACGTAATTGACCTCACAACCTTTGTCCAGCAGCAAAAGTGGCTCAAGCGCATATCACTGGCGCTATTTCTCGATGTGAAAGGGGCGTACGACAACGTAACACATGACGCGATCCTGGAGTCCTTGGAGGCTGTCGGAATTGGCGGTCGGATGTTTCAGTGGATCCGCGATTATTTGACGAGGAGGTCCTTTTCTGTGCAGACAGAAGGTGGTCCCACTGCCAACCACTATACTTCCCGTGGCATCCCACAGGGCGGGGTATTGAGCCCCACTTTGTTTAATCTTGTGATGGTCGGCATTCGTGAGCTTTTACCAAGTACTGCTCACATATCAATATATGCTGACGACATTTGCCTTTGGTCTTCGGCTGTGACCCGTCTTCAAGTGCGCACAAGAGTCCAGCAGGCTGCCACCTTAACCTGCTCATATCTCCGCAAACAGGGTCTTTCTGTCTCTACCGAGAAATGTGCGTGGGTCGCGTTTACACGCAAGGCCATGACACCATATCCTGTTATTATCAACGGCCAAAATGTCTCGTACCAGAAGAACCATCGCTTCCTAGGTGTGATTATTGACAGGGATCTTTCGTGGAGCGCCCACTGCGTTTACTTGAAGAGAAGACTAATTTCCATCGTTCACATAATGCGGTTCCTCTGCGGGAAAACTTGGGGCACATCGATACCTTCCATGATGCAGCTTTACACAGCACTGTTTCTGGGATTTTTACGTTACAGCTTGCCGATGCTGACCAATACATGCAAGACGAACATCCACACCCTCCAAAGTTTGCAAGGTCAGGCACTACGCACGTGCTTAGGATTACCACGCTGCACCTCAACGCACGGGACAATTACGATTGCAAGAGAGCATCCGATTCTAACATACGTCACTACTGACAATTTAAGAGCTCACATTAGACATCTCTGCCGAGTTCCCGGTCACCATATTGCTGCGTTGCCACTTCAGAGACCGCAAGCCATGTTTTCAAAAGATTGTTTCGACTCATAGAGAATGCCTTCCGTCGGGCTTTACTCCAGCAGCAAGACCACTGTCGCCTCCTTGGTGCCTGCAACAACCACAGGTACGCCTCACAATTCCGGGAATAACGAAGAGCCGTCATTCGACAGTGGCTCTACGACAGGCGACATTGTCACTACTCAACAAAGAGTATCAGTCTTAGCCGACAGCTCCACGGGTGCTGTTGTTATTCCGGCCTGCCAAGTGACTGTCAAGTTCAGGGTGTCACACAGGACGACATCAACAGCAGCGGAGCTTGCCGCCTTACGTGCTGCTATCCTTTAAATCGCGGAAGCCCAGCCTCAAAAGTGGGCTGTCTTTTGCGACTCTAAGGCATCCCTTCAGAGTCTGCAATCAGCATTACGACGAAGGGTGCACGAGCAGTTAGTGAACGAAATGAGAGAAGCTCTTCACCAAGCTTTATCGAAGGGACATGACGTTGTGTTCCAATGGCTGCCAGGACATTGTGGTGTTGTGGTTAACAACCTCGCTGATGATGCTGCTCGGTCCGCCCACGAGGATGTCCAGACAACCCCAATACCCTTGTCGAGGACAGACGCTGCAAGGGGTCTGCGCTCGTTCGCTGACACCATGACGCAAACTTGGTTGAGTGACCCCAGTGTCTGGAACCGTCGCCTGCATGAACTAGACCCATCGAGGAAGCTCCAAGTTCCATCACACCTCCCCCACCGTGATGCAACTTTACTGTGCCGCTTGTGGTTAGGAGTAGCTTTCACGAAGGCGTACTCTTTTCGCATAGGAATGGCAGACACCTCAAAATGTGACTCGTGCAATAGCAACGAAACGATAGAACATCTACTGTGTTTCTGTGGACGTTTTGTGAACGAACGAAACGTTCTGCGCGATGCGCTGAATAACTTAGACGACAGACCGTTTTCCGAAGAGAAGGTCCTCGGATCGTGGCCCTACGCATCGCAGGCCAGCAAAGCGACGCGAGCATTACTGCTGTTTTTAAAATCGACCGGCTTAAATGACCGCTTGTAGGCATTCAATAGACAGGTGCATATGTACCCTGACAGTGCCTTCTTCCCTCTTCTTTCTTTCTTTTAATCCCTTCATCCCTTCCCCCCAGCGTAGGGTAGCAAACCGGACGCGCGTCTGGTTAACCTCCCTGCCTTTCCTTCATTTCCTTCCTCCTCCTTTTACAACGAATGTCCTGAACTGCAAGTATGACTCCTGCGAAGCATGCTTGAAGCGTAGCTCCTCGTTGTCCTAACATGGGGACACATCGTATCACCTTTAATATGGGATGTAAAAAAGCGGAAACAATTGTTGCTTCTATTTTGGAGTCAGTTTTTTAATATCTGAACGAAAAAAATTTCAACCACGCAATATTCATTCATGCACGATAGGGTTAACATGGCCAGCATGTGAACGTAATAAACATTTCTAGAACGTTTCAGTCTCTGCGCAAGGTGCAACTTGATAACTACTATGTAGATCACTGTGTGGACCTTTAAACAGCGACGCTGTTTAAGCATTTTGTTGCGCCGTGGACCCGGACTGAGGCTCGTTTACCTTTAATAAAGCTTTTACTCTCCCAGCTCTCTCGTTAGCCGGCTAGCCTGAACAAAACTTATCCTCATGAACCGGCAGGGCCTCGCTTCGTCCTCTTCTGCTTCGCAACACGTGCGCCGGTTTGTCCAGCGTGGGATGCAATAACTTGATGAGCGAGCCTGTTACGTGACTGAAAATTACATGACATCTGTAACTAGTCACGCGGCTAAAATAACGCAACATCACGTATAAATTAGCCAAATGATTAAAGATCACGTAACGTTAGTAACAACACGTGATTAAAAATTACGTAACATTCATTCCCGTGACTAAAATCATGCAACATCTAGTAACCTGACTAAAATCACGTAACACAACGTAACAAATAGTCGCGTGACCAAGCATCACATAACATCTAGTCACGCGAATAAACATGTAATAACAAGTCACGTGACTAAAAATCTCATAACATCTATTCACGGGACTAATATAACGCAACATACCGTAACAGCTTGTCAACTGACTAAAATGACGTAACATCATGTAACATATTGTCAGCTGAATAAAATCACGTAAAACCACGTAACATCTAGACACGTGACCAAAGTTACGTAACATCTAGTCACCTGAACAAAATGACGTAACGTCACGTGACAACTAGTCACGAGACAAAACATCACGTAATTGTTACGTGACTAAACATCAAGTGACATCCCGCAACAACTAGTCACGTCATTAAACATCATGCAACATCTAGTCACGTAACTAAAATAACATAACATCAAGTAACTGGTCACGTGACTAAAAATCACGTAACATAACGTAACAAGAATTTACGTGACTAAAATCCCGCAAACATCATGCGACAACTATTCGCGTTACTAAAATCACGTAACAACCAGTCACGTTACTAAAATCACGTAACATGATGCAACAAATAGTCCCGTGACATGTTCCCGCAATAAACCACGTAACAGCTGATCACGTGGCTAAAATCACGTCACGTAACAGCTAGTCACGTGACATGTTCCCGTCGAAACCACGTAACGCGTGCGTAGCGTGGTGAACCGACCGAAAGCGGAGAATAGCCAAGCCTAGCAATACTTAGTACTACCAGAGTCCGTTAATACTTTTTATGGTCATGAAACTGCACCCTCAGTCTCATATGGAGCGAACGACCACCGCCAGAGGCGCAGCATTGCATGAGAGGGGATGCGAACGCTGCTATCGCTGTGCTTGTGTATGGGACAGCCTCGGTGTTCTAGCTTTCTAAACTTCCGCGAAGGTCGCTTTGCTTGACAGCGGACCCCTGACAGCGAAAGTTTTGTTTGCGACTTTTTAGATGCGAAGCAGCTTTTGCTCGGCGCTGTATCCGTAGCTCCATTGGCGACCGTCCGCTTTCTAATACCTAGCAAAGCCATCTGTAACATATTGAGCGCACGCTCGCGCCAAGGAGAAGTCTTCTTCCCCTTGTTCTTCGATCGCCTTGATGACGATACGTGCAGAGCACTTCAGGGGCCCGGGCTGCCGTACGCTGTCCTAGCTTGGCGTAACGCAGACAAAACCATGTGTGCTGGCACGCGCTAGCGCGTTCGCGCCTGTGTATGGGGCTGGGTAAGACGCTGCGGCCTCTCCCCAGGCCCGTAGCCAGGAATTTTTTTCAGAGGGGGGGGGGGGGGCGACCCACTTGCTGAAAACCTCGACTTTTCGAGATAAACACTTATGTTTATTATTTATTTTGGTAAAAACACCTACTTCATCAAAATTTCGGGGGGGAAGGGGGGCGGGTCCCTAGGGTTCCCCTCTGGCTACGGGCCTGGCTCTCCCCCTTACACTCTCTCAGCCATCGCGTGATGGCGTGGGGGAACGAGATTCTGCAGACGCGCGATCAAGCCGCGTGGCGTGCTCCAACAAGAGTTCGGGACGAGTAACAGCAACAGCAACTACAGTGAATTCATGGTGTGCTCCACGTGCAAGGACGCGTTAACATCGGGCAAGGTGCCCGTGATGAACGAAACATTAAGTCGACCCATGCGCTGCTTCGCATCCCCACACGGTTCACTTTACTGGGAGATGGTGTAATTTTTTTATTGTAATTTGTAGCTATGTGTCTGGTAAACCCGAAGTTGGATCGTAACTGCTCTAACGCATCGTATAGTTAATGTTAGCGTCGTTAATTGAGAACAATCTTGGCCTTAATTCAAAACGCCCGCCTAAATACCATAAGCAACTAGCGCCCCGGACTATTGTTCGGCAGACATGCTAGAAGAGTTCTTCCAAGTGGAACTGCGTAGAAACGCGACTGCCTCCAACTTTTCAATACAAATATGCCCGCTTGCTGCACTCATTAAAAAGTTCATTATTCAATCTTAGTTAATTGGGCGGCTGACAGCGATAATTATTGTCTCACTTTGTGTCCCCCTGGATACATAACTTATCTGCAAAAGTGGTTTTCACGTGCCTCCCAGTGTTGAATTTTAAGAAAACCATAAAGCTTAATTTTGAGCACCCGGTATATTGCATATCCAAGCAATAAACCAGTTAGTTCAGCGCTTGTGTCTGTCGTTCTTCTTCGTCCCGTGTTTAGCGCTGTTTGCTCACGTCTAAATATTTGCCTGACATTAAATGCTGCGCACTCGAACAATGCGCCAGTGGTAACACTTGTAAAAAGTGGGAACAATTGGGCTGGTGCGACCACATACATCCCTAAGCAATCGCAATATATTGACGCGCAGAGAGCCGATTGTTCGTCCAACACGGCTGTTGAATTTTCTGTTCCAAGTGTGAAAACTATTTTAACAGCAGATCAATAAATCATTACTGCAAGGGCTGCTTCTGTAGAATGACTTCGTCTAATGACCAAGAAAGTGAAACTGAGGTGCTTCGCCAGCCATAACTTTTTCGCCGACCTGATGCCATTACTCAACAAGTTTATGCCGTTAAAATTGCAATCGCAGGCAGCGACGATGTCAGGGGAATAAATGTGTTTCGTGCAAATATGCATGTACTACATCGATTCACGATTGGAATCACCACAGTCTAGCAGCGGTAGGACCCTCTTTCCTTTCTCGTGCTGCACCTTGTTGCTCGGTAAACCAAACGCGCTTTTTGGCTGTTCTCTTGCAAACGGAACCACCCGCCAGCACTCGTGCACGTACGCGTGTTCATCGATTCAAGATTGGAATCACCACTGTTTAGCAGCGGTACGGCCCACTTTCATTTCTCGCGTATATGCCTTGAGAGAGAGAGAGAATTTATTTACAGAAAGGCAGAGAGGTCGGCCTGAGCTATAGTTTGCTCTGGCCTGCTACTCTACACTGGGGAGGGGGGACAGGGGAGCGAAAGAGTGATGAATGACGATGGTAAGGTAGGGAGATGAGAATATAGTTCGTGACGCTGGGGCAAATCTAAAGACGTGCATCCAGTCCAGTGGCTTGTAAGAAGGCTACGACTGCATCGATGACCACACTTGTGCTGCTGACGTCAGGCCAAGGACCTAACACAACCTCATCGGTTAAAGGCCTACTATGATACTGCCCAATCGATGAGATCAGTTTTTGTCGTTCTCGTGCGTACGCTGGACAGGCGCAAAATATATGTTGAAGTGTCTCTGGTATCCGACAATGACCACAATCGGGACCTGTGTCACTGCAGCCGATCAAGTGGGCATAGCGTCTTGTGAATGCCACACCAAGACGAATGCGGTGAATGATGCATGTCATATTTCGCTTCAGCTTGTGAGGCATACGAAACTTCATTTCTGGGTCCCATTTATGAAGCCGCTCGTGCCGGCGTTCTGGTTTGTTCCAGTGCTCCGAAGTGTAGGTGCGCATTACTTGCCGAAGTAAGGCGTTAGTGTCTGCTCGCGAAAACGCAATGCACACTTCCGGGGCATTATGTAAAGCTGTTTTAGCTTCTTGTTGCTCGGTAAACCAAACGCGCCTTTTGGCTGTTCTCTTGTATACGGAACCGCCCGCCGGCACGCAAAACGTGTTCGGCATCGTCGTACCACACCCACCATTCAGATGTCTCAAAAAAAACAACAACAAAACTGGCAAAGCTTGCACTAAGCACTAACAGAAACCGGACGATTCTGAAGACTAACCTGGTTGCTTCTAAGTTGTTTCTAGGCCTTAGCTAGGTGATGAGAGTTGTTTCTAGGTTGCTTCTAGGTCGTTGTTATAGGCTTTAGTTAGGTGGTGCTAAGTTGTTTCTTCGTTGATTCTCAGCGCAGAGAGGTTCGAGTTAAACCACTCACAGTTACACACACGACACGGATGTCCAAACTCTAGACACAGTCTCGCGGTGAAACCAAGCGCTCGCACCTCTCATAGATCTACGGGCACGTCGTCGTTGTCGTACGCCTTCCGTCACTTCGGGGTCTTCTCGCAGGCACAATTGCTTTTCCCGTTCCCTAGTGTTCGGCTGATGGTTGTCTTCTTCTTTTTTTTGTGTGAACCAGTGGCGAGTATTGGGATTTACCCAGTTTCTGTGGCACATACTTGACAAGCCACACAGCACAGATTGCGGCTGCCTTAAACAGCTTTGCTGTTCAAAAAAGAACGCAGCTGAGAGAGCACAACAACCACACTCTGAAAAGTTGGAATAACTGCACTCGTTAAACCAAGGAATAAACGGTTCGTCCAACAGGTAGTAAATGCGTGACAGTGCGTGTCGTACGCAAATGCCCGGCAAGAAAGGCGAGCATAACTGCGCGCCGATCACCTGCTACCGTGCTGCACATCTCGGCCCTGTCGGCCTGCACGAAAACGAGTTATATCGGCTCTACACCAGAGTGAGAGCGAAGCACTATTACAACGAATAGAAACTGTTATGAGAGCCAAGTTCAACTCGCGCCAGCGCACACAGCAAGCGAGCCAACTCACCCGCTTTTCTTCCCTAGCTAGCTGCCGAGCCCAAACCACGGAGGTCGTGGCCCAAACAAGTGCAAGCCTCCGAGCCCGGACACCGCGGATGTGCCGCTTCGATGTGCCGAATTAGGAACTCGCTTCGATGTGCCGAATTAGGAACAACTACGAACAACACTGCCAGCGCTAACAAAAGTAAGGGGTTCGTCAGCGGGCGTATCGGTCGTGTTCCCGCAGAATCACCAGCTACAACTTCGAAGCGATACGAAGTAGTCTTCGTTGCGTCGTCGGCACCAGCCGGCCGGCGGCCGGTGTGTGCGCGCTGCCGGTGAAAGAAACGCCACCTAGAATTTATTTCACAGTAAAGAGGGACCTTTAGCTTGTACTTGTAGGGAGCTTGCACGAACGGCTCCGGCGCTATGCACTCTGGGTAGGCAGCCATTTTATTGTCAGAGGCGACCGCGGTGTGCAGTGGCGCAGTAGTGTTTGCGAGCGTTGTCGTAACTTGCAGGTGTGATCAAGTGCAAGCGCGACGCAAATTTAACTCCAAGGAGCGTCGTGCACTATTTCAGCTGCACTGGAAGACTACACCGCAACGCTGTGCCAAAAAGAGCGCGAGCGGTACGAAGAAAAGACGAGACTCTGCGGGCTGGACCCATTCACGCTTCGTGCGGATGACTGCGTAAGCGATGTGGACTTGTTGCCGCGCGTCGACATCTCCGATATTCACGAATTTCTTGTTTTGAGGACGAGCTCTATTACCGGCGAACAGGTGAAGTCGAGAAAGGCCCTCGAGGGCCACAACTTTGTTAAGAGTGGATGGGAGCCGTGGGCGAAAGAAGTCGCCGCCGACACTGCGATCGTCGTCACTCAAGTAAGACGTGTTAATTGTTTGACTTTTCCGTAAGTGCTAATGTCTATTTCTCTGTGCTGACTTGCGTCGGCTTTACGACAGATCCGCATTGACCCTTACTCACCGAGAGCTTTCGGAGAGGTGCCTTCAAACTTACGCTACACTTGGCGTAAATGAGAAAGCTCAGAGTAGCATCGAGGAAGCAAAACATGAGCGTAAAATGGTACGCTTATCGAACTGGCCGGATCACAGCATTGGCACACACGGAAAAGTCAAATAATTAATACGTCTTACTTGAGCGACGATGATCACGGTGTCGGCGGCGAATTTATTCGCCCACGGCTCCCAGCCACTCGTAACAAAGTTGTGGCCCTCGAGGGCCTTTCTCGACTTCAGCTGTTCCGCGGTAATAGAACTCGTCCTCAAAATAAGAAATTCGTGAATATCGGCGACTGTCGACGCGCGGCCACAAGTCCACATCGCTTACACGGTCGTCCGCACAACGTGTGGATCGCGCAGAGTCTCGTCTTTTCTTCGTACCGCTCGCGGTCTTTTTGGCACAGCGTTGCGGTGTAGTCTTCCGGTGTAGCTGACATCGTGCACGACGCTCCTTGGAGCTAAATTTGCGTCGCGCTCGCACTTGATCACACCTGCAAGCTACGCCAACGCTCGCAAACACGACTGCACCACTGGACTCCGCGGTCGCTTCTGACAAAAAAAATGGCTTCCTACCCAGAGTGCATAGCGTCGCCGCCGTTCGTGCAAGCTCCCTATACTTCTTTACGTTACCGTGTTACCGGATACCGGATGGAATCTGCGCATGCGCGAACCTTTACGGAGCGTGAACGTTTACGGAACGTAAACTACTCGCCGTATAGGCTTTACGTTCACGGCTCTATCTCGCAAATCCACCTTCGTTCGTGGCCACTCGCGATATCCGCTTTGCAGAGACTCCAGCCGCCGAGTCAAAATAAGCTGAAGTGCGAGCGCCACTTACGATCACCTTGTTTCAGCCGGATTAGCGAGGCTAGAGCGACCTAGAATACCGAATCCGTAAACGTGAGAGGCCTAAAGCCCCTGACGGGCTGGATAGGTGGCGCCATCTAGCGGGGCCAACGTGAACCAGGCAAGCACAAAATTGTTATTGCAGAAAGATCGGGCCCTCTACTTCCAATGTAAATGCCTTGCAGCGGCGTAATTACGAATGAGTTGCCCTTTAATCATCTTTCCCTCAAAAACACTAAGCGCAAAACAAACGTGTCCATGACGGTGGGTGCCCGAAGCCCACAAGATGTCGACACCATCGTCCGGTATCCCGGTATTGCTACACCCCTTGGCTTATACCGTGATACTGGGCCCGTATTCTCAAAAGGCGACAATCGCAAAAGTATCGCCTTTGGTGCGCGCTGATTGGCTATTGAGCAAACCGGAAAAGTTAGGGCGCCATCTGGTAATTCCGCCGACGTCAATTTTGCGTCATGGTGCTCGACGGCGCTCTCGACATATTTGCAATAAACGAAGGCACCGTTAACTGTCGGTTCGTGGTGAAGTCTAGCGTTTCAGTGACGTAGGCGGTAGCTTCTAGTATTCAATCCTCGGTGGATATACGCAGCATTTTTAAAGACGATAGTCTTTCTTGGGATACTTAAACGGAGAAATTTTGGTCTGTCTGTCTTTCTGTTTGTCAGCACATCCCTCGATTCAGCCACTCGGCCAAAGTTGAACCACTTACCCAAGGGCCAGCCATCTTGAACGGCTGACTAGGTTCATACTTGTGCACATTGTCGATGAAAAAGCAAACATTACGCATATCTGTGGCGCAACATCACTAGGTAAGTATTAGGGGGTGTGTTCCTTTAATAGAAAATGCATACATACGTAATTCTAAAGACCCTAGTTTCTTAAGCTGCGCTGAACATGCGACTGCGCTAAAACTTGCCTTCCTCCGTGCCCTCTGCACGAGCTCATTGTTGTGTTTCGGTTTCGGTTCAGTACTGCACTGTACGAGTGGCATGGGGCACCGCTCTGGCATTCCTGATTTACCCAGGCGTCGTGTAAGTAAAAGAGTGTGTGGAGAGTACTCGTTGAGTGCGGACGTTTCTTCTGCTTCAGCGCTTCGCGCCAAACCGCGTGTTCGGGCTGGCTGGCGTCCCCGTCGGTCGCGTTGGTCACCGCCGGTGTTCGCCTGCTGCTGCGCCGGGACCGCCGGGACTACCAGCCCGCAACACAGCACTCATGTTTCTCAACGTATTGCCAGATGGCGCCCATATCATGCAGCGCCTCTTCTATCGTGTTTAGACGACATTTGCAGCGAAGCACGCAGATACGCGGCCAATTTTTTTACGCTAAAGCTTTCATCGAGCATTACCTTGGGGTATTATCAGCACTCGTTCTTTGCCAGCGGGTGTTTTTTTCGTGGTTTGATCGTCCCAGGAACATGAACCGTGCGTTGCTCGCGTGGCTTATCGCGAGCCGGCAACATGTTGAGATCTTGAGACGATGTCGCTGCGGCGGCACGCTACAGCTGAACTCTCCGAGTACGCCGTGTTAAACTCTCAACGAAAATACGTTTCACGCAAAGTTGCATTCTTTACGTATTGTACTGTGCATTAAAGAATCGGACAAAAAAACGTTGAAAGCACTTGCAACACGTCTTACACTTCAAGTAGCCACAGCCAAGCCGGCCAAGCCTGGCCACTGCGTAGAAGCAGCAGCACACACTCGAAGACGCCGCACTCGGGTTGCTCTGCGCTCGTACGGTGCGCTCACTCCTGTGTTGTGAGACATTCGTACTACCAACGGCCAGTTGCAACAATGACGTCACAGGCGACTGTTTTAGATGCGAAGTATCTTAAGGCGGAGCTCAATCCGGTGGTGGTGTGCAGCGTCACCGTCCTTACTGCGCATGCGCATACCCTCTCCACACACCTCCTCTCCACTCCCCCTTACCATTCCCCTTGTCATCTACCCTCTCCCATTTCCCCTCTCCACTCACCCTCTCCCCTTCCACTCTCCACTCACCATCTCCCCTTCCACTCTCCACTTTACCTCTCCACTTTCCCTTTCCACTCTTCCTCTGAAACGCGGGCTAGACATGCCGAAATTCTCTCCTGCGCAACGCCGCGATGAGCTCGAGCGCATGCGCGTCCCCTCCGCTTCTCTCTCCTCTTCTACGCTGCCCCCTGTCGCCCGCCTGTCGACCGCGTTCCCCGCTCGCCCTGTGAGAATTAACGGCCAGGCTAGATGGAAGATACGACGCGCGTAGCGTCGCTCTTCGCGTTCCACGACGCGAGCTCGGTAGCATGCCCAACGAACGCCAACGGAACGCGATCGTGCAAGTGCTCCGGCTTCGCATCTACTCATGGTCCCCTTTAGCGGGATATGGTGTAATTTTTTTTTACATATTGAACGCATCAAATTCTACGTCACCAAACGCGATACTGTCGCCTTTTGCGATCGTTTGAGAATACGGGCCCTGCACACGTGTGATGTGTGCGCGAATGAGTTGTGGTTTGTACTCGTGACGTGCGGCGGCCAAAGAAGACAACGAGGACGCTGAGGAAAAGGGGCGCGAACACGAAGAGTCGCGTGCAGGAGAAGCAAAAGGCGTTCGATGGAGTCGGGTGACCGGACCCGAGTGTCGACGCTCTCGGATGCGGTCCACGGAGCCAAGGTCTTCGCGTGGCCGCTGACGTCCTCCGACGCTTCGCTTCGGCAAGACACCACGTTTCTCGCCATCCTCCTCACACCTTCGTCGACCTCTTCAAGAGTTCCCGCGCCGGTCGTATCCTCTCGTCGCCCGGAGCATTCGACTCACCGATGGGTGAGCCTGTGGCAGCTCACTTTCTTAAGGACAGTTGCTGCTTAGACACTGTTTTTAGTTAATTGTATATTTGTTTGCTGTGTTTGCTTTTGTGTGTATGTGCTTTCGTCACATGTTTTCATAAAATGTTGGTGGAAACTTGCAAGCAGCCTCGTCAGTAAGGTGTGAACCTTCCGCGTTCCTAACCTAAATATTCTAAGAAACGAACCGTTTCTCATTACAATGGCGTCAGCAACAGGACGAGGCTGATTGTAGTGTTCAGCTACTGTAGAGAAACATGGATCTGAAGGACTTAGTAAGCGCCAGCGAGAAGTTAGGCCTAACCGGGGACGCGCTTCGAAAGTGGGTGGCGGAGGGGCAAGCGCGTGCTCGAGAGGAGCGTGCCGCTGAACGTGACGCGAGGCGCGAGCAGGCCGAGCGCGAGGAGCGCGCATTAGTTTTGGCTCGCGAGAAGGCAGCGTTGGAGGAGAAAATTTTGTTGCTTCGCTTGCGTCTCACAGAAGCTGAAGCGGGTTCGGGTGGACGCGTGGAAACAGCCGCCGTCCCTGATCATCCCGTGCCCCTGCATGTATGCCCCCGTAACTTTATGCCTCTTTTTGATGAGAATCGGGACGACCTCGATGCGTACTTCAGGCGTTTCGAAGTAGTGGCAGCAGGGCAGGATTGGCCTAAAGATAAGTGGGCAACCGCATTGAGCATGCTTCTGGCGGGCGAGGCACTCAAAGTGTACGGGCGACTATCTCCTGCGGACTCACTGGACTACGAGAAAGCCAAGAAGGCCTTACTACAACGATTCCGGTTTACGGCAGATGGGTACCGCTTGAAGTTTCGTTCGTGTAAGCCCGAGGACCTCCAAACAGGCGGCCAATTCGCTGTTCGTCTTCAAGGCTACTTCGATCGATGGATCGAAATGTCAGAAATAGATAAGACGTGTTAAAGGGGTCATGAACCACTTTTCCAAGTAATAATCTAATGCAGCAGGACTGAAAGTTGGGCTAGTTGGTGATACATAATGGGCAAAAAACAGCGCGCAGACGGACGGGACGAAGAAAGGGATACACAGAACAAGCGCTGACTCTCAACTGTGGTTTATTAGGCATATGCAAATTATTTATACACAAATGATAAGCATCAAGAACATGCGCAGAGGGGCTGGCAAGGTACCTTAACAAGGAAAAAAAGAAAACTGCTTTTTAACATCGTGATGAGACTGCGCAGGAGCGACCAAAGATCAAACGAACATACGACTGATTAAGTTTACTTCTTTTTCGTGTAAAGAAACCGATGTTTGGCTGACGCAGAACTCTCCTTCTTTTTTAATGTAGAAAGCTTCCACAAGTTCCCGTGTCGTTTGATCACCGTGCCTAAAGAGCACAGTCGTGTCACTGAACAATGGCTTGCACCCACACTTGTTGCAGTGCGAAGGCAGGTTGGCATACGTGCATGTCTTGAAGGTTGCGGAATGTTCTTTTAGCCGTACATAGAGGCAGCGCCCCGTTTGCCCGATGTACACTTTTTTACAGGTTAAGGGTATTTTGTACACTACCCCTTGTGCACAAGGCATTGCTGCGTCCCTGTGCTTCACACCGCATTTAATTTCGCTAGACCTTCTTTTATCACGCTTTTTGTTCACCATCGGGCACAATTTTCCTAACTTATTTTTGGCTGAAAATAGTACTTGAACATCGTAACGCGACGCCACATTTTTTAACCCATGTGCCATTTTGTGCTTGTAGGGCATAGTGGCACATTTTTTTGGCCGCTCTTTTTCTACATTTTTTTGTCCCTTCTTAATCTGACGCACTAGTCCTTCGCAGACGGAAGTGATTACAGGAGTCGGGAACCCGGCTGCCTGAAAGCGACCCACCTGATCAGAAAAGCTTTTTTCCCCCTGGTGACTACACGACTTCCTAATCGCGGCTCCGAGGCTTGACGTAGCGATGCCCTTCTTTACTATTTTAGAGTGCCCCGACTTATAATTAAGGAGTGGTTTGACAGACCTGGGGTTATACGCCCAACAAGGGTGGTTGTTAGAAAAGGTAATCTTTAGGTCTAGAAAGTGTATGGCGTTTTGTGAAGGTTTTTCGCTGGTGAACTCAAGCCCCATTCCAGCGTTTTGAAAGACCTCCAGAATCTCATTCACATTCAGGGACGGTTCATATTTGGACATTACAATTAAGTAGTCATCCACGTATCGGGCGACACGGACAACTTTTCCTTCAAGCTTCTTGGCTAGGCTTAAGTCGACTTTTCCTAGGAAAATGTCGCTCAGTACCGGTGCAACCCTGGACCCTATGCATACCCCGGCTTTTTGGACCATCGTTCAGTGACACGACTGTGCTCTTTAGGCACGGTGATCAAACGACACGGGAACTTGTGGAAGCTTTCTACATTAAAAAAGAAGGAGAGTTCTGCGTCAGCCAAACATCGGTTTCTTTACACGAAAAAGAAGTAAACTTAATCAGTCGTATGTTCGTTTGATCTTTGGTCGCTCCTGCGCAGTCTCATCACGATGTTAAAAAGCAGTTTTCTTTTCTTTTTTTCCTTGTTAAGGTACCTTGCCAGCCCCTCTGCGCATGTTCTTGATGCTTATCATTTGTGTATAAATAATTTGCATATGCCTAATAAACCACAGTTGAGAGTCAGCGCTTGTTCTGTGTATCCCTTTCTTCGTCCCGTCCGTCTGCGCGCTGTTTTTTGCCCATTATAATCTAATGACCTCAGTATCGGAGTGTACTGCCTCCCGAATCGATTGCCGCAAAAATTTCTCGAATCCGTCAAGAATCAGCGGAGTTACGGGGGTTTGGCACACGCTCCCAGCGCTTTCTCTCTTTTCTCGTGCCGACGAGCGCACTGGAAGCTAGACAGGGAGAGATGGCATGGGGGAAAGAAGTTACGTCAGCGTGCCTCATGAAACGCGATCGCTCTCCAGCTGTGATTCGCTTGCGCGAGTGCGGCTACCGTGTACTGAGGAGTGCGGCGCCGGCAAGTGGCGGCACCCCGCGGCAAGAAGCGCATCTGATCCAAACTCCGCTCTCCGTTTACGTTGGCTATCGGCCAATAAGCATGCTATGTCTCTTGCGACGTAAACTGACAGATCCGCGACGTAAACGGACAGACGCCCCGCCCACCGACGAGAGTGAGAACCGGCCTCTGTTTGAAAAGAGGGTGCCTGGGGAAACGGCAACTTCGCGCTCCGCTTGTGGCCATTACGCGGCGCGCACGACTGTAATATTTGGCAGAGCAGTTCATAGCCGTGCCAGCTCTCCGCAGGACGTTTTTTTTCAACCAGCGCAAGGGGTGCTTCATGACCCCTTTAAAGCATACGAGACCTTCTGGTAGCAGAGCAGTTCCTGAGAACTGTGATGACAGGCTGGCGGTGTTTATAAGAGAGAGAAACTGCAGAACCTTAGCTGAGATGTCGGAAGCATGCGACCATTTCATGGAAGCTCAGCAACAACGCAATTTGGGTAAATTTGGAGAGACGCCCGGAGACCCGATTACTGCTGACGAAAGCAGATATGGCAGGGTTCCGCAAAAGGCACTGCCAACGAAATGTTCGCTCTGCAACCGGGTAGGACATGACGCTTCCACGTGTCACTGGAAGGTCGGGCCACCTTTTTGCCGCGCTTGTCAGAAGACGGGACATGTTGCTGCTAACTGTAAGTGGAGCAGGTCCGTCAGTAACGTGACGTGTGTTGGCCGACAAACCAAGAGGTGCGCAAACACAAAGGGAATGCGTGGGACAGGAGCGAGCCAATACACAGGAGTGTCGGAACACTGGCGAGTCATTCCTTCTCGGTGTGTGAGCGAAAGACAAAAGTCCTCAACGTCGAGACGGCGCAAATAAAAGTTATATGCCGACAACGAAAGGTTATGTCTTCGGACGTAAGGCGACAGTGCTGCAGGACACTGGTAGCAACACAGTCATTGTCCAGCGAAGTTTAGTACCTGATACCGCGCTAACGGGAA
Source organism: Rhipicephalus sanguineus (assembly GCF_013339695.2). Classification (NCBI taxonomy): domain Eukaryota; kingdom Metazoa; phylum Arthropoda; class Arachnida; order Ixodida; family Ixodidae; genus Rhipicephalus; species Rhipicephalus sanguineus. Next base: position 231,390,783 of record NC_051177.1, on the reverse strand, counting down.
AGACCGGAACTGTTGTCTTGGTGGACGGGATATCGCTCGATCTCCCAGAGGCATGGGTCTATTTGTCATCACCGTATTATACAGGCAAACTACTAGTGAGGTGTATGGAGCGACCCATGTGCCAAGTAATTGTCGGCAATATTGGGGCGCCCGAGAAGCCAATGACCCGAACCCAAAATGGCAGTACGGGGCCGAAGAGTCAGCAACTTCAGAGGAGAGAGGATCAAAAGACAACGATCCTTATGCCGTCAACTTGAACAGGAAACATAATTCCCGTGCAGTGGTTTCGCCTACGGAGTTGACTACCATCAAAGGTCTACATGGCCAACTAGAAAAGTCTGGGCCTTTGTACAATAAGTTTGTTTCCCCTAATAGGCACCGGCGTACGAAACGCAGAAGCCCCTCAAAGAAGAGCGGCATGAGTTTCGCACTCCCAGATGAAGCTTGGGAACATGGAGTTCCATGCTTTAGAGCCGGGCCATATAAAATCCGAGAAGAAAGAGAAAACTTTTCACCAGCTAAGCAAAAGACCATCACTTTTTCTGGTCACTCCCGCTGGTGTTGCTGTAAAGACGCCGAAAGGCAGCATCAATCTACACAGTGTGATCTTTTATTGCCACCGTTTCGGCCAGGGCTACTTCTAACAAATGAAGACAGGAGTGAACAGACTGCTTCTGTCCAAGTGCCCGGAGAAAACTTACACCATTTCCCGCTAAAGGGTTCCATGAGGCAATGCGAAGCCGGAGCACTTGCACGATCGCGTTCCGTTGGCGTACTTTGGGCATGCTATACCGGCCTCGCATCGTGGAACACGAAGAGGAACGCTACGCGCGTCTTGTCTTCCCTCTAGCCTGGCCGTTAATTCTCACAGGGCGAGCGGGGAACGCGGTCGGCAGGCGTGCGAGAGGGGGGCAGCGCAGGAGAGGAGGGGGGAGGGGACGCTCATGCGCTGGTGCTGATCGCGGCGTTGCGCAGGAGAGACTTTCGGCATGTCTAGCCCGCGTTTCAGAGGAAGAGTGGAAAGGGAGAGGGGAAGTGGAGAGGGGAGGGTATGCGCATGCGCAGTAAGGGTGGTCACGCCGCACACCACCAACACCACCACCACCGGATTGAACTCCACCATAAGATACTTCGCATCTAAAAGAAGGACACGCCGTTAGCGTGGCAGGCGGGCGCCGACAGAAACTGTATTCTGACGTATGTAGGCATAGCCAAGGTGACTGTCCGAGCACTGACAAGCAACGAAACCACTAAGACAAGATGGACACACGAGACTGAATTCGTGTTTTATTAAGGGATCGGCAATTCTCCACCACCGAATCAGTATTAAGCGCGCCAGAAATTCTTAGACATTCGTACTGCGGTCCGACATGAACAAGGGCGCAGCATTCCCGCTAGAAAATCGCGTTAACTATGGACTACACAGCATGTCCCAGCAAGCTACTTCTCCTGTAACCAGGACAGTTTCATACATTGTAGAGAGAAAGGTTAGCTTTGGTGCGAGCATTCCAAATGACTTTTTGTGCGGAGTCTTAACGCACGAGTGGTCGGGAAGCCTTAGTGTCCAGTGAACAACGTAAAGGTGAAAAACATTTGCTTCCAGGAAATGCAACGTGTTCGAATGGACTGCGCTCCCAAATCCATTCGTGCAGAGGTATGATGTGATGTGCCAAGCACAGCCAGGTCATGAGGTGGGAGCACGCCCAGCTCTTCCAGGACACGTTCAAAGCTGCAGTGCCCTCGAATAAACCACAGAACAGCCATGGTAGTGGCCATTCCCACAACATATCTTGAGGCAAATCGTGTCTTCGGACAGAGGAGCCAAATTTTACTGTTTAGGGACTTTGCTGCATTCCGAGTTTTGCCCTGAACACAGCGCGCAAGCAGCTTCTCGTCGGTGAGCCTTTTGTAGATGGGGAATATTGCCTTTCCCTGGGCCTTGGTGAGCAGTGGTGTGTGTGCCGGTGCGGTTTGCTCAAGGCTTCGGCACGCCTGTGTTTGCACCAAGATCCTGGTCCACCTGGGCCGAATTCTTGGATGCTCTCACCATCTGATGAGCAAGAATGAAAGTAGGAGGCCCAAATCACCTGGTGCAGGTCTTTAATGTTTGCCCTATTGCTTGTGATGGCGACCAGATAATAGGTCTGCAGTTTCTGAATCGCAAGCTCTTTCAACTCCTCCCCTCTTGGCAGTGGCTCCTTGAGTTTGCGAAGAACAGTCCCGAGGCGCCGTCGCTGAGGAACTTATTGATCCGCAGTGGCGTGCCCTAAGTCTGGCTCCTTTGCCAAATACGCACGGCAGCTTCTGCTTCCATAGCATAGGCCGCACAGTCAAAATTTCGCTGACAGACCGGGCCATAAAACGCTTGCCAAATGTTTTCCTCTTCATCTGGCAGACCCTTGAGCCGACTGCAGGATAGGCAGAAGTTCGACAGCACTTTGAAGTAGTGATGCAGAACTATCGGTAATTTGACTATCGATAGTATCGATAGTTCCTTTGGAACTATCGATAGTGTAAACAAACTATCGATAGAACTACTATCGATAAACTATCGATAGTCGAATTGGTAGTACCATCGGTAATATTGCGAGCGATATTACTGCCACGCGTGTTTTTTGCTTTGTTTTGATGTATTCGGGTTTCACCCACAGACTGTTAGCAGCGTTTGACGCAAACCGCGGCGCAATGTTTGAGAAACTTCGCGATTGTCTGAGATCATTGCAACAATTAAGCGCCGGACGCGAATAGTCAAGTTTATTCGAGAGCCTACGCGAGCACCAGCGATAAAGCTGGAAGGTTTGATGACTGATGTATAAAAGACGAAGCGTTCCGCCGATTATCAGATTACGCGACGGCCGGCGACTGTTCTCGCAGCTATTAGTGCCCAGCGTGTATCGCTTGTATTCTGAGTTTCGATTTTCTGGGCACAAGTTCGATCAAATAAAGAGCTTCGTATTTCCCCGTCTTGCTGCAGCATTCTTCACCATCACAACTACGTGACAAACTATCCAGTGTTACGAATAATGGTGCTGTTGCTGGCTCGCCAAACTGCCAAAATATTTGCGATAGCCTACTATCAGCTTCGCTTAATTTATGAGCAAATGTTTGGCGAGAGAAATGATTTGCGCAGTGAAAATAGCGGCATATGTCCATGAATAAATTAATATTTAAAAGCAACCAGTTACATCATCTGAATTACAAACTTAGTTCTTGATGTTTTTTTTTTAATTTTCAAATCATAAAATGCAATATAAATCTCAAGCCGCGGAGTTCCACCGCATGTAACGGCTTCCTTTCCGCTACAGCTGAATAGTTTGACTTTATGACCATGTGTCAGTGAAGCACTCGGTGAAGAACTCAATCATATCAACTTTCTTGCCCTTGAGCCTGCTCCTCCGGCTCCACTATGTACGACACGCAAGGGGAACCAAGTTTATTCTGCAATGAGTTCGCGCTGTTGATTTTAAACTATCGATAGTACTTACTGTCGATAGCGCTATCGATAGTATCTTTTACCATCGATAGTTCGATAGTGACTCAGCTATCGATAGTATCGATAGTACCATCGATAGTTCTGCATCACTACTTTGAAGTCCAAACAAAGTCCAGTGTCGAGGGACACAAATGTCCCTATGCCACTGTGGCTTTTGTGACGTACCATCGTACATTACGGTAATGTCGTCCCTACCAACTTCACTCATTGCGAGTTCCCTAGACCTCGCAAGATTTGCAGAGATGGCATCCACTACCGCATCACAGACTTTCCGGCTGATGGCTGTGAAGGACTTGTGGTGCATTGATTTTGCAAGCCAAGAATTCCCACAAATCGGACCAGCTGCTCTTAGCCCATCTCGACAGAGCGCACCGCCACAACAGCTTTCACATTGACAGCGTAGCTATCACGCGAGCTCCCGCTGTCATAGGTTCTGCTTGCGCACGGTCCGTTACCCACCACGCTCACACAGCCTCCCCACTCGAAGAAACTTGCCGCGATGTATACGTCACCGAAAGGATACTTTCGGGGCACTCACTCTTCGTGCAGTGTAACTCCACAAACGACTCAGGTTCTTTCCATTTGTCAGCTGGTTTACGGACGCGTGTCAGCTGGTTTCTCAGTGGGGGGGCACCTGCCCCCCCTCTGAGAAAAGCTAGGGGGGTGGAGCCCCCCACTTTCTACAGTGGTCATTGTCGGCTGCACACTGGGAAAGCATCAACTGAGGCGTACTTTTACTTCTACACATTAAACACTTATTTATATGAGCAAAATTATCCTGCGCTTCTGCTGTGGAGATCGTCTCTCGTGTCTCACGACCACGGACTGTCGGAGCTCTGCTGTGCGGACCGCCTATGCGACGCTTTGATTGATTAATTGATTGATTGATTGATTGATTTATTTATTGATTGATTGATTGATTGATTTGATTTTATTGATTCATCACAATACATGTGATCGGAGGCGAAGGTCCGCCGCGGTGGTATAGCGGTTACGGTGCTCGGCTGCTGACCCGAAGGTCGCGGGTTCCATCCCGGCCGCGGCGGTCGCATTTCGATGGAGGCGAAATGGTAGAGGCCCGTGTACTTAGATTTAGGTGCACGTTAAAGAACACCAGATGGTCGAAATTTCCGGAGCCCTCCACTACGGCGTCTTTCATAATCATACCTTGGTTTTGGGACGTAAAACCCCAGATATTATTATTATTATTATCGGAGGCGAAGGGAAAAGCCATTTGAATGGCTTGAGGGAGTCCTTCACCCCCGTACAAAGACAGCAGCTCAGTTACAAGCATGTTCTTGACACTGTTAACACAAAAATTTGTAATGAATCATGTTCAGCAAAATATGAATGGAAACGAACCACCAAAATATACATCGATTGTTAGTTACCCTTTACAGAACGTCCTGCATTTTCATACATCCTGTTTAGAACTGCGTGATGGACCAACACAACACTTCATCACTTCTATAGTATTGCATTAGTGACAGCTTAAGTGTTTATTTATATAAAGTCAAACAATTTTAGACGAAGGGCTTAAGTTAAGAAAAAATCATACAATTCAGACAATTTTACATCGCGAATATCAATTTGTTTATTCTTGTAATCATTTAATAAATGCGGAAGCTTATTACGAGCCATTTGCCGACCGTAACCAGCTCGACAATGTGGAACATCCCATGTCCCGGTTGTTCGTATATTATATGATGGTTCTTTCGGACGCAACTTTACTAATCCCATGAAAAGAGAATCCTGGTGCTCGCAATGTATTCGATATTCACGGAGCAATCTGTACACGTATATGTCTTGTGTTTTTAATATTTTGAATCTTCTAAATAGCTCTTCAGAAGGATGCACAGTTGGTACATTTGCAATTATTCTCAAAAATCTTTTTGCATAAGTAATAGCCGCAAGAGGTTCGATTCAGTAGTAGTCCCCCAAACTAAATGGCAGTAGTTTAAATACGACGCGAAAAGGGCATTATCAATCAACAATTTCACTGGTTTAGGGATTACATAGCGGTTTCGACTCACAATACCAGTTATCGCACCTAACTTTTGTAATACTGCATTTACGTGCTCATCCCACTGCAGTGATTTTGAGAGATGCACGCCAAGTACCTTAATAGATTCAACCAACTCTATCTCTGAGCCGCGATAAACAAGGTTGTCTTTGCGCTACAGCATTGCAGAGGAGGCTAACGCTGAGTAGGCGCTCTCAACGTTAGAGCACTCTATCATTTTGAAGGTAAACATTAGACAGAAGTCTGTCTGGTTGGGTAAGTAAACTGAGATAACTGATATTTATTCTCCAACCAAAGTTACGAAGACACGTAAAAACCCGACGTTTCGGAACGCCGGAAAGAAGAGGCCCGCGTAATTGCGGACCTCAGAAAAAACGGTTATCCCAGAAATTTCATTCGATCCGTCGCCCGCCGCGCAGAGAAAAAGAGGTTACGCGACTCCCAGCCAGCATTGACGAACAGCTCTCCAAAACGCGTGTCGGTCCCATACGTCCAGGGAGCCAGCGAGGCGTTGGCTCGGATTTTTAGGAAAGAAGGCGTGCACATCGCGCACGTGCCTTCATGCACGCTGGGCCGCTTCCTTCCCCGCCCGAAAGACCGACCAACAAAAGACAGGGCGCCCGGCGTCGTTTACAAAATACCGTGTGCCGACTGCCCCTCGTCATACATCGGCGAGACCAAAAACTTCCCCGAACGGATTAGGCAACACGTCAACGACGTCCGTAAACTCAACAAAGAACGCAGCGCCGTCGCCGAGCACGCAGAGACGTTTGACCACAGAATAGACTTCAACGGAACCGCCATCCTCGAAAGTGAAACCAAGTGGAGGAGGAGGTTACTACTGGAGTCGTGGCATATACAGAGGACCACTCAAAATATCAACCGTTCACTCGGAACTCTCCCCCCGGTGTATGCGCATGGGCTACGCTCCTCGGTAATGCGTGGGGTCGTTAAACGCCGCGAGAGTGCCTTAAAGAGGCCGCTGCCAAGCCGCCGCAGTCCCCCCTGAGGAAGGAACCGAGCTGGTTCCGAAACGTCGGGTTTTTACGTGTCTTCGTAACTTTGGTTGGAGAATAAATATCAGTTATCTCACTCTATCATTTTGTTCTGCTCGGCCTGGACAGAAATTTACATAATCGACGCAAGAAGCATGCCGTCACTAAATGACTCAAACTTTTACGAACGCCTCCCACCGTATCCGATAAACGAATACGTGCGTATCGTAGCAACAGAACTGAAGAAACTGTTGGACGCAGGAAGAATAACACGCAGTGAGCACAAACTAATGCGACGCAGCACACCCTCGTACAGGTCGTTTCTACATACTCCCAAAAATTCATAAAACCGGTAACCCAAATCGACCAATCATATCAGGCATAGGTACAGTAACCGAACCCATATCGGGGTACGTGGACAAATTAATAAGCCACATTCCTTGCACTCTCGCGCCGTATGTAAAGGACACCACACATTTCCTTCGAGATATTGCAGATCTGTGCGTGCCGAAAGATTCGTTCTTAGTTACTCTTGATGTGTCCTCATTGTATACAAATATCCCTCACGATGATGGCATAGCGGCATTAAAAAACCTGTACACACACCATAGACAGCCTGACACCCCAGATTTCCCTGCGATCGCAAGTTTGACGAGGATGGTCTTGGAATTGAACTCATCTGAATTCAACCAGGAGTACTTTCGACAAATTAGCCGAACCGCTATGGGTACCAAACTGGCACCAAATTATGCTAAAACCTCCTTGAAACCACTCTAATACAGTACAGATGATACCTTGACATTTTTCTTATTAGGACCCACGGCGAGGACGAACTGCTAAGCTTTATCGACACTTACAATGCTGTGCATCCAAACATACACTTCGCACACACCTACTCACAAGTAACCGTAAATTTTCTCGACGTTACCATAACGATAGAAGATGACAAGCTCTCCACAACCCTCTACCGGAAACCAACAGATTGACAACAGCACCTCCATTACCAAAGTGACCACCCGCGCCACTGTAAAAACAGCATTCCATACAGCCAGGCCCACCGTTTTAAGCGAATTTGCTCAAGAGACGCTGATTTTGACACGAGCTCACAGAGGTTAAAACTTATGCTCGATAAACAGAAATACCCTCCGCACGTAATCGATGACGCTGTTCAAAAAGCTGGGAAACTGAAGCGTGATGACCTTCTTATGAAGCGGCCACCACAACGCAACCTGCAACAGACAAACCTGTGTTTAACTTACAGCACGAATTTCCCCCATGTAAACAGAATCCTTAAACGACATTACAACATACTGGAACAAAGTGTACGTCTGAAACGCGCATTTATATCTGCCCCTGGCGTCGTTTATCGACGATCGCGCAACCTCAAAGACACACTTGTGAACCCCCGAATCAATACTTCAACTCCCAATAATTCATGCCGACCCTGTCTAACGCCTCGATGTCTTGTATGTAAGGCGATGCGAGAGACGAACATGGTAACCAGCACACAATCCAAGTTTTCAATTAAAGGGGTGGTGCCACCAAATTTGTGGCATGCGCGTTCTTTGCTGTAAGCGTTTCCTATAGCTCCAGGAAGCATGATGCACGCACCAAGATTCATGTATTCTCGCTAAATATTTTGATATCACCTTTTAATGTCGACAACTTTCGGTTTCCGTGTCTGGGCGCCGAGGTTGGGCAGTGACGTAGAAGTGTAGGAGGCTTGGTCACGTGACCACACAAGGCTGTGACGCACTTAGCCAGGAATCGATCGAAACTCGGCGAGTGATGTAGCAACCGATGCTTTCCCGGTACTATAGTAAACTAAAATATATTCTAGTTCACTACAGCCGGTACGTACGTTGCGGAGGTGGCAGAGGTCCGAAGGTCACTCACGTCACTACAGCAGATCTGGTGTGACGTCACTACAACTTTCGTTGCCCCTCCTATAGATCTACGTCAGAGTTGGCGCGCTAGCGATGGGTTTTGATCGGGAGAACGGGCATTTAGGTACACTTTGGAAGCGAATTAAAATATATTCAAAACGTTTCCTGTGTCCGGCCCTTCGTGTGGAGTGTCCTTGCATACAGAGGAAACCCGCGACAGGCTAGTTATAGCCTCGAAATTTGATGGCACCCCCCCCCCCTTTTAACATACGAGGAAATCTAACATGCGATTCCTCTAATGTGGTATATCTACTCGAATGCAACGTGTGCAGCATGCCATACATCGAACAAACAGAAACACCATTTAGGATTCGTTTTAATAATCACGGAGCCCACGCAAAATCAGCCCGAAATCTACCTCTATCGAAACATCAACTTTCCCGGCCATTCCTTTGACAAATTATCAGTTGCACTCTTAGAAACACGATTTAAATCAAACCGGAAACGTGAACGCGAGTCATACCTCATACATCTGTTTAACACCCTCGAAAGAGGCATAAATGAGAACCCGGGTACACTTGCAGCAATTAAAGCACTGTAAAGTAATAATAAACATAACAATTGAATATTTTGCGGCACTGTAACTGCGCCGGTGACTAGACAGTCAGAAAAATCTTTTATTGTCACTATTCTCTCCGAAGTACTACTGTCGTCTTTTTCCACCTCTGTCTTACTAACCGACCAATGGTTTTAAGCTTGACAGGTCTAACAGCCACCGCGTACACAACCAAGGGCCTCCGAACGCAGAATTCCAGAACAAACTAGAATTTACATTAAACGCCCGTTTGCTTCTCCTTGCGGCAATGCGCGGTGTCCCCCTCGAAGCGAGACGTCGCCGTAGCAATGAGTTAATAGAGTCTTTTAGCAAGTTACGAAAATACGGTACGCAAATACGGTACGCAAATACGGTAAGGCAGTACGGTAGCGTTCCTCCTTTCCCGCTGGTTGTGTTTGGCCGCTCAACGACCGGGAAAGGAGGAGCGGTACCGTACTGCCTTACCGTATTTGCGTACTGTATTTCCGTAACTTGCTAAAAGACTCTAATAGAGAGTTTTAGCAAGTTACGGAAATACGGCACGCAAATACGGTAAGGCAGTACGGTAGCGTTCCTCCTTTCCCGCTGGTTGTGCTTTTGCCGCTCCCCGTTCCAGTGACAATGCGTACCCCAAACGACAGGTGTCTCGTTAATAATGCGTGGGCTGGCGGGCAACAATACGCCGTGACAACCCCACAGTAAATTTTGAAAAAGCTTTTGTGGTGTTGGGGTGCCTTCCCGGCAAAAGGTCGACGACCTGGAAAGGAGGAGCGGTACCGTCCTACGGTAGCGTATTTGCGTACCGTATTTCCGTAGCTTGCTAAAACTCTCTATTATCTCAACTCCTTCTCTGCCCACGCCGTCCCGCCGGAGCCGCGTGGCGCCGTCCTGTTGAGGAACAATATGCGGAGGGAGGGAAGGATAGAGGAAAGACCCCGACCGATTGCCCACCACTGTCGCCCAGTCAAGGCCGCCAACACCTGAATGGTGACTGTCGGTAAAAAAGGAGGGGGTCGAGACGAACACTTGGTAAGCGAGTAGGTCGTTGGACGTGCACTTCCGCACACACCAGCCCTTCCCGTTGCCGGCCACTCGTACACGCCCTCTACATTAAAGATACCGCCACCCGCACACACACAGAACGCAATGCTTCCAAAGATATAAGCATTGACGACGCCGTTTGCATAGCGCAGTGACCCGTGGAAATTTCTCCACCTCATGGTCTTCTTTTTCTCCTTTTTTCCCCTCTTTCGCTTCCTTCCTCTCTCGTTTTTCGTACAAGATTGTATAAATAAGAGTGCAAGCAACATGTCCCCTATTCCTGATGAAGGCCAGCCTCTGTCCGAAACTGTCGAAATAAAAACTCCCGTTGTTACTGTTCTCACAGAGGATCTTCTCCACCATATATATATATATATATATATATATATATATATATATATATATATATATATATATATATATATATATATATATATATATATATATATATATATATATATATATATATATATATATATATATATGTGGTGGAGTGGAGAGTGGAGTAACGGAGTCTAACAGGCGCGCGCGATCAGCGGATACACTGTTGAATCAGATAGTCGGGAGATGCAGGCCGTGTGCAGAGAAACGTTCCGCGTGCAAACCGTTCTCAAGGGATCTAACCGTCCTCCCACTTGTGTTCGTCGTGGCGTGTTGGCGGTTGTGCCGTGCTCGAGCATTAGCTCGACGATGTAGGAACTATGCCGCGGCGCCTTAGATATACACGTTCGCATGGATGTACGGCTGGTGCCGTGCTGCTTTAACGTTTCGCCTCACCCATAAAGTGTGGAGGTAATCTCAACGCGCCGCGCTGTATTTCTGCATAGTAGTCACGACACTGCATCGCCACCGGCTGGGAATGGCGGCCGAGAAGGCGGTAGGCCTATCGGATCCGTGATTTCAATCTTGACTCTGGGAAGAAATCGGCGCTGGATTCGTTCACTCTTTACTCTGTCGTACCTGTCCAGTGCGTGAAACGCACCGCGATTGCGGCAACGGGCTCGATCGTGTTGTATGTCGCGCGCACGAAATGCACCGCGAAGGCCGGCTTGGGCGTCAGCTCGCCTGTGCTTTGTGACCGCCTCGAAACTGGCCGCCATTTCTGTCGGCCGCCCGGACGCTCACTCACCCAGGGTACAGTACACTCTACCCAGGGTTCGCCGCGGTGATGAGCTGCGAGCACGCGATATTAGGCAGAGGCCTCGCCGCTGCGCTGCGAATCGGCCAAAACGCATTGCTGTGGCCGGTAACGAGCTCGACTGTACGTCGTGCGCTCGCAATGCACCGCATGGGCTGGCGAGGGCTTTAGCTAGGCTAAGCTAGCCGACTTTCGCTGCGCTTCGGAACTCTGTGGACATTGGTCGCCCTTACCGTCGGCTTCCCCGTCTCTCGCTCGCAAGCAGTTCGCCCGGCTCGCCGCCGTCCGTGGCGGCGGCCCGCTTTCGCTCGCTCTTGTGGCGCTCACTCGAGGTTACAGGTGTGCGCCGCCGCGCCGCGCCGCCGCGCCGCGCCGCCGCCGCCGCCTGTTTTAAGTGCGAATGCACTTTATAAGCGACCCTGAATCCGCCGTCCCATAGCAACGGCGCGAGGAGCGGAGAGGAGCGTCTGTAGCAACGGCTCAGCGACGTCACGCCCCACGTGACTGCGCGCGCTCCCCCCCCGCTCCGTGGCTGCGCGCGCCCCGCGCATTGCCTGTGGTGACGAAGGCCGGCGGCGAGACGCCGAACGAAAGCGTGCAAAGCGAGCAGAGCACCCCGAAGCCGATCTGGCCCGGGCCCTCGAATTCGATCGGCCGGACGCGCGCGTCAAGCGAGACTTCCTGGACTGCAGCTTTGGATATAGCTGCGCGGTGTGCGATCGACTGTGGTTCGACAACAACCTGAGCCCCATCTCGGGCGTGCGCAACGCCGCCAACAAGTTGAACGCGTTGCGGGTTCTTTGGAACGAGTTCGGAAGACAGATCATCATCATCAGTAAAAGTGCTTTGCACTTAAAACTTAAAAACGGCCAGGCCTCCGTGGGTCGGCTGGCGCGTGCTCTCTCGCTGCCGTCTCCTTCGCTCGGCTCTGCAGTGTAGTCGCGCGCGCCCCCTCATAGCATCACCCCGTGCTTCGCACTTCCTCATACTCTCCTTCGGGGAAATGCGGGGTTTTTTGGTCACGCCGCTCGCGCCGCCGCCGACGTCCTAAGAGAGATCACGCCGCCGCCGCCGCCGCGCAATAATTGCGGCGCGCCGCCGTTAAGGCTCATTCATACCGAAGGCGGGGCGGCCGAAGCGGCAAAGCGGTGAGGCGGAAAGCGGCAAAACCTCCTCTCCAGGCGGCGAAAGCGGGGCGGAAAACGAGGCGGCAGGTCCGATCGCTCTCGGACCAATTTTTTGCCGCTCGCCGCTACTCGCCGCTTTGCCGCAGCCAATCAGAACGCGCTGCGGCGGTGGCGCGGCGGTGGTGCGGGTGTCTCTTTGGGAGAAGCCGTGCCACGTAATAGCGACACGTGCGCTAAAGCGCGAGAGGCCCCGCCTCCTCGGCCGCGCGGGCAGCCAAGAGAGCCATGCGGTCTGAACAGGCACGCGCGCTCGCCGCCTCGCCGCCTTGAAAAGCCCGCTTGACCGCTTTGCCGCCCCGCCTTCGGTGTGAATGTACCTTTAGTGTTTTCTTTTGATTCGAATGGGAAATCTGGAAATAAAATACAGCACTTCGCCGGAGGAGCTCTTCTAGATGTGTCTATGTAATGAAGTGTCCATTTCAGCGGCCGCTCAATAGCGGGAGCTCTGCGAGAAGCGTGCCTCCCGTTTCCGGTTCTTGTTCTGCAGCGTCATCATGATATCACGAAGCTTTCAAACACTCTCGACACAAATGGTAGGGACGGAATGCGCTTCAATGCAACGAACGCAGCCCTCAAAGATCCGATTGTCGGTGCACATGTCTTTTGATCGTGTTAGCCATCGATTTAGGTTTAATGCGGCCGCTCGTCTAACGCAGCTGTAAGGTCGGTACGAATTCCCTGAATCGTTCGCAAACATCTGGGACAAATTCATATGCAAATTCACACTTTAAAAGTTCCTGTTTCTGTGCATTTCGTCCACTCCCTTCTTACGCTAGGAATGTGCTGGCGGATTCGCTGCGGCGACGTGGTCAAGAGCGAGGTGACATCACAGCTCACCGCTTTTTCGAATCACAGAATGCATTCTGCCGAAATGGACTGTGGACATCTCCTTTGGATGAACGCATCGAGCTGCTCCCCAGAAGTGGTAGTATCTCTTTCTTCTCCAGAAATATCACGAGTTTGCCTGACCTTAACGCTGCCGCGTCCTCCGGCCTTAAAGGGCGACGACCCAACTCGCTGGTTGGCATATTCTTGGAGTCTTGAACCTAGTACACAGTGCATAAATAAATAAAATAGATAAGTAATATATATATATATATATATATATATATATATATATATATATATATATATATATATATATATATATATATATAGTAGTGGGAAAAGAATCACGCGGACCCCGATAGAATAAGGAATGAAGAAAGAAACTACGACTTTCGTTGGTTTGGCACTGTATATTTTCACTAACATTTCGTCTGGTGGACCAGACTTTGTCAAAGTAACAAGTACATCGCGGTGGGTTTCGTTATAAACACGCTTGAAGTAGATAGTTTAAGAACTTATAGATAGCAAGAATGACAACATAAGATGACAACTGCGTGTGACCGCTATATATATATATATATATATATATATATATATATATATATATATATATATATATATATATATATATATATATATATATATATATATATATATAACTCGGTGCGTTTGTACACCTTTTCCTTTCATTCTTACTCGAGTAAATCGATAAATAAATACAGAAATAAAGAGAATGGCAAACTTAGAATATAGCTGAGCCAGTTGGTAGGTATTCATGTTAAGAAGACATGACGTGGAAACACGGACAAAAGAGAAAAGTCGAGAGAGTGAACAGCTATCTCCCACGTAGACCACTACTCGCACTTGATTGATAGGTATGGCCTCTTACGTGGGAATGCGCAGTTAAATATTTGTGTCTACCTTCGGTTCCGCCGCTGTCTGATTTTTCAGTTGTTAGCGGCGTTTCTAGTGTCTTGCCGACTCTGCTGTTTCAGTGTTTGCACACCCTGTTTTTGTAAAGGTCCCTAACAGCCTCTTAAAATACAACAAAAAACAAGAACAACGAGCGCGTTATTCTCTATTCGAGTTTCTTGTCTTTTGGTGCATTTCGTGATGCCAGAACAGTGATTCACGTGACATCATCAGGGTACATACTCTCGACTGGTCCACATACGGGAAATAACAGTTGTGAATTGTCTCCCATACTGCTTTTCTATGCAGCCGCCCACCCGCTCTTGCTTCTCTCGCACGACTATCGTGCGCCATTAACTTATTTCGCTCCATTTTGTGCGTTTGCGACCGCGCATGCAGAGATAACAGACTGCAGCCGACACGAGCGAAATCATGATAGGTTCAACGCTCAGTGCTGACATTATACGCGTGCTTTATGAAGAAATAAGTGTGGAGGAGATGTCCCCTGTAAGAAGGGTAGTGAAGGCGAGAACGAAACCAATGGAAAAGGCGCCGGATTATACGATCCTTACAACGGACGCACTCTTTACAGCGGAGACGACGCAGCTTTCCAGGAAAAAGGCGAGCCCGCATCGACGTCTTTTGTATATGTTTATTGCGTTAGTACTTGTATGGACACTCAAGACAGGTTTTCACCGTCGCCGTCATGTTCCGTATAAACTCTAAATCGATAACATCGCTCCGCGCATTGTATGTTCTACCCGCGAGTAAAAGCTCGCGAGCGTTGGCAAGGAACATGGCTAAAGCAGAGATGAAACAAGCTGGCCATCTCCGTCACACGGGATAACATGGACCCGCGTGAGAGGCCTGCCATCGATCGCTCCTCAAGCAGAAGGAAAAGCCCCGCCCGTCATTTGCTGGGCGAAGGAGCAGGAAGGGATGTCTGGGGAGAGGGACTGCGTAACTTGAGCAGCAACTGTGACTATAAGGGCGCGGTCAAGAGCGCTGGCACGCGCGCTATTTCGGCAGACATCCCCCAGCGAAGGGCTCGTATACCTTCTACGCGCTGTGAGCACTGTAATCTTAGTGCTGCGCGCTTGGACCACTGATACGACAAACTGACCGAAAACTGCTCCTCTCCCGGGAGCGGCCGTATTGCCATACAGCCGCGTTTTGTAGAGTGAAGTGAGATCGGAGCAAGAAGAGTTAGCTGCTAGCCCTCGTTCATGTAACATTGCTGCGTGTACTTATCGCATTCACTGCTTCGCCCTCCCCCCTCCCCCTCCGCGCCGCGCCGCCGTCGGTCCGATGAACCCCGCGCCGTTCACGCGCCGCCGCCGGTGATTTTGGGTCCGGCGCACATGTCTACTCGAGGTTCGCCAGTTCGCCGGCGGCAGCGGTGGCTGACGGGCTTGCTCGAGCTGTACGACGCCGCTCGCAGAAAACTCGCCGACACGTTGGTGGCGCCTCGGCGTGATGGCTGCGGCTGCCGCACTTGAGCTGTTGGGCTAGGTCGCTCGAAATGCGTCTTTGATTATCCAAAAAACGGCAGGAAAGGACAGATGGAAGCTTCCAATGAAAAAACCCGTAAACAGGGGGCGTGTGCTCGAGCCAACGTTTCGACAAGTGGACTTGTCTTCTTGAAGAAAACAAGACCACTTGACGAAACGTCGGCTCGAACCCCTTGTTTAAGGGTTTTTTTCGTCGTCTTTGAATATATATGACATCACGGTGAAATCATTTGCATGCCATATTTTAACCAAGACTTTGATTTGGGCGAGTTGGTACATGCTTAGCTAGGGAAACACAGCACAAATAAAAGACGAAGGAGGAGCGCTCGTCCAGTCTTCCTTCTTTTTTTCTTCTTGATTTCCCAGCTAGGCCATACTTTAAACGTGTGCTTTTATTTCACCTTGCACGTATTGGCCATTCGCGCGCATCTTCATCCTCTCTGGCACGTGTGACTAACTATGTGCAATATTTTTGTGCTTTGCAGGACGTAGCCGTTGTCCACAACGTGCAGACTTCTGTGTGCCCTGGCGCGTGCAATACCAGTCATCTACCGCTTCCATTGGAGCAGCTTCACAAAAAGGACTATACGAGATATCACACGCGGCTGGACCTGTATTCGACATTTGACAGTGAATTCACTGAAGAAAGGCAGAAACTTCCTATGTATGTAGAAAAATAAAATGTTTCATTGTGTAGCATATCCACGGCCCGCGAGCCGGAGCAGTTACGAGCAGGGTGTCGGAACGAAATGTTTTTCGTTTCGGTTTTAGTTTCGTTTCACCGCAAAAAGTTCCGTTTCGTTTCTGTTCCGGGACGAAAAAAAAAACGTTCCGTAACGGTTCGTAACGGTTTTCTTTTCTTTGTATAAAAAAAGAAAATATGAAAAAGGTAAAGCAATCATTAAAAAAACGTTGGATTTGTGATGTAGTTACTTGCTCTCCTCTTAATGGGACAAGGGTAAAACACGTTCTTCAGAGGAGCGGAAGTAACTGTACCGCGTATTCCTACCAACTAGCACAAACCAGCATTCATTTCAAAGTCATGGTATTTATTTTCTCACAAGAAAAATACGATTTTTTTTAGTTGGCTTAATTTCTTTGTGTCAAGGGAGTAAGCACGATCTCAGAAGCAGCACGTCATTGAGTGCACTCTCTGATGTGCGAGACCGCTGTTCTGATAAAAAGATCTCCAGGCCTGCGTGAAACACGCAGCAAGTCACAGCAAAAAGTCACAAGTCACAGCAAAAAGCTAGAAGAGCGGACTTTGTAGAGTCCGTTGTTATCTCTTGGGACAACTAATACAAGTAAACATGCAACGTACCCACTACGTCATAAATCGTCGCAATTTTTCTGAAGTAGCGAAGTTCCCACTATGCCATTTTTCTTCATTCTTCGGAGAATCGCGGTACCCGCTTAGCCCATTGACACTCAGGGAATGGCCTGGCAGTCCGATTCCATTCCTGTAATTCCTCAGCGTAGGAAAGGCATCTTGATAGTTTTATCGAGTTAAGAATGAACGCCCCATAAAGCTGATGTCATCAAATGTATTAAGAACTGCAAAAGTACGCAAAACACGTTGCCAAGGTAGGGGAATAGCAGCTTGGTGACATATCTCGTGCAGACCCTACTAATTCCCATAGAGGCAGTTCTCCCGCTACCGATAGTATTTGCGTGGTCAACATGTTCGAACGAATGGTGGTGTTTCAATATTGTTTAAGCTTAAATCTGGTAATGCTAAAATTACGACATATCGTATTTTTATGCTGACAAAAGCGCCTTTGCATCGAATACGGAACACTGGGCCGCACTGCCCGTCAGCGCTCAAGCTTGTCAAGCGCGCCTCGCAAGCATGGATGGGGTGAGGAGACTTTCTGTGTTCGCCTGTGCGCAGGTATGCAATGTCTTCCTTGTCGCAAAGGTTATTTACGTGTGTCAGGTACTAAGCTACTCGTGAGATAAAGATCAGGCTGTGCATACAGTATTCGCCACTTTCGGGTCGGGGTATCAATGGGAACCAACGCGTAGGGGTAATTTGTTTCTCCCTTCGGTATCTGCTGGGATAATGCATTTGTTTGTACAGTAACTTATGCCTCCGTTTGTAGTTGGCGCGTTGCTTATAAATGTACCGTGCTTGTAATAAGCTAAGCCATTTTAAAAATACTGCTTTAGTGTTAACTTGCGAGGCTCTAACTTACTAACGTTTGAAGCTTCAAAAACAGCACGTAGACGAAAACGTCCTCTATTTTCGGAAAAAAATCACAGCATATCCACGGGGTGAATGATGATGAGTGGGGCGAAGCTACGGAGGGAATCATCTGTAAACCGTGAAACTCATCCGTGAAATGCGCCCAGTACATAATATAAAGAGTGTGAAACATCGTGTATATATTAAACATCAAACTTTTATTGTACTGTTGGTTTACGTGGTCCCTTCATTATCACTTGTGATCGGTGAAATGCAAGGAAGAAGTCCGCTCAGTCCGCTCCCGAGCGAAAGAGCGCCAAGAGCGACCGCATTCCCCGCTCGCCCTGTGCGAATTAAAGGCAAGGCTAGAGGGAAGACAGGACGCGCGTTCCACGACGCGAGGTCGGTAGCATGCCCAACGAAAGCCAACGGAACGCGATCGTGCAAGTGCTCCGGCTTCGCATCGCCTCATGGTTCCATTTAGCGTCCCAAAACCAAACATATTGCTCAAGGTGTGCCTTGCGTTTTTCGTAGAAATAATTTCTTTATCATGTACATTAAGACGAAAAGTTGAAAGCTCACTAGAGTGTATCGCCCGCAAAGTATGTCTTTTAGTGTGATTTAACTCTCGTACGGCAGGGTCCTCGCGCCGTTGCCGGTCCACCTCGCCCGTTGACGATCGGGCGAGGTGGCTACATATAACTACTACTACTACACTTTAAGAAAAACATCTGGCGTTCTTTCGTTCTGCTTTTACAAAACATCTGGCGTCTTTCGTTGGTTTATTTCATCAATCAACGGCGTTTTGAACAAAATTTTTATTGTTTAATCACGCACAGGAGAAATCTCACCAGGCACTACCTTGGAGGTAAACAATGGCTGCTAATGGCAATGAGAGACAGAAGAAGTCGGCTTTTAGCTAACACTTACACTTCTACTTCTACTAACGTTTCCTACTGGAACATGCCAATGGCTGCTAATGGGGAATGAGAGACAGAAGAATTCGGCTTTTAGTTAACGCGCACGCTGCGAATTTTTTATTGTTCAGCAACGCACAGGAGAAATCTCCCACCGGCACCACCTTGGAGGTCAAAGCGTAAGACTTGTTACTCACTACTACGACCACGACGACTACGAGGGACGAACGGGTGCCGCCTTAAGGAGCTTCGCCCCTAAAAGACGTAATTCCATTCCCATTCCATTCTTCCGAGCGTTGTCCCCATTCCATTGCGGGGTCGCGAAAATGTTGAAGATTCCGCAGTCAATGCAATTCCGGAGTGGTAACTCCGCAACACTGGTGGGTAGCATTAAACCACACACTCTTTGCGCTATTAGCATTGTGTGATGACTGCTTGTAATTTTACTCTTCTGCCACCCCTATATTACATATGTTAACGCGATTCCTTGCCCGACATGACGCCTGTGTAGAGTATTTTTGCGGTGGAGTTATAAGCACCAGCGTGACACTGTGGTGGAAGACCCGACTGCAACGCAGAGGGCGCGGATCCTAGAAAATTGTTTCTCATTTAATTTTTTCTTATACCACGCGATAGCGGTCACGTACACCGGCGGCTGCGGACAACTATGGAGCCAAAATCGGCTGTTGTGATCTCATAACAGCTTTCGCTGTAACAAACTTCAGTGCCGACAATGCCCTCTCCACTTTGGCCTGCTTGACAGGCGCGCAAAAGTCCACTTGCGTTAATATGAACATCTCTGGTTGCCACTGTTCTCGTTTTTCGCACAATTTCAACATATCTTTGCTTTGGATTTCCTGTCTGAGGTACGCGCTAATACTGTACCCTGAGATATGCTCACATTGCATGAGCTCAGTTGTTCCGGATTGCGAAATTTTCTCGTGAACCGAAAAACGATTGAAAAAATTTCGGTTTCACTCCGGAACGAAATAATAAATAACGTTTCTGCTACGTTTTCGTTCCGGTCAAAAATATCGTTTTTTTCGTTTTTCGTTTTCGGTTTTCGTTCCGTTCCGACACCCTGGTTACGAGGCCCAGACTGCTCGAACACAAAAAAACCTTTATTTGGGGGCGTGTGTTTGCTTTTATCCCCGAGGTAGAAAGAGGGGGGAGAGGAAAGGAGGACAGAAGAACAATACTGCGCATGCACAGTATTCGGGTGTGACGCAGCCACAACAATTGTATCAGTTTTGCCTTTCGTTGTCGCACTGACTGCGAAAGCACTGAAGCACGCACGACTAAATATTTTTTCGCGTGTTCTTTTTCCTGCTCACCGCGGAAAAGAACACGCAAAAAAACGCCAGGCCTGCGCTGAAACCGCAGCACAGTCACATCTAAAGTTGGAAGAGCGGCGTTTCTAGAGCCCGTTGTAAGCTCTCTTGGGACTACTAATACAAGTACACTAGCAAGGTGCCCACTACGCCATAAATCACAATTTTTGTGAAGCTGGGAAGCGCATACTAAGCCATTATTCGCCATTCTGCGTAGAAACGAGATACCAGCTACAAGTCTGTAAGGCATTATGTGAACTTTGTTGACGCGACGACTGCTGACGGTGAAGAATTATGGCTCATCCCTTTGTAATGGGTTGGAAACTTTAAACGGCCCACCATTTATGTAATTTGCACTGGGTGACGCCCGGTCGCTATTTCCCTCTCCTGCCATGCTGTATAACATACGTTGACGTGGGACAGAGAGGGGGGGAGGCGAAGAACTTTACTGAGACCCCGAGGATATGGATCATGCGCTTATGGTCTCCCTTGGCAACCAATACAAGTGCAGTTGCGAGGAACCCACTACGCTATAAATCATTGTAATTTTTGAGAAGTATGAATGCAGGCATTATGCCATTTTTCGTCATTCTACGGAGAACCGTGGTGCCTGCTAAATGCATGTAAGGCTGCGCACTTTGTTGATGCTGTGCCTGATGACGATGAAGAATTATACCGGATCCCTTTGTAATGGGTTGGAAGCATTCAACAACCTCCTCGTTGCGCAATTCGCATTGTATGGCGCCTGGTTACAGAATTCGCGTTGTGCGACGCTTGCTACTTTATTAGATGCGAAGTATCTTAAGGCGGAGCTCAATCGGGTGGTGGTGGTGTGCGGCGTGACCACCCTTACTGCGCATGCGCACACCCTCTCCACACACCTCCTCTCCACTCACCATCTACCCTTCCCCTCTCCACTTTCCCTCCCCACTTTCCTTCTCCCCTCCCCCTATCTCCTCCCCCTTTCCACTCTTCCTCTGAAACGCGGGCTAGATATGCCGAAATTCTCTCCTGCGCAACGCCTCGATGAGCTCGAGCGCATGCGCGTCCCCTCCCCTTCTCTCTCCTCTCCTACGCTGCCACCCTCTCGCCCGCCTGTCGACCGCGTTCCCCGCTCGACTTGTGAGAATTAACGGCCAGGCTAGATGGAAGATACGACGCGCGTAGTGTCCCTCTTCGCGTTCCACGACGCGAGGTCGGTAGCATGCCCAACGAACGCCAACGGAACGCGATCGTGCAAGTGCTCCGGCTTCGCATCGCCTCATGGTCCCCTTTAGCGGGAGATGGTGTAATTTTTTACTCTTCTACCACGCTACATTGCACATGTTAATGTGCTTCGTTCCCGACGTGAAGCCTGTATAGGACCTTTTTGCAAAGCAGTTTCAAGAACCTGCATGGCGCAGAGGTTGAATACCGGGCTCCCACGCAGAGGGCCCAGGTTCGAACCTCGTTCCATGCTTGAATTTTTTTCTTATTTCGTTTTTTTTCTTACTTCGAGCGATAGTGGTTACGGACACCGGCGGCGGCGGCGGATTCTTAGTCAACCGCTCGCAATTCGTCAGCGTGAGTGATCAGTCCTCCGTCCCACTTGCGGTTACTTCAGGTGTCCCCCAGGCGTCTGTTCTTGGCCCACTTCTTTTTTTATATATATATCAATGACTTACCCCTCCATGTAACTTGTAAAATCCGTATGTCCGCAGATGACTGCGTGATTTATCATACCATTAACAATATTACTGACGCAGATACGTTGCAGCAAAACCTTAACCATGTACAGAATGCTAAAACTTTAGCGCAAAACGAGCACAGCGGACAAAGAAACGACGAAGACAAGCGCTAACTTCCAACTATCGTTTATTAAAGCAACACACACATATATACCTGTCACATGTGATTACACAGATATCATTCAACGCAAAAGGGGACACTTATATAAATAAAAAGCAGCAAAACTACGCAGGACCTACACGTGCGGGTGAAATTAAGTAATCTAGTTCCTTTTTTGTTAGTGCGATGGATGGCTTGCTGATGCAGCTTCCATTAGCAATCGCTGCCGCCTCAATGATGAGCCTGATGCTATCCTTAGGGTGAGATGCCAACACTGATGTACTGTCAAATAAAGGCACGCATTTACATTCTGCGCAATGAGCCGCCAAGAAACCATCACTGCCTTTTTTCTGCGCTAAAGATTTAGCATTATGAAATACCAACTAGCCCGCTCCCACACCTTGCTCCATGTACAGACTTGGTGTACCCAGTGACTAATGACTCTTAATCCAAAAAAAAAATGTTAACATATGTCATTTACCCGTAGTCGCAGCCCCATTCCTTCTTCTTACACAATAGCCAATAGCCTCATTGAAACAGTCCCATCATTCAAGTACTTAGGAGTCTTAATTTCATCTGATGTTAACTGGGGCACACATATCAACAGCATTCTATCATCGGCGAACCAATCACTAGGCTTTTTGAGGCGCCACTTACGTCATGTCCCACGCGACGTGAGACTACTGGCGTACATATCACTAATCAGGCCTAAAGTTGAGTATGCTTCACCAATCTGGGACCTATATCAAAAATACCTCATCAGCGCACTTGAGTAATTTCAAAATCGCGCAGCAAGATACATTCATTCATCCTACTCGTATGACGTAAGCATATCAGCCTTAAAAGAAAAATCTAAATTACAATCACTCTTACACCGTCGTACGATAGCCAGCCTTGGTCTTTTTCATAAGTTTTTCTACAGTTCACTTTACCGCATGTCGTACATCACCCCACCAGCAAGAATATCGCAACGCACTGGTCACCAGCTACAGGTTTTAAAACCGCGTTCACACACAACTACTTTCTCTGCATCATTTTTTTCTCGAACAGCGTCAGAGTGGAATGCCCTTCCGCACCATGTTGTATCTACAAATAACAACCATATGTTCATTGCTGCTGTGTCTTCTGTTTTACCAAATTAGTTGCCATTGATTGTACCTAACGCGAGTACTTATTTCTACAACGGTTCATTGTTTTTATGTTGTATTTATGTGTACAGTGTTATTTTTGTGCAAGATCTTCAACAGTTATTACGTTAAAATTAGCACATTGTGTTGTTTCTCCTAATGTTGCCAAATTAATTACCTAGAGCGTGTTGTCGTTTTCGTTTGCACAGTGTATCATCTTCAAAGGTGCGCTTAGTGAACACAAACGACACAAACTAAAGAGTACAGGACATACGGCAACGAGCGCAAACTACCAACTGTCCTGTACTTTTTCGTTTTTCGTTTGTATGTCCTGTACTTTTTCGTTTGTGTCGTTTGTGTTCACTTAAGCGCACCTTTGAAGATGAATCAACACCAACTAGCCCACCTTATAGCTGTTCTCAGTGTATCAACATTTTGCTTTTTTTTTCCTCCTCTGTTTACAAAGTTCATTGGATTTTATTTGGAATTACCCATCACATGATGTACCCCACCCCTTATGTAACACCCCTAATGGGGCCTTTAAGGAAAATAAACTGAACTGAACTGAACTGAACTACGGCGCCAAAAACGGCCGCTGAAACGATCTCATAACAGCTTTCGCTGTAAAAAGTATTAAGCCTTGCGGAGAGTAACTGTCAAAACTCAACCCTGGGGATTAACAGATCATCTCAACTGGACTAACGGTTCCCCGATAAGGTGTAAATGTGAAGACTAAATGTTTGTCCGTTGATGTGATCAGTGCGGAATAACAGTTAGCTTGTAGGAGTGACTGCACGGGGACTAACTGTTAGACCCGGCGCCGTTAGTCCTTAAAGTGATTAATGGTTTTCGGTGCCCCATTAATCCCGAAAGGGACAAACCACATACACTTTTAACACCCTTTTTCCTTAGAGTGAATGTTTTGTTGCCGCATATTACAAGTTGAGCACAAAGTTTCATGGAAACCGAGTCATCATTTCAACATCACTCGCGTAATAATTAGTTTACGCTTCGCGGTTAGTTTCACGGAATGTAATTTTTGTTCTATGAGCGCTCTCTGAATCATGTGTCTTGCTCACAAAAGCGTGCAATCGGAGAGCATCACCTGCAATATCTTTCATCAATTGCCTTGGAAGCTATCTGCACGATATTAATCTTGCAACAATGATGCTTTAGAAGCGAACCTGTGCTACTCTGAGTTAAGCCGATGTTGAAATGGGCGGAATCCCGTTGCATCTTATTAAAAGTGTTCTCTGCAACCATATGCTAAAAATTTAGCTGTTTAAGCTAGCGCTACGCCTGCACTGCGACGTAAAGGATATTGGCGCGAGTACACTCTTATTCAAGTCCCGTATAACGTCCGGCACATAAACGGCCCATTTTTATTCCACCACAAGGTACTCCATATAAGCGGCCCTTCAACCGCCATTAAGCGTGATAAATTCTGCGGTGACGGGCTGGGCCCGCTATATGCGGCCGCGAGCGGACGCAACGCTTATATGGGGCCCAGTGCTTATTGACGCGAAAATGTCTCGAGCGGACGCAACGCTTATACAGGGCCCGCTATTTATGCGGGAAATTGAGATCGGCGCCGCGGCGAGAAGCGAGAGAGAAACTTATATATCAACAGCGCCGAGCGAGCGTGCTCAAGGCTCGAAGTCCACGTTAACGTCGCGTAGTGTTTCCTGTGTTGGCGCCGAATGCGGCCGGTGAACTCGAGATAAAGCCAGCGCCTCTCTGACCTTCTCCGATTGTATCTGATTTCGTGTGAAGCACGTGCGTTGGAAAGACAGCGGCCAGCAGCGGCCGTGCCGAGTTATGTCAGTCGCCTCGTTCGCCTCGCAACGTTTTTGTTTAAAGTATACAAGTTCGTATTGTAGACGTGCCTTTGTTTCTGTTTACTCGTGAGCAAAATTGTCACGCAAACAACGCCCGCGACGTCTACAAACTCAACGTGCGAAGGAAGTTTTAACCTTTGATCGCGTTCTCTCCCTGCTCACGCTGCTGACTTATTCCCCCTATACAGTTCTCTCTCCCATGCGCGTCGAGCGGTGTCTGTCTCTTTTGCGCCCGCTCCTTGCGTGGTCTCTCTGTTTTCGTTGAGAATTCGGTCCCGCGATCGTCTTGGCGTGCTTCAAAGTTTCGGCAGTGCCGATCAGGCCCTGCTGCGTGGGACGTACGCCTCGACCGACGTCAAAGGCATTCAGAGAAGAGCGTGCAGTTATGATGGCACGTGTGAGTGCGATGTGAGTGTGAGTGCATCAGACTGGATTGCTCGCGTACAGCCGCCAGCCAGGGGAACCAGGCGTGCCACATCAAGTTGCCTGGTGCTCCTACTGCGGGCACTGCCCCGTGAACCATGCACGACTGGGTGAGTTTATTTCGATGCTCCCAATTTTGTGTTGTGCTGTTAGAAACAAAGCACCGCTCCTAACGAGTCTCTATAGATCTGTGAAAGGCGCATCGGTAGAGCCTCTTGCTCGGACCTTTTCTTCGAAATGCATGAAGGTCGCAAATTGTCAGAAAGCGAAACACTGTTGCTCACTATTATGTGGTTCGCGAATCAAGAACAATATCAAGCACCATCTACAATTGTGCACCTAAAGCGGATCTATCTCTCATATATTGCTCAAAAACGGAATCAGCATTGTACGTGCATGACTATCGTAGAACGTTCGTAAACAATGTAACTATTTATCTGCGTTTAGGTACTGCAACAGATATAACTTATATATTTGTTTCTGGTGGAGAGTTGACAAAATACAATTAAGTCTATAGCTAGCTCATTTCATTGAAGGATTTTCTTTCGCACAACAATTTTGTCACAATTATGCAGCAATCTTCGGCGCAGCATATGAAATTTAAAAAAAAACGAAAGCTTTTCTATGTCTGCACAGACGACAAATACATGGTCAAGACCACGTTGAAAGCAGATGTTCAGGGTAATTTTATCCCCAATTATGCTATATGCAAACACAAAATACTTTTGAGTGCAAGAATGCTTTTCTGCAAAAGAGCTTTAATTTCAATGAAAGACAATATTCGATAAGCAGGTGGTGGCACCACTCTCAGACGTGTGCATTGACAGCCGAAAGGACCTGCAAAGTTGTGATATTAGTCTATATACAACAGCACCATTCACTGCACGCATCTCTGTACACAAAGTGGGCCCTTTGAGTCTGCTAAAGTACTGTGACATTGACTTTGAATGTAATTTGTATCATTCACTCAACGAAAGATTATATGTCAAATTTTAGTATTAGAACAACCATGTAGATTAAAGTTTGTTTCCTTGGTGCTGCAAATAATATTGATACTAGCCTATGCGTAGCCACCTTACATGCGTAGCCACCTTACATGATGAGTGGGAACTGCTATGTATCCTAGTGTGGACATGGCCTTTAGTTTTTCAATGTGGACTCTGTCGCTACGTCCACCTTGTTTGTAGCAGAGTTCCTTTTCTGCTTCCTGGGTGGAGCCACCTGGCTGAGCTAGCGGGACCTCCAGTCGCGTTCAGCTTCTGCCACTTTTGGACCAAAATAAAGTTCTGACTCACTCACTCACTCACTCTGCAATTGAATAGGGCCCAGTCAATTCCTTTGTTTAAAATAGTTTAAGATAGCTCAGGTACATCTGTATGCACAAAGGCGTACACACATAAGCAATCATGTAAGTCAATGTAGGCAATCCATTCGGGCCTTTTTGGTTGTCCTGTGGTACTTCCATTTCCCAACAGAAACCAGGTATTTCCAGGTTTGCCCTGTGAGCGTGACACTACAGCACTCAAGTTTAGTGCAAAAGGACATGCCCAACACGCATGCCATCTGTCACCACCTGTGATATGTCATCATTGAGGGGTGGCTTCAGGCCTCCATTTCAGCCTACTATTGAAGCAAGCCAAGGCTCTGCTTTCCGTAACTTATGGTCTCAGTACACTCATTTGGCTGCTGTTTTTACCCATTTTCATGGAACAGATATATGATATGAACATTGCGTGCGAAACACAAAGAAACGCTTGCTTATACACTTGTGAGATCTGACATTGTACTTGTGGCTGCTTTGAATGCATTAGCAAAGTTTCAAGCAGTGGCACCTGTAGCTGCGTATCGGGGTGGCTGAAACTGATTTATTTACTGTGGCATAAACCACGCCCATAACAATCTCAATTGATGCACGGTTTTGCATCTAAAGCTTGCAATATTTTAGTGCTGGCATTCATCCATCCACTACCTCTGAATTGTTAGCTTTTTGTATGAAGATGTGCTGTGCAGAACATAAAACATATATTAGTTTTTATTACTTTTTTCCAGTATCTTGCAGATGTCCATGGGTTGCCGGGGCCCATGATTGTTTGGAGCTCGGCAACAAAGCTTACTTTTTGTGCTGAGGACGAGCGTGTTACCCTGAAAGATGACTGCACGCTTGAAAAGACACTTTTCTTGTGTTTGACCTTACATTACATAAAGGATGTAACCTACCCATCTGCTTTCGCCCAAACATTGGGACTAATTCAAAGTTTGCTGCACAAGGAAGAGAGTTTTCCACATTCCTGGGCAAGCAGTAAACTGCTGAAGATTCTCGACAAGCTCAAGGACAACGCCTAACTTATGTTCTTTTTTGTGCAGTTTTATTTCGTTTGTGTGTTTTTTGTTACATTGTTAGGCTGGGTAGATAAGGCTGCTGGCTAGCTGAATTTTCACAAACTTTAGAGACATTTAAGTTTGTTTTATGTGCATGCACGTTTCAATGCTCTTTCTTTTGAGGATACCTGAGTAGCAGGTACACTAGCATTGGAATCTAAGGCAGACATCATGTGCAATAATGTGTGTATGTGTGTGTGTTCATATACAGTCGACGTCCGATTTCCCGGACGCCCGAAATTCCGGACATGCCTGATTTCCCGGACTCATCTGTGGCACCGTCAAGTTCCCCATAGAGTCAATGTATTAAAAAGTCCGAAATTCCGGACGCTTATAGCCTTCGCCATCCGATTTCCCGGACTTTTTACTGTTAACCGCCGACCCAAAGTCACCACCGACGCCGCCATTTTGGTTGTTTTCATTTTCATATCCTTGAACCCGCGCATCAGCAGCAACGCCGCACCGCGCCGCGGCTGCTGTAACCTCGAAACCGCACGTGTCAATCCGTTGCCAGCCGTAGCTTAGCCAAGCCAAACTTCACTGTGTTCGTTCACGTGTTGTTTTGTCAGCTGTGCCTGCTCTGCGGTCGTGTCTGTGGTTGATCGTTTGCTGCTGCGCGCTACCTTCAGTGATCACGTTTCCCGACCTTCAGCATCCACCGAGTTCCTAGCTGTTTCGTGCTGCGCTTTTCGTCGAGCGGATTCGCCGTTTACAGCAATGGCACCAACTGCTCCTTCGTCTTCGTCCGCGCCTTCGAAGCGCACAAAGCCACCTCGTAGGCTCACGAAGACGAACTGCCATCCGCGGACGTTGCCTTCGACGATCTGCGCGCTGGCGGCGTGTTGATTCCAGCCGAGATAACCCTTGAGGGCTTCGCCGACGCTGACAAAGACCTCGAGCTATGTGCGGAGTTGACCGATGACGAAATCATTCATGAAGTTACGGAGGATTCCGATGCCGACACCGAGAACGAAGAGCCAGCTCCTACACAGCCAACGAACACGGAGTTGACGCGAGCACTGATGACACTGTCATTGGTGTACAGCGGCAACATGACGTTGACTGAAATTGAGGCAGACATAATCGCGGGCAAGCGGACCGTGCAAAAGAAAATAAGCGACTTCTTTGCGCCCAAGTGCTGACCTATGAGGTAGTGCCGGCCACGTCGTATTTTTTTTTTTATAAACGGCTCTTTTCAGAGCCACCTAAACAATGCATTGGCTGAATTGCTATGGGAATCTTGTACTCCGGCTGTGACGCTCTCCGTCAGCGAAAAATACCTACCAAAAATGTGCGTTTTCACGTGCATTCGTTTTTCCGGACTGCCCGATTTTCCGGACGTTTTCGCGGTCCCTTGAGGGTCCGGGAAATCGGACGTCGACTGTATACATATTCATTGTTCATTTTGTAGGTTTCCTCGGAGTATAACATACACAGTCATCGTATTATTTCTGATGCATGTACTATGAAAAATCCTATTTATTAGGGCATTATATTAGCATATCACTTGTCGTTCATGCACAGCTGATACCCATGTTTTTAGAAAAGCTGCGTCCTCAAACTTCAGGCCCACTAATATAGAGGGTATCTACTTTAGTCATACATTTGTGATAAATCATAGTACCTACGTGCACTACACAGCTCATGGTATAGAACAGAATTTTTTTCACTGTGTATTCTACTCATATATTGCAAATTAAGTGCCAGAAACAGGCAGGAAGCACACCTCAACCCTTCGTCTGTTTCCAAGGCTACATATATGGCGTCGATCAAGGCCAACTTACTTGCAATACTTCTTTGTTACTCTAGTCAATTCTGCGTTATCTTATTGTGTTTAAGTAATTATAATTGAAGGCATTTAGGTAGCTCCTGCCATTTATGTGGTGCAATTTTCCATGTATGTATTGACCTGCACTCTGCAAGAAAGTGGAGTTTTTTCTACGTATAGGCGTGCTGAAGCTCAAGCTAGGTCATTATCAATTAATTCTCGTCAGATGAGAAGGCCTGAAACCCCTAAAGCGTAGAAAAACAACTAATCGTTCTGTTCAATTATTTGATCACCTCTTTCGCAGTTGTTTTTTTAACCTTGTTTCTGTAAAAGTGTAAGAATCACTTATTAGTTTACAAACGCTGTATTGGTGTATACATTGTTGCACAGTTTTGTTCGTAATTGAAAATAAAATATGTCGAACTACAAAAGTGTGCACTGTGTGTTCAGGCTTACTGACTGTGCAAATAGAGGTAAGTCATGCGGTTTGAAAAAAAAAACTAGTTAAGTTATGCAAAATATTTATAGCTGTTACTGTCTAGAGAAGGACACAGGTGACTTGTGAGATCACAGGGCCAGTGATAAGATGCATGATTAAAGCATTGCAGAATGCATCAATCCATGCACGCAGATGATGGTACCGAGAGTTGCATAGCAATTGTGGTCATTACTGATAGAGAAACTGGTTAGGAATTTCAACTGAAGAGTTTTTAATGCATAAACTATATGTCAGAATGATACATCCATTACAGTGCTGCATTACTGAACTTGTAGACTGTTCATAAAGAAAATTTTTACTGATAACCGATAGGCCACTGACTGCAGTTTGGGACACAACTGCGAGGAAAGTACACACGTTCAAGGCCAAATTGCTAAGGTAGCTTGCTAGAAAATAACAAGTGGACTGTCCCCTTCTTTGTTTCGAAAGGATACATTCATGAGATCCAGTTAGCTTAATCTGATCCAATAGCAGCTTTCAAATCCATTTCAGGGAAACTACTGCCCAGATCCTTTAGGGGGCCATTATGTGCACAGGTGCTGAAGTGGAACACGTGGAGGTTGAGAATTGAGCAATAAGGAATATGACATATATATTAGGGTGATTTCATTTTTACATTCATTATTTTGTTCACACAATGCCCTATTACTCCAACAACAGAGCATGTAGGTGAAAAACCCTTACGATGCATCCTCTTGTGTATGTATTGACGTGTGTGCTCTGCAGGCGAGAAAGACAATGGCGACATCAATGAACATCAATGCCTAGTGGGTCTTTGGGATTTTGCCGAAGACATCATGTTTGTCCTTCATGATGAACCGGCAGTGCAACCACACATGGACATTGGAAAGAAGGCACACAACAGAGTGCTGTGTTTCGTGTACCTTTCCCCTGTCAGTGTATGGTTGTGCTGATGGTTCATCATGAAGGACAACCAACTAGCCCAAGTTTCACTCTTGTTAGACATGTTTGCGCCTGCCATTTTTTGTGTCAACAAGCTGTCCTACTCTTGTAGAACTTTTCACTGTCTTGTGTTTGCGTTGTACCGTGACAATGTTCTCTATATTTTCTCTCATGGCTCTGCATCTCATTGTTCTGCTCAGTGTGCAGCTCTGCAGCAGCATAACATGTTCCTTCATTCACTTAATGCACTAAATAATGGCATGGGTACTTGAAGAAATGGCACAAAATATAACAACAATTAGCGTTGCGAGATGAAACACCTAAGTGCCCCAGTTCTACAGTAATGTGTGAAGGGAAGGGCTTGGAGCACAGAGTGGAAATAAGGGACCCATGCATACATAAATAAGTGCCAGTCTGGCACAGTGATGGATTTGGACACAATGCCTAACTTACTGCAAATATATGTCTCAACACTGCAAGGGAAAGTTCATGTTTTGAAATGATGCCAGAAAAAGAACAAATACATTTCAGGTCTCAACTTTTAGTGAAGGACAAATCTACTACTTATACGAATACCCTTCATGTGGCACGATGTCTGACAGATGGTGTGCCGTGGTAACTGCCATGGAAGTGGGCTGCATGTAAAGGATAATATCGAAGAATAGATCGCTGGGCAAGTTGGTAATTCATGACTGCAAAGAACTGCGAGAAATAAACTGGCACAAGGAAGACGCTTGTCCGTGCGTCTCTCCTTGTGCCAGTTGATTTCGCACAGTTCTTCGTAAAAAAGAATAATAGCTGCACATTTAGACGTGTATGTCTGCATGCTTATGTGAGCGCTATATGAGCTGCTAATTCTAAAAAAAAGCTGCAACACTTGTGCTGGAACTACTACAGAATGTTTTTGTGTATAGCTAGTGTTGGTACTGGCAATAAATCTTGAATTCTCAAGCACAGTTTGTATTAGCTGCTGTACTAGCCAAAGCTAAGGATGTTGCATGACAGCTGATATTTAAATAAAGGTGCTCGTAAAGCTACATGGTATGGAACAGGGGCGTAGCGAAGGGGGTTATGGGGGGGGGGGGGGGGCAACCCAAAATTTTCAATTTTGCTTGCGTATATATACACACAGACAAGCAAATGCATGCACAAACATACATAAAGCATGATTGACTCCCCACCCCCCACCCCGAAAAAAATTTCTGGCTACGCCCCTGGTATCGAACATGAGGGAGGTTGACTGGGACACGTAAAGCTCAACATTTATGGGTGTGCTATTAGTGTGAAAGCATGCTTTTTATTTGCCGCTGTTATTTGCAATTATGACAATTATTGAGTATAAGAATTGTTCCTCTATATCTACTATTTAGTATTATACGCTTACATGTCGTGTCCCATGATCCGAATCAAGCAGGATGCTACTGACAGCACATTTTTAAGACAGGTGAATATTTATTCCTAGAAGTCAAGATTACTGCCCGAGTTCAGCCGCTTTCAGCATTTTGCTAGTTTATACATTAAAGCGTCGTTACGCTCAAAGCATACTCGACTGGATGACGTCGAGTGAAGTAATACTGGCCCTTGTCGCTCCGATCACATCTCGTAGCCAAGGAAAGAATCACTTTCACTCGTCGACAACGGGTGGAATACGAAAACAACCTTCAACCTGCCATGTTCCCCAACACAGGGCCTCCACCAGATCGTTCTTCGGTGCTGATATGCGGTCAACTGAGGCATCTTGTAGAGCTTAACGTTCATGAACCTTCAAGGTGCAAAACAAGTGCATATTTAATTTGGGGCTGTTATTTAGATTTAACAGCGCCCATTAAATATTAAAATGTTTCAAGTTAATCTTTGCATTATTCAGTATGATTGCTCACATGATCCTTCTGAATCCTTCAGGCCACTTCTGACTTTTGAAGAAATAGCATGGTTTTATCCTTGAAAGCTGGATCATATTGTGACTTCATTCGATTTCAAGCATTGCTAGCTTCTTTTGATGCGACGCTTGGCAGGAAACATATGTTCTAACGGGTGATGCAGGCGATTTCATGCGTGCTCTTTCCGCGCCAGTCATGCACTACGTTTCATCGTTTGTGGAAGCCAAGGGGGCATCACTTCCAACTGTCAACAACGAACGAACCACGAGAACGACCAATCTCAGACCCGCCCTCCTCCCCAGCATGACAATTCCACGGCATCGCTCGTCATTGCCGTCAGCCTCGAGCTCGAGAGACTGCATTCTTTTTCTGCGAAGGCTCGTTGTTCTTTCGACTCAACAACAACGTTTCTTTATCGTCTATACTATACTCGGGAGAGAAATGAGCGCGCCCGTTCTGAAAGCTGGTCCGTCGCCCCGTACGCGCTGCACTACACCAAACCCATCTGTTGCGCGAATAAGCGATTATGTGTTTTAATCCGATTCCCTGAGATGAACCTCTACACAATACTGTCCGTATAAACGCACCGACATCAACGCAATGCTCGCGAAAGACGTGGGAGACGGTACTTCGCCGAGTGGAGATGAGATCAGCTGACTTCCACCGCCTGTACTGCGTCAAACATCGCAGAAAACTTTTCTTTGGCGACTGGTTGCACATCAGGGCACGCTCGGCTGCTGTATGATGCCGGCAAATGGAAGTGCACTCGGAAACGCATCGTTCATTGTTCACCTCTGTCTCCGTGCGGGATGCGCAAGCCGTCGGACGAGAAACATAATTCCACACACAAACTGACTATGACTGCCCGCGTGGGTTCGCTTAAGATCGTGCACTCGTATACACACGCATTATACGCGAACGATGCCTCTCATATATGCAAAATTATAGCGTTGTAACCGATCATAAAATCGTCCAAGATAACGTGAAGTGCATATATAAAGCCGCGGAAGTCCACCTAGATCCTGTGGTGCGGTGGCGTAGTGGTTACAGTGTCTGCTTGTCACGCGGTTGGCCTGGGTTCAAATCCCCGTGGTGGAGTGTGTGTGTTTATTCATGGTTTGTGACTCTCTGTGCAGTGTTCTTGTGATGTCTAAGTGCATATTTATAAGTTGGAAGGCTGAAAAGAGCAAAAGAAAAAAAAGAACACTGCAGGACCAACTACAATCTAGAAGAACTTCTTTTTTTTTTTCTAGAAATTTGCGAAAAGTACCACATATATTTCGACCGCATATTGAGCCGTATATAAGCCGGACAGATTTGACCTGAAATACCGCTTAACCGAATCGATGGTATGCGTTACTTTAAGCGTTCACTTTTAAACGGCCTTCTGGCAACGAGGTGGCCTCGCATATGGAAGAGCCGCATAAACTTAGGCCGCATAGGAAAGAGCCGCTTAGCCAGGGGCCGCATAGAAGAGCCGTATAAGTAGGCCGCTTGAAGAGCCATTTAAAATCGTCGAAAATTTGACCTACTTTCCGCCTTATATGCGTTGTTTTAAGCGGTCGTTTGCCAGGAGTGTACTGCTTACTTGCATACTAATGCTACGTATTATATGCAGATGCGTTGTCTCCAAATAAATTTGGGGACATCAATCACTGGAATGAAGGCATGAAGTTCTGGCCAGCTGTTCAGGAACACCGTACCGTTTACTACCTTTTGAAGACGAAAGCTTGTAATCTTGAAGGCGTGAATACCATCAAAATAATTAAACCTTAATGCACGTTGAACGTGGCAAAGCACGCTGCTTGCTTGTGCTTGAAAGCACTACCTTGCACTACATTTTCGTCAAATAGACGCTGAAAGGTATCAAGTGCAACCCCACACAAAGCTTGCGTCTGCCTTCAACCCAGCAGCGTGTCACGCAAATTAGGTTCGTTAAATGGTGCCGCGTCGCTCAAGCGGCAACTGCAAACTTTGCTCGTAAGGGCACAACAAAGGAAACTTGGGCTACTCGGTGATAGTTCATTTTTTATAGCTGACAGCGCTAAAGGGACGAGGACACAGTATTAAGAAGGCGACGACGCGAGCGCTGACTCACAACTGAAGTTTATTTAAAGGAACGGCACGAATAAATATAGTACAAAAGCCAACCACGCCTCATATTACAATACAAAAGCTAATCACGCACGGTCGCGAGCGCTGCTGCGACAGACATCACAAGACGGCTCGTAAACTTGGTGAGCTCGTTGGTGGCGTGCTCGCTTGGTAAGCGATTCAGTGAAGCACATCATTGGTGAAGTAGCCACTGACCGCACGAAAACCGCTTCGGTCCCTGGAGCGGCCGCATTGCCTTAAACCAGCCTTTTGTTGAGTTACGCGACATCGGGTGCAAAGGAGTTAGCTGCTGGCCTTACTTCGTGTAGCATTTCGAGTTGTTGCTATCGCATTCATTGCTTCGCCCATGCGGCGAGAGTGTGATTTTTAGGGGCATCGAGCGACACTCTTCCAATCTTCCAGTCCACCCTGTCTAGCGCCGGTGAGAGTTGTCCGATGACCCCGCTAAAAATTGAAAAAATATCAGCTGCATGAAATGGGGTAAGCTATAGATAGAGTGGACATTAAAGAGGTTGTCTACCACTCGGAAATTCTCTTTAATTTGGTGGAAATGAGAAGATCGTTTGTCAAATCGGTGGCAACGAGCGTGCTTTTGTCTAGTAAAACAGGAATTATATATTTTTTTTTAATTTCGCTCTGAAAGTCGTGAAAGTATGACCGCTTGCGTCACTCGACGGCAGTGCGGTTCAATCTATTGGTAGGAGCAAGAAACCCCCGCAGGTAGGCTTATCTTGCTTAAAAACAAATATGCATAGCTGAGAATTGCATTTTATACGCTTTCGTTAGCTTTCCTTGGCGTGAGAGAGTTTCTTTAGGTTTTTTTTTTTTTTTTTCTCGAGCGTCGAAGGAGGTGGCGCTGCCGGCACCGCGTTCGCCTGCTGCCTACGGCGGAGAAACGCGAGCCACGCGAGCACGGCGTCCGGCGCCACTTGGGAGGAAAAAAACAACTTGGGCGAATAGAAGCGCGACTGACTTCACGGAAATTTGGAACCATGACCATCAGTTCTCCTTCGTAAAAGTGTGTGCCAGTATTCATCGGCGCTAAAGTCACTTCGCGACAGGGTCAGCCCCATGGGTTCTACACTGAAGATTTTGCCTTCAGGTTCCGCTTCACCAAGGCGTCCGTGTTTGCTGTTGTGAAGAAGTACCTGGAAAAACACGAGTGAAGCAGACGACAGCGCTGCTTCCTTCTAGAAGAAGACGATAAAAACAGATTTGAAGCTCGCGCAGCGAATGCGATAAAAAAAAAAGGGGGGGGGGGAGTCGGGCTCGCGCAGAAGAGAGCTGGTTAGAACGCCGGCAAGACTAGGCGAGGGAGCGTACTGCGAACCCGCAACCACGCGCGATGTTCTGAAGGCCGGGCTCCTGTTTTCGAGCAGTTGAAGTCCTCGAGCCATGGCGTGACCCAACGCGAGTCCCGGGAGAGCCGGTTGCTGACTGTTTCATGTGCTTTTGCTTTGAACAATGACTGGTTATGCTTTCCTGCATTGCACGAGATGGGTGTGCGCACTCACCTGAGCCTCTCCGTTATCGGCGAGTAGCTCCTGCAAGCGCAGCTTAAGCCTTCCTCGTGCTGCGCCGAAGTATGTATCCTGCTGACGCAGCGCCGAGTGCGCGTGTGCCATGGTACGGACAACTTGGACCAAGCGGCAGCGGTCAGCTAGCCGGGCTTTCAACTCCACGTTGGACGGCATTGATCACTGCACCTAAAAGATGTCCACAGGGGGCGAGTGCTTCCCTTCACACAACCGCGAGCGAAGGGGCAATTTACAGACACGCAGCAGCGTAAAACTTAAAAAAGTCACAGTTTCGCCGCAAGGGCGAAGCAATGAATGCGATAGCAAGAAATTAATGCTATACGAAGTGAGGCTCGCCAATGGATACTGTCAGTTTGAACACCGCTCCTGTTGCAAAGGCGGCCGAAGCAGCGAAGGAAACTAGCGTGCTTCAAGTGTCGAGCTGTGACACTTGATAGTTCGCGCTCATCTTCTGTTTGTTCGTTTAGCGGCGTCCCTTGAGCTCGAGTGACTTTCGTACGCTCCATAACATGAGCGCGGACATCACGGTGAAAGCTTGAAACATTACTCTTCCCCTCACCACGAGAAAACCGCGCGAGCAGACAGCGGAGAGGCAAGGGTCTCCCTGCGCAAATATAACAAGAAGCGAGCTCGCTGACGACTTTTAAATGCGCCCGTCGCGCTGCTAGCGCCATCTCGCTGGTAATGAAGAAACGCTTATTATCGCTTGCCGTCTCTGAGTCCGTCCAGCGGTAGAGGGTGTGTATATAACGCTCGCCGTTAGCTACGTGGGGTGGATAGCGCCACTCGCTGCGGAACAAGAGGTCCCTGGTTCGATTCCGCGCTTCGGGGGCATTTTTCTGAATTATTTTTCTTTGGGCCTGTTATATATATATACATACTTATACATATACGGTGCATGACGGCGGCGACGGCGACGGCAAAATCCAGCCGAGACTGTCCATATAATTGCTATCGCAATAATACTGTGTACAGAAGTGGGTCGCCTCGTCCGCTGCTGCTTTGAGCTGTAAGGCGCGGACTGTATAGGTATGGGTACAAACCAAGGAGGTTTAAAAAAAATTTCTGGAGTGGAGGCGGGGCGCCGCCGCTGAAGCCAACGGCTGAAGCCGACGACCGCCATATTGCTCCACGCAGAAAACGTGTGGGTCGTCGCTTGAGCCCGCGCGGAAGTTCCACAGATGGCGAATTTCTCCACCCTTTTGGTGACAAGCGAGTGTTGTGGATGTATCACTTTTTGGACTGCGATCCACTCGATAACCACATTTACAATTTGTCGAAGATTGCCAAGCTGTACATAAAAATTGCAGGCCTGCGCGGAGCGCGCAGCACAGTCACAGAGAAAGCTGGAAGAGCGGCCTTTCTAGAGCCCGTTCTAAACTCTCTTGAGGAAACTAATACAGGTACACTTGCAAGCTACCCACTACGCCGCAAATCATAATTTTTGTGAAGTAGGGAAGCAATCACTATGCCATTATTCGTCTTTCTGCGGATAAGCGAGGTACCCGCTACACATCTGTAACGCATTATGTGAACTTTGTTGATGCTGCCTGTGGCTGACAGGGGCGTAGCCAGGGGGTTGGGGGAATTCAACCCCCCCCCCCCCCGAAATTTTTCAGTTTTGCTTGCGTATATATACACGCGCACAAACAAACGCACGCACGAACATACACAAAGTATGGTTGAACCCCCCCCCCCCCGAAAAAAATTTCTGGCTACGCTCCTGGTGGCTGATGACGATCAAGAATTATGGCTGAGCCTTTTGTAATGGATTTAAAGCATTTAACGACCCGGTCACTCGTTGCGCAATTAGCATTGTGTGACGCCTGGTCGTTATTTTACTCTTCTGACACATATACATTACACATTTAACGTGATTCCTTGCCCGACATGACGCCTGTAAGGATGTCTTTGCAAAGGAGTTCCAGTCACTAGCGTGGCTCTCTGGCAGAATACTCAACTGTCACGCGTAGGACCCGGATTCAAATCCCACCTGCGCCTGTTTATTTTTATTTGATTTTTCTTATTTCGCGCGATAGTAGTTACGGACACCGGCGGCGGACACCCCACTGCCCTTGTGATCTGATAACAGCTTTCGCTGTGAAATCAGGCTTCACCACATTTCAAAAGAAATCAACCGGAAAAAAATTCGGCAGATCCCACGCTTTCTGGGGATCTGTTTCATGCGAAGCAGTCAGCACGTACTTCTATGCTGTATTTTATGGCTTTGAGCCAAGCGTTACGAGGTGGATCAACGTGTTTTTGTAAGTGTAGTAGCTGTTTGCACATCGTGGGCTTACCAGGCACGTCGACAACACTGGCGTTTAAAGGGTAACTTTATGGTGAAATGTAACGCCAGCCCTCACGTTAGAGTACATAATGTCCGTATTACGGAAACTAAGTGCACATTATGGTGTAACCATGTGGATATGATACGTAACTTTCGTTAATGTATTCCTCTGGGGTCGAGCAATGCTTCAATATAGCTGAAACATAGAAATACAAATGTAATGTTTATTACACTGCTATAAAAGCGGAGCCAACACTGGGACCACAGACGTTAATCTCATATGATGTCTGTATAGTAGGAGTACATGCGTAATGTGCATTGCTTTCTTGCAAAATTAGATAGCCAGCACCTCAACCACACTTGACGTTGCACCGCCATTACACCTGCGTAGGCTGTTTTTCCAAACCAGTCTATATACCTGACGTGCCTCTGTGGCAGAATGCTTGATTGCCACGCAGAATGCTTGGGTTCGATTCCTGCTGTGATCCTAATATTTATTCTTTCCATTCGTCAGGTCAACGCTGCTGATGTCGGTTTTGCTTAACGCTCTCGCATTTAAGTTACTAATGTCTTTTTTTTTTTCGCCGTTCCTAGGTAGATATAAACTGTCAATCACCTGTGGCGCGTAACCGTACACCGCGGCCAGTGCTAAACGGCTATGTGCCACACGTGTTTGGAGGAAAGGGTTTGACGACGTACGCGACAGGATTTTCCCGTATTTATGTCATGATCCGATAGCCATGTTGTCAAATCCTCTTACCCTCGCATGCCGATTTTGGTTTACACCAAGTTAAGGAGGCGATCATGAAAGTACCCAGGCGTAGGTGGCTAGGTAGATAGACTTGTAGATAGAAACGCTGAATGTGCCAAAGGTTCGCTAAGAAATGCTTCGCATTTAAAACTCCCAGAGCGGAGTAAGAACGCTGCTGACAAGGACTGTTATTTTTAAAAAATTGTGGACGAGCGTAAACAAGAGCTGCTGCAACTGGTCAACTGCTCTGCTTTTCCATCTTTTCTTTTGCTGTGTTTAGTTTTTAAGGGCGCGTGTTTCATACGGTTAGTTTCATTACTGTCT
Organism: Rhipicephalus sanguineus; assembly: GCF_013339695.2. Taxonomy (NCBI): domain Eukaryota; kingdom Metazoa; phylum Arthropoda; class Arachnida; order Ixodida; family Ixodidae; genus Rhipicephalus; species Rhipicephalus sanguineus. The sequence continues at coordinate 231,351,079 of NC_051177.1, read as the reverse complement.
GCATTATGATGCATTTTGAAGTTATTTTGGATTTGTTGCTTTATCGATTCACGTAAAACCACATTGTATATTCTTCTTTTTTCTTTTGAAATTGTATAAAAGCCGGGGATGAATAAAATTTTATGTACCATTTATTAACTCCACCATGTGCTTGATTTCGGGAATGCTGGCAGCGAATTCTACGTGTTATCAGGCGCGCTTCACCCTATGTATTATGGCGTAAAAAGCTGCCTTCTTTAATCTTGCAGGACAAAAAAAAATTCCGCCAAATAAGTGACACTTAACTATCCAGTTCTCATGCTGAAATGCCCCCGCGGAAGCTCACAATTACGCTGCCCGCGCACAAGCTGCGCTGCCTCTTGCCTGGAGCAAAATGGCTGCCAACCGGTTTCCCAGGCGTCAACCGCTCGCGTGGGTGCGCATAGGGGACCTCCACTCCAGAAGTTTTTTTTTTTTTTTTAAACCTCCTTGGTACAAACACACTGGCGGCGCGGCGCTTTCACGAGCGCCGCTCACCGCTCGCGAGACGCCGCTTTTACCTCTTCCTCCCGCGGAGCGTCATCGTTTCTCTCCTGGCAACCGAATCACTCCCCAAAGCTATTTTTCGCCGCTGCTGCGCAAGCAAACCACCAATCAGCGTTTACTTTTCCTCTTCTTCCTCCTCACACGGGCCTTGTCATAGCATCCGGACATTCTTAAAAAATGGCCGACAAATTTTCACACGAAGTATTTTTTATTTCCTAGACTGCATTGCAATCAAACATTTTCAAAGACAACCTGATGGATTTTCTCAATTTAACTAGCATCCTCTCTCACGTGTGCATTGAGTAGGTGACCCATAAAATGATCAGTCGCAGGGAACCATGGGATGCGGCGGCTTCCGGTTCGACACACCACGCCATTGAGCAGCGGCACACACGAGTTTTTCTTTTCGCTCCGTCCCAGGGTTACCAGATTGGGCTATTAATAGCCAAATTGGGCTACTGTTTGTTCGAGTTGGCGTCGAATTTTTCTCTTTGGCTATGTGGCTATTTTTGGGCTACATTGCTATCGACTAGGCAAGAATTCCAAAAAGCTACAAAATGTAGATAATTTTAGTATCGGGACCCCAAACGGCTTACGCACGCACGTTCTTGCGCTCGTCTGTACCTCCTGACTTACAAGTGCCGGGGACTCCCAGCAGCTGCACCCATGGAGAATACAAAGGAAAGCAGGAGCGTGCGTACGCGATCCTCTGTGGGTCCCCAGGACTAAAACTCTCAAGTAACTCTAATGCACCTTGTCAACAAAGGCCCCCTGGCCGCCGCCATAAGCCCCTTTGGGCCGTTGTTAACATGCCTGACCCCCCAAAAATGCAGTACCGAGGCGCGATGTCAGCTTTTGTACTCCTGTGCAGAAGCCAAGAAAGGTGGTGATCGTTCTCTCTGTTAAAAGCTCTATACAAAGAACGCCAAGGCTTACATGCGCATGCCGCTAATAGGTCCCGTCATCAAAACATTCCAGTGTGTTGAACGATGCCAGCACCTGGAGACGTAGCCCAAGAAAGGGCTTCACGTGTCGTCAATTTGAAACCATGTTGATCGCTCACGTTTTCTCTAGACTTTCTTGACTTCTACTACCGTAAAATGCCGAGCAATCACCCCCCCCCCTTTTCCCCCCTCCACTCAGTGAAAGATAATAAGAAAGATGTGGAGGGGGCCCTCTTGCTCATTCCCAGACCAAAATTCAAGATAACAGCGAAAGTGCCTCTAAGTAGAATGCACACCTGTGTTTCTTATGAAATGCTTTCTTGAATACGCGTGCATTTACAGTTTTTACTGAATCGGAGGTTGTCTGTCTGAGATTTCACGTGTTCTGACAAGGGTGGAAAAACGTTCTTCAATGCGACCCCGAGACATCACACTGTACAAGTACTAAGAAATCGTGCACATATCTAAAGACTCTCAGGAACCGCTGCTGCAGGATTATGTGGCGGAGAACAGGTTGAAAAAAAAAAAAAACGTCGAGAGGGAGGGAAAGGAAGGGGGGGGGGGGGTGAGGTTGGCGCTTGGTCAGTCATTGGCGCATATTTTCAAGTCTCCCGAAAAGGGGAAGTGGGCACATGATTGTGAAAGCTAGCAGATCGCGTGACACGTGGGGAGCGCCCATCCGAAGGTGCAGGTTCAGTGACCCTGTCGGTGGCAGTTTGTCATTTCGTCCACTTAAATTTACTTAAATTTCGGCTACTTTCGTGCACTTAAATTTCTAGATTCTGCAGCCATCGCTCAATCATTGTGGATGGAATAGCAGAAAAAAATATTACGCAATACAACGGATTCACGCATACATTTGCTGATTTTGGCTATATTTGGGCTACTTCAAATTTTCGCGTTGGGCTATGTTTTGGCTACCTCGGAGTCCAATTTGGCGGTTTGAGGCTCGCACCATCTGGTAACCCTGCTCCGTCCGCCGCGGTGGAGCAATGGTTATGGTGCTCGGCTCCTGACCCGACGGTCGCAGGTTTCATCCCGGCCGCGGCGGTCGCATTTCGATGGCGGCGAAATGCTAAAGGCCCGCGTACTGTTCGATGTCAGTACACGGTAAAGAACACCAGATGGTCGAAATTTCCGGCGCCCTCCACTACGGCGCCTCTCTAGTGATATCGTGGTTTGGACGTAAAACCCCAGATATTACTTTCCGCTCCATAAAAGAAGTCTACCTCTCCGTTGTTATGAATTGGGGTTGCGGTATCCCACCGCTTTCCTCCACTGTTAAGAAATAGGGTATAGGCCCTCGGGTGCGCAGCTCGAGATACGGAGTCGTGGTATCCCACCGCTGCCACCACTGTTATGAATGGGGGTTTCGTGTCGATGAAAGCCGGGAGGCTGGCGAGCCGATGTAGCCGAAGATTGGACTTATCGCTGAGGAGCAGGACAAGGAGGCAAAACGTTTATGAAACAGTAACAACTTTTATAGCAGGTATAGCAGGTTATAGCAGTTATAGCAGGTTATCGCAGTTATAGCGGTACAGAGCCTGCCAGCTCGACCAAGTCGGCGTCTCTCTTACAACGGACCAGCCTGGTCTTAAATAAGGCACCTTTGTGATGGAACCCTCCTTTGGCCGCAGGTGTTGAGCAGCCTTTCCATCGTCCTCAGGAATGCTGCTTTCCGTAGCTGGGTAGCTTGGAAGAACGACTGGCGTCAGTCTACGGGGCCGGCTGGGCGAAGACGCCGTTTTCCGGGAATGCAGACAAAGCATGCAGGGGTTGATTCCTGCTTCAGGTGGCAGGAGCTGGCCCTTTTCTTGGTCGCAGGGCAGACGCTGACCGCGATGCCGTGGACTTCCAACGAAGTGCGGGTGTTTATTCGTTTCCCCGTTCGGTCAGGTGCTCTGGCACAACAGCACCCCCGCCACAAGACAATGCATCCAGAGTTCGAGCTCTCAAACGCAGCTCGGATGATGCGGTGCTGGTTGACCGATGTCAACTGTGGCCGTACCGCTCTTTCCTCGAGGAGTGACCTCCATGGCTCAGCAGCGGTTCACTGGAACTGCCAAGATTCAACACAAAGCCAAACCACTCTGGCCAAATCAAGTGCCCTCCAAATGCTGATCAAATTGCCAGACCAGCATACAAGAACAAAACATTTTCCTCGAGATTACGCTAAGCTAAAATTAAAACATCACGAGCAACGTATTTCAAGAAAAATACCAAAGTGAGGACGTGCATCTAGCTAAGCGTCAGTACGTGACACTGCTAAAACCAATCAGAATTTCTTCGCGAGCGATTCTCAATGGTGACATCGGCAGATTGTGACAATCGAAGCAACTGGGAAAACTCAATTTTGCCCCAAACTACGAACACTTCACTAAGTGCTTCCCAAATCGTGCGCCTTGGCACCGCTCGCAAGCGTTCTGAATGCTTGTCAACAAACCTCTCAGGATAAATAACACTAGCCTTTCGCTGAAACGCTTTCGCTCATTGCACTCGGCAAATGATTATTACATCAAGAAAACAAAGCGCTTCAAACTAAATACGAAGTAAAACTGGAAATCAAACTCACGCGTTTAACACAAATCAAGGAGAAACTAAAATTACACTGACGCGCATACTAACACGTAACGCAAAATCGATCAGTAGTACGTTAAACAGAGGCTTTTATCATTCAGCCTTCATCTCTATAACCACTACGAAAAGCTGTGCTCTACAAGAGCGCTAACAGCTATGTTTCTAGCTGTCGAAACAAAGGTATCTAAAACGGAGGCTTTCAACTTAGCCTACATCTCCTTTAAAACCATTCACAGCTCTTTACACTAGCGTTAACGGTAATGGCTCTAAATATTAATACAACAAACAAATAAGCAAACGAACATCTCAATGTTTGCTTCTGCAAATGAGCAGGAAATTAAAATTGACAAAAACATTGACGCATTCCTTACTCATCAGCAGACGACCAAATGTAAGCACGCAAATTAGTTACCAAAACTGGATACAAGAGAAAGTCTTGGGATCCGTCATTGTACTGTGCTTATCTCCATACGGCACCCCCTTCAGACGAGCGCTGGGGAGACGCGCATTCCACCCTTTCGAGGAGTCCGATCTCGACAAAGGAACAGGGAAGAAACCTGTCCGAAAGACTTAGTCGCGGCTACCTTTGTACCGTGGTCGCCGAACTCAGACAAACCGGCAGACCAGCGGTTTTGTCTGCCCATTGTACCCCTCCGGGCTAAGCCGTTACCCTTTCGCCACTGTGGAGAACAGCCTTTGTCGCTATTCCGGTGTACTAGAGATGGGCAAAGCGGCTCACTTGAGTGAGTGGCTCCGAACGGCTCAGCTCACTTAAGTGAACCGGCTCATTTGAACGGCTCACCGGTTCACGGTTCACCTAAATCAACGGAGGAAGGGAAAACACTAGGAGGGAGAGGAGGCAAGAAGGAGGCTGGCCTCCCCCTCCTGAAATTCCGCGGCGTGCACTGGTCGCTGCTGGATGTCCCCCCCCCCCCCCCCCCCCTCGCTTATGCACCCCTCTGCAAAATGTTCTGGAGACGCAATTCAGTGCCACGTGCTTCCGCGTGACTCGGGAAGCCTAGATATGCTCCCTACCGTAGGGGGGTACTTGCTCGGGATTTTACGGTACACTAAAACCAGGACCTACGTTCATCTGTTGGTCTTCGACAAGTTGCACCAGCTCACGATGAACTGCCACGTGCACCGCACACAGCTGAAGCCAGGGCTTTACACACAGCGAGCAAGTAGCGCGAGTCTGCCCGCAGCGGCCAACACTCGTCGGCCAGTAAACGAAAGTGAAACCAATGACGAAACTTCCGTGCACGCCTCTGGATAACAACATGGAGCGGCCGGTGGGCACCGCGGAGGAAGCCGAAGGCGAGGATGCTGCGACTACGTTGATTGTCCCTTCTCCAATGTTGTTGGCTGCGACCATGGCACGACTGTTGTGAGCAAGGACGAAAGGGCAGTTGCTTTCTGTCATCCCCAATAGGTGGCGTAAAAGCCAGCGTAGCGTACCTCTCTCAAGGAACGCGAACTCGAACGAAGCGGCTCGACCGGTTCAACGAACAACACCTAGTGGCGTTGGTTCAACACGGCTCACTGAGCGAGAGAGAGCCGGCTACCGACAATGCACTACTGTACCGCCCGGCTCATGCGCTCACCGGCTCACCGCTCATCCCCGGCTCTCTGAGCAGATCGGTTCAACACGGCTCACTGAACGAGCGAGAACCGGCTTTCCCCCTTTCCCAAAGAACCGCCGCTCACTTTTACTGAGCCGCGGATCACCCGCTCTTTAAAAAACATGGCTGATCCCTCCGCCATAGCAATCGGTATAACACGAAAGTGAAACGTGTCTCCACAGAGGTTGTGCTTATCGTGTAGTGATATATGAGAGCTTCTACAATGTCTATTGGTGTTTGGCAGCTATAGCACCGTTTGACGTCGATACACCCATGTTGACGCCTAGTGGCATGTCTCTATCGCGACGACTAACGCCCATGATCATGATTAAACCGCTGTGGTAGCTGAAGTTGTGAACATATATTTGGAATCAGCGAATCTTGAATCGCGCGTAAAGATGACATCAACAAGCTCATAATCAACACTGGTACCCGATATGCACTTCTTCAAAACGTTGTCAATTAAGGAGACAAGCAGCACGGTGTGCGCTTACTAGTAATGGGTTACCGACGCCTGTGTTCATGCATGCACTAACACACTGCGCTTCAGCAACACGGGAGGCAGAGGTTCGTAGCTTGAGCCACAAGCGCGTGCGTCCTTTTGGCCTCTGTCTTGCTCTACCAAGGCACGACATTCGCCCGTCGAAATTGCTTCCTTTTTGCAACGCGTATTGCAGCAGTTATGTTAGTCGGGGCTCTCGCAATCGAAGCAGCCGGCGGCGGAGAAACCCCGTTGGTGCACGTGGAACTTGCACTAATCCGATGAGACGGCGCAGGCTAACACGAAGCGAAAGCAAGGGAAAGAACGTAACTGCGTCTAGCTTCCCTCGGCAACGCCAGCGCGACAAGTGTCCCTCGCGGGTATCGAGGCGCTTTAACCATGACCTCCGATATTACACGCAATCTCGGAGTAAGCGCTAGTAAATGTAGATCGTTGACGCATTACTTCTTTTTACCTCTCACAGACGGCGGCACCGCCCCGCTCCGCGCGGCCTACCTACACCGCCAACAGAGAGCACCGTACGAGAGAGAATGTGTGAAAGATATAAGGCGCGTTCGTGGAGGGTCCGTCTAAAGCCCCTCCATGCGTTTTCCGCCGGCTAGGTTACGTAGCGCCAACTCGTCCGCCCCCTCTCCCTTTACACCGGTTCCCCGCATAGCGGAAGCCGAAGTGCCGCCGTGATGTTTCTGCTGCTTTTCCGGTTGATGCACCTGCCCCATGCCCGCCTGATGCCCGCCCATGCCCTCGCGACGCAGAAACACCGAGCGAAAACTCGCTCGGCGGCAGGCAGTTTACGACGAACCTTAAAACAACACTTGCGAAACGGAGAAGCAAATATGAGCTTTCTCGCGTGTGCACATGCGTGCGCAGAAACAAGATGGAAGGAAAAAGCGGAAGGAAGTGGCTCAAGAACTTCCTTCCGGAAGCTCCGGAACCGGAAGTGGGCGTCGTCGAACAATAGATGGCGGTACTTAAAAAAGCGGCAGTAGACGCGATGGAGGGGCTTTAGGTCCGTCATCTGCCACGTTGGCATAGTCGGTTGAGCGTTGGGCGCTCACCGTCGCGGCCGCAAAGTCGTGGGTTCGATTCCCAGCGGCGGATCTTTTTCTTAGTTTCTTCTTTCTCACCCGTTGGCGTCCATTTTATCAACGTCATAACCGTGACGGAAGTACTTGGTGGACCCCGGCATAAAACACTTTCGTGTTAAAAGAGCCGCTCAAAAGAGCCGGCTCGCTCCTGAGCGACCCATCTCTACGGTGTACGCGACACCTCGCTGCGTTCCTGCCCCGACTAGGTCGTGAAAAGGATGAGACCAGGGTGAAGACTTCGGCGTCTGAATTTCACTGAAATTCTTTTCTTCGCGACGCGCTTCACGCCTAATCTCAGTTTCCGCAGGAGTCTCAACTTTTTCCAGCAGGAATTTTTGGAATCTCCTGCCTGACCTTTCTCTTGGTGGGACTCTTCGTGATCTGAAGGCCAGCCTTTAACTCGGCGTCTTGAGAGATGACGTCATCGTGCCTGGCCACTTTAGTGTGCTCGACGTCAAATCTAGATCTCCGCAGCTGTCTCAACTTCCATCTTTTCTTAGCGGGCCTTCTCGATTTCTTAGGCCCAACCTGGAGCTTGGCGTCACGAGAGATGACGTCATCGCGCCATCCACTTTAGTGCGCTTAACGCCACTCGTCGCTCTCGCGTTCGCCTTCACGCGTTTTCGCCACCGCCTTTTTCTGACCAAACGGCTCGCAACGCTCGTAGCATTGGCCCTCGTACTCGCAAGTACGCTGCATTCGATTTGCTTTGCCAAAGCTTGAGACTGCTCAACTAGCTGATCCTCGGGATCGCTTATTGGTGTCTGCGCTTCTGGCAGAACGATAGTTCCGACGTTTCTAGCCTAGCCGGCTCGCCTTGAGATGTCTCAATTCGTGGCGGTGTACTAATGTCGCGAGTACAACCTTTTCTTTGTCCTTCGAAGTCGGCCTTCTCATCACCATGACGCACTTCGGCGTCCTGCGCCTCGCGACGAGCTTCAGCCTCCAGCGCGTCGCGATGTTTCTCGACCTCTTGGTCTTCGCGGCGCGTCTCATCCTCACGCTCTCTCTGACGCGCTTTTCCCTCTAGCGCCTTGCGACGGGCCTGGGCCTCTAACGCTTTACGAAGTGCCTCGGCCACTTTCGCCCTTAGAAGCACCTCCGCCTCTCGCTCTTTGCGACGCTTCACGACCTCTTGGTCTCTGCGGCGCGCCTCGTCCTCCTGCGCTTTCCAACGCGCTTCATCCTCACGCGCTTTGCGGAGCGCCTCAGCCTCTTGCGCCATGCGAAGCGCTTCTTCCTCTTTCGTCTTGCGAAGCGCCTCGTCCACACGTGCTTTGAGACGGGCCTCAATTTCTAGCGCTTTGCTACGCGCTTCAGCGCTGTACCTATAGTCTCTACATTCGCAGTCAGCCGGACTTGAAGCAGCAAAGTGGCTGAACAAAGCATATTTAGCTCTATCAAAGTCATGCGCTTCCTTAGCGGATAAGCGCTCTAAAACAGATGCGACTCGGCACGGGAGCAACGCGAGAAGCCTCTCCACCAAAAGGTCTTGGCTAACACCAACCTCCTCGCAGACCTTTTCAAACTTAACGAGAAAAGACACAATGTTCTCGCCTGTCTCGAAGATCTTGAGTTGGTACTGTGCTCGCTGCCACTTAATCGCCTCAATTTTACGATCAAGCTCTCTCATTTTAAGAGCATGCTCTCGCTCTTCGCGACGCCTCTGAGCCTGCCTCTCTCCGCGCCTTTCGCGTTCCTCTGCCTCCCGTCTTTTGCGCCTTTCGCGTTACTCCGCTTCCTGCTTTTCGCGCCTTTCGCGTTCCTCTGCCTTCCGCTTTTTCTCGCAAATCTCCTCCCAAGTCTCGTCAGCTTCCTCGATGGTCACGTTCTCTGTCCGCATCACCTCGAGAATCGTTTCCTTCGTTTTTGCGGACCCGGCGGAAATGCCCAAGTCCTCACAAATTTCAAGGAGATCCTGCACTAGGTACTTCTCCATCGCGATCTCGTCCCTCGTGATGCCTTTCTACAAACTTTACTCTTACTTTAAAACTAATATCGTGGTTCGAAGTGAGTAAAATGAATCAAACTCTACTAACACCTGCCTGTGCTAGAGAGGTCTGGCGAAATGACCAGTAAACCTTGGGCACTCACCCAACCAAAGTAGCTGACCCTGGTCGAACTCGTAGCTGCCGTCGAGAGGTGTCGTGGTCGTCCTCGAGCCTCGGGCCTGCAGGGATCCGCTCCGGCTCTCCAAACGTAGGGATCAGGGTATCCCCGTGCAGCCAAACGTTGAGGTAGCGTATCTCACCGAAGCCAAACGTTGAGATCAGGGTAGCGTATCCCATCGCAGCCAAACGTTGAGATGAGGGTAGCGTATCCCAGCGCTGCCAACCACTGTTATGAATTGGGGTTGCGGTATCCCACCGCTTTCCTCCACTGTTAAAGGGGTCATGAAGCACCCCTTGGACTGATTGAAAAAACACATCCTGCGGAAAGCTGACACGGCTATGAACTGCTCTGCCAAATATTACAGTCGTGCGCGCCGCGTAATGGCCACAAGCGGAGCGCGAAGTTGCCGTTTCCCCAGGCACCCTCTTTTCAAACAGAGGCCGGTTCTCACTCTCGTCGGTGGGCGGGGCGTCTGTCCGCTGTACGTCGCAAAGACATAGCATGCTTATTGGCCGATAGCCGACGTAAATCGAGAGCGGCGTTCGGATCAGATGCGCTTCTTGCCGCGGAATGCCGCCACTTGCCGGCGCCGCACTCGCGCAGCGAATCACAGCGGGAGAGCGATCGCGTTTCATGACGCGCGCTGGCGTAACTTCTTTCCCCCATGCCATCCCTCCCTGTCTAGCTTCCAGTGCGCTCGTCGGCACGAGAAAAGAGAGAAAGCGCTGGGAGCGTGCGCCAAACCCCCGTAACTCCGCTGATTCTTGACGGATTCGAGAAATTTTTGCGGCAATCGATTCGGGAGGCAGTACACTCCGATACTGAGGCCATTAGATCATTACTTGGAAAAGTGGTTCATGACCCCTTTAAGAAATAAGGTATAGGCCCTGGGGTGCGCAGCTCGAGATACGGAGTCGTGGTATCCCACCGCTGCCACCACTGTTAAGGCCCGAACACACGTACGCGTTGCGGCGCGTCAACGCGTGACTTTTTGACGCGGCGTCGCGCCCTCTCTCTACGGAGAGGGAGGGCGCGCGGCTACGCGAAGCTGCGCGCCCTCCCTCTCCATAGAGAGAGGGCGCGACGCCGCTTCAAAAAGTCACGCGTTGACGCGCTGCAACGCGTACGTGTGTTCGGGCCTTTATGAATGCGGGTTTCGTGTCGATGAAAGCCGGGAGGCTGGCGAGCCGATGTAGCCGAAGATCGGACTTATCGCTGAGGAGCAGGACAAGGAGGCAAAACGTTTATGAAACAGTAACAACGTTTATGGCAGGTATAGCAGGTTATAGCAGGTTATAGCAGGTTATCGCAGTTTATAGCGGTACAGAGCCTGCCAGCTCAACCAAGTCGGCGTCTCCATTACAACGGACCAGCCTGGTCTTAAATAAGGCACCTTTGTGATGGAACCCTCCTTTTGGCCGCAGGTGTTGAGCAGCCTTTCCGTCGTCCTCAGGAATGCTGCTTTCCGTAGCTGGGTAGCTTGGGAGAACGACTGGCGTCAGTCGACGGGGCCGGCTGGGCGAAGACGCCGTTTTCCGGGAATGCAGACAAAGCATGCAGGGGTTTATCCCTGCTTCCAGGTGGCAGGAGCTGGCCCTTTTCTTGGTCGCAGGGCAGACGCTGACCGCGATGCCGTTGACTTCCAACGAAGTGCAGGTGTTTATTCGTTTCCCCGTTCGGTCAGGTGCTCTGGCACAACACCGTCCACGTTTGATGATGATTTGTCTTTTGGTTAAACGTGACTGCGATGATGAAAAGCCCCGCAAGCCATGAAAGGTAAGGATATTTTAGGGGCGAAGCTCCTTAAGGCGGCACCCGTTCGTCCCTCGTAGTCGTCGTGATCGTAGTAGTGAGTAACATGTCTTACGCTTTGACCTCCAAGGTGGTGCCGGTGGGAGATTTCTCCTGTGCGTTGTTGAACAATAAAAAATTCGCAGCGTGCGCGTTAACTAAAAGCCGAATTCTTCTGTCTCTCATTCCCCATTAGCAGCCATTGGCATGTTCCAGTAGGAAACGTTAGTAGAAGTAGAAGTGTAAGTGTTAGCTAAAAGCCGACTTCTTCTGTCTCTCATTGCCATTAGCAGCCATTGTTTACCTCCAAGGTAGTGCCTGGTGAGATTTCTCCTGTGCGTGATTAAACAATAAAAATTTTGTTCAAAACGCCGTTGATTGATGAAATAAACCAACGAAAGACGCCAGATGTTTTGTAAAAGCAGAACGAAAGAACGCCAGATGTTTTTCTTAAAGTGTAGTAGTAGTTGTTGTATTTAGCCACCTCGCCCGATCGTCAACGGGCGAGGTGGACCGGCAACGGCGCGAGGACCCTGCCATACGAGAGTTAAATCACACTAAAAGACATACTTTGCGGGCGATACACTCTAGTGAGCTTTCAACTTTTCGTCTTAATGTACATGATAAAGAAATTATTTCTACGAAAAACGCAAGGCACACCTTGAGCAATATGTTTGGTTTTGGGACGCTAAATGGAACCATGAGGCGATGCGAAGCCGGAGCACTTGCACGATCGCGTTCCGTTGGCTTTCGTTGGGCATGCTACCGACCTCGCGTCGTGGAACGCGCGTCCTGTCTTCCCTCTAGCCTTGCCTTTAATTCGCACAGGGCGAGCGGGGAATGCGGTCGCTCTTGGCGCTCTTTCGCTCGGGAGCGGACTTCTTCCTTGCATTTCACCGATCACAAGTGATAATCAAGGGACCACGTAAACCAACAGTACAATAAAAGTTTGATGTTTAATATACACACGATGTTTCACACTCTTTATATTATGTACTGGGCGCATTTCACGGAAGAGTTTCACGGTTTACAGATGATTCCCTCCGTAGCTTCGCCCCACTCATCATCATTCACCCCGTGGATATGCTGTGATTTTTTTGCTGCACACCAACGTTATGCAATGCTTTCCTGCTGCTCGCGGGTGATGTAACTGTTTTGCTAGCAGATCAGTCGATACAGAGAACAAATTTTATTGCATAATAGGTCGCTGCAAGTGAAAAGCATCATTGATTGAATATACGAACACCGCAACGGACAAGGACAGAGGAAGGTAACAACACACAGCGCTGACTTTGTTGAAAGTCAGCGCTGTGTGTTGTGATCGGGCATGCATTCCCCGAAGGCGGAGAGAAAGGAGACGTTCCTGACGCCTGCGATTGCCAGGTGGCTGCCGCCTGGCCGGTTTACCTGCGGTGCCACGTGGCTGCCGCCTGTCCGGAGTAAAGTCCCTAGATTTTTCCTTTAAAGAACAGGGAAAAATCTAGGGACTTTAGTCCGGAGTAACCAACCACCGGTGAGGCAGCGGGTGGAGGGGGAACAAGCAGAATAAAAAAACTCCTCGAGGCCAGCCCACCTGGGGGCTACGATGAACTGCAGCTGCCTGTCCGGATTAACCGACCACCGGGGCAAGCAGCGCTTGTGGAAGGGAAACCAGCAGGACCAAAAAGGTCCTCGAGGCCAGCCCACCTGGGGGCAACCATGGACTACAGCTGCCTGTCCGGATTAACCGACCACCGGGGCAAGCAGCGCTCGTGGAAGGGAAACCAGCAGGACCGAAAAGGTCGTCGAGGCCAGCCCACCTGGGGGCTACTATGGACTGCAGCTGCCTGTCCGGATTAACCGACCACCGGGGCAAGCAGCGCTCGTGGAAGGGAAACCAGCAGGACCAAAAGGTCCTCGAGGCCAGCCCACCTGGGGGCTACCATGGACTGCAGCTGCCTGTCCGGATTAACCGACCACCGGGGCAAGCAGCACTCGTGGAAGGGAAACCAGCAGGACCAAAAAGGTCGTCGAGGCCAGCCCACCTGGGGGCTGCCATCGACTACAGCTGCCTGTCCGGATTAACCGACCACCGGGACAAGCAGCGCTCGTGGAAGGGAAGCCAGCAGGACGAAAAAGGTCCTCGAGGCCAGCCCACCTGGGGGCTACCATGGACTGCAGCTGCCTGTCCGGATTAACCGACCACCGGGGCAAGCAGCACTCGTGGAAGGGAAACCAGCAGGACCAAAGAGGTCATCGAGGCCAGCCCACCTGCGGGCTGCCATGGACTACAGCTGCCTGTCCGGATTAACCGACCACCGGGACAAGCAGCGCTCGTGGAAGGGAAACCAGCAGGACCAAAAAGGTTGTGGAGGCCAGCCCACCTGGGGGCTACCATGGACTACAGCTGCCTGTCGGGATTAACCGACCACCGGGGCAAGCAGCGCTCATGGAAGGGAAACCAGCAGGACCAAAAAGGCTCTGGCGTGAGAGTTACTGCGTCTTCGTCTGCCTATTTCTCGCTGGCATATTAAGCGCGCGGCAATATTGTACTTCCACCCTGCTAAAATTCCCTTTGGGGATCGCAGTATCTGTAAATACTTTTTGTGAGCAACTTAGTATACTGTCGTATGCGTTGCGGCAATTTCTATGTTCCCCATGATGTCCGTAGCACACTTTCCACTCCTATAATTGAACTGCGGTGCGCCGCGAGCCAGAGACATTGCTGAGAGAACACTGTCTAGTCTTCTCTTGCGTCTCACGACCCACGGAGAAATAGTAATAATAGTAATTGTTGGGGTTTAACATCCCAAAACCACGATATGCTTATGAATTTCGACCACCTGGGGTTCTTTGACGTGCGCCTAAATCTAAATAGACGGGCCTCAAGCTATTCGCCTCCATCGAAAATGCCGCCGCCAGGGCCGGGTTTCGATCCCGCGACCTTCGGGTCAGCAGTCGAGCACTTTAACCACCGTTAAATGTGCAGAAGTGAGGTGGATGCAGCAGGTCCGTAGCCACGAAATTTTTTCGGGGGCGACCCATTTGCTGAAGGCCTTGGAAAACACTTACTTTCATTTTTGATTTTCGGTAAAACAGCCCCCTCCATCAGAATTCCGCTAGCACCCCCCCCCCACCCCTCCTGGATACGGGCCTGGGATGAAGCACTGACTTTGGCCCAAAAATGTATTGGCTGAAATTATGTGTTAGGAGAAGGACATCCGCTTTTTTCTTTCTCCTGTCACCAGGTGAACTGAGGAGTGACGCCACCACACCAGCGCACGAGGTGGTGTGTGCTCCTCATTCACAAAAGCTTCCTACACTAGAGTTGTTTGAAAATGACCACATGTCTCTTAATGCTGGACATAGCCTTACCAAAGGCGGCCAAGCAGTGGCAAAAGCCAGCGACTAAGTATTTCGTTCGTGACGAACGAAATACTTAGTGAACACCCGAGTGCTCAAGCTAGAGTGGTTCTGAAAAAGAATCTTTCAACCAATCGTGATGCTAGGCATAGCGAAACATGCCGACTAGTGGAAATGAACATTCACGAAAGGAAAGCCTTTATCGTGCCTTTCATTGATTTCGTAAGCCTATGTTCGCTTGTTGTGAAAAGACCTTGATTAACCGAAACGAGGGGTTAGCGTGAAGTAATTGGAATGTCAAATAAAGCATTCCATAACTGTTTGCCGGTAAGCCAGCCTGAAGAGCAAAAGCAGCAGCAGCCGGATGTATCCGCCGGCAGCTGTACGACTAGCAAGCATACCAGCTAGCAGTGCAGCTAGCAGTGCGAAAAATACGAAACGCAGACGACTGCATCGCGTCAGCATATAATTGCAGTGATTTCAAATGCGTGAGCTGTTTAGGCAAATTCCCGAAACGGCATTTGAACGCAGTTCATATTTCAAGTACGTGCCACTTTAGAGTCCCGGCTTGTCGGCCAACCACTGTCTCATGGTTACGCAGTGGTGACCAATACAGAACAGAAGTAACCAAGAATTAATTACAATGATTTATGTAAAATCGCGAAAAACGCTTCTGAGAGAGCCGGCTGATACCCACGCCGTGCAAGATAGGGCTCGGCAAGCAGGCGCTTGCCGAGGCGCTGGCAAGGTCGAGAGCCAAGGGAATCGCTAGGCGCCCGTGCTACGCGCTTCCTCGGGTTTCATAGTAGCGGAATTTGGATACACAAGCACCACATTAACCGCAGGATCTTTTTTGTAATTAAGAAGACTCGGCTAAAATAGCGAAGACGGCAGCACTGGACTGTGCTCAGGTGATTTCTTGCATCGTTAGAGAACTACGGCTGCCTGTTTCGGAGGAATTTTGTGCATTGGACGACAGCAGTCAATATAAGGTGAAACACTGTACCTTCACGACGACCCCGATGAAGCTCGGTGCGGCTGCCACGTGCGCTATTGTAAACGCCCTGTATAAAACAAATGCTGAAAAACACCTTTCCCGTATTTTATTACTAGGTGCTCCGCAGCTGTACGCGAACTTCTCGGATGTCCGATCGCAATCAAAAAAGCCAGCTCGCGCAGCATGTGGCACAAGTGTGCCGCACGTGGCTCGCAATATCTACCCCGGAAGCGGAGAGGGGCCCCTCTGTCAGCCTCCCAGGTGTCACGCAGCATTTTCTCTCTTTTTTTTGTGCGGGGCGGTTTAAACGCGTGCTGCTGTCGCACGCTCAAACAAAATAACCAACTAGTTGGTGGCGAGGTTTGCTGAGAAGTCATAGCCAAAAAAAAGTAACGCAGCTTCGCACTAATGGTGTCAAGCCTGAAGGAAGTACGGAGCTGGGCGGCCTTCCTTGTTGCTCTTTAGTTTTTCTTTCTTCCTCTCCCTTTTTGCTTTTTCTCTCTTTCCGATTTTTTGTTGTCTTTATTTCCATGTATTTCTCTCTCTTTTTTGCTCTTTCTATTTTTATTCCTAGTTCTTCTCTCTCTCCCTTTGATTGTCTTTCCACATTTCTTTATCTCTTGCTCAATCTGTATGCGCTACGCTTTACTCTTTCCTGTCCCCCTTCACTTCCCTTCCTCCCTCTCTGCCTTGCTCTCTCACGCTTGCTTCATCTTTGTTTCCCTCTCTCCCTCTCTTTGATTCTTTATTTTATTTTTTATTTATTTATTTCATTACCCACAGCGCCAATTGGCATTACAGTGGGGAGGGTTCACAAAAAGAGAATACAATAGAATATAATACCGCCAAACAAATAATCAAGATCACCACTTAATCACAATCAGCAACACAAATACATATAACAATGACATAACATAACATTGCATATAAAAATCAGAAAAGTAGAAACAAAAAAAAACACGGCTATTTTAATAGAGGAATCATTCGACACGATAGAGGCAGTGTTTGAAGGCAATCGGTTCCATTCTAGGATTGTTTTGGGAAAAAAAACATCTTGAAATACGTCAGTCTTGCATGCGATTTCTCGTACCTTGAACGTATGGTCTACGCGGTCTGAGAGATAGTGCGGTGAAATTAAATATTTTGTCTCATCAATTCTATTTTCAAAAAAAAGACGTAATTCCATTCCAATTCCATTCCGGGCAAAAGGTGCTTAATTCCATTCCCATTCCGTTCCTCCAAGCGTTGTCCCCATTTCATTCCGTTCCGGGGTCGCGAAAATGTGGAATAATTCCGCAGTCATTCTAATTCCGGAGTGGCAACTCCGCAACACTGCTATACACCAAGGTCTAAAAGCTGATATACCCGCTAATGGGCAGCTCGTACGTTAGTAACAATGGTGCGAGGCACGAAGAAAATGTGGCCATAACGTTAGATACTGCAGAATTAAGGTCCTTGTCGTCACACTCTAAAACCACTCAAAAATCATCGACGTATTCTAAAAACTCAAGTCACCTGCTGACCTTGAAAGGCGTGATTTAGTTTCCTGTCACGCGCAGCCAAATAAATGTCGGACAGCAGCGGAGCGATGCAAGAGCCGATAGAAATTCCATTATTCTGGATGTACACTTCGCCTTTCCATTCCGCAAAAGTGGAATGCGAGTAAGTTGACAGGAGTTCCATGAATTGGCTGCTGTGAATGCCGGCGCTATTTTGAAATCGGGTGACACCGTGCCCGTCAATACATTCGCCCACGCTTGTCATTAGGTCGTTGTGCGGAATACTGTAATCTTTTATGTCAGCAGAAAAAAGCTGAAAGCCGTGTCTCGGTCGTGTTCTTAAAAAAGTCTATTACCTGACTGGAGTTTCGAATCTGGTAAGGGTCATCCATGGTGGAAAGTTTAAGTTTCTCTTGCAAAAAATTGGCAAGACATTTCTGCCAGGTTCCTGTCTCAGAGATAATTACCCGAAGCGGGCACTCAGGTTTATGCTTTTTTGCAGCTAAGAATAAGTCTAGACCTAGCTTTCTTTACGGTCCCAAGGACTTCCCAAGTTCTTCCAATTATTGCTTTTTACACAACTTTACAGAGCTACAAGTTGTGTAAGTGGTTTACACAACTTCACACACCTTGTAAAGAGAGCAATTGCCAGGTGATGCTTCCTTAGCGCCCTCCAAAAATCCTGTCCGCACAAAGGTGATGTCAGCTTCGCTAACCAGGTGAGCCGCCTTAGGCGCTCTGGGTATCCGTCGAACCTCTTGGTTTCGGTTGCAGAAGGCTTGCAAAAAAAGAAAACAAGTGCTGCCGCAAGCAGGAACCACCGGAGTACGGTGGTGATACCCTATGTGCACGCCATTTCGCACAATCTGCGAAAGATAGGCCGGAAAGCCGGTGTCGACGTTGTGTTCTCAGCACCAGTGCGGTTGTCGGGCCTGTGCAAAAAGGTGAATGGCGCTAAGAGGCATACGCAATCATATGAAATCAAGCACCGCAAGCCCTACGTCGCATGCACAGAGGAGGTGATCTCCAAGATCCCTCTGACCTGTAACAAGGTTTACATTGGTCAGACGGACAGGTGCATAAACACACGGCTAACGGAACACAACCGCCACTTTGCAGCAAAAGATTCTGGACATTCGGCCTTCCATTGTAGGGATTGTGGCTGTGCTCCCACTTTAACCGGTACGGAGATTGTGCGCAAGGAACGCAAGAAGGAAACTAGAGAGGTAATCGAGGCCATGGAAATTGACAAATGCAAAGATAAGTGTGTCAGTTGCCCCTCGGTTGCGTTCTCTGAAAAAGCGCGCCGATACCTTATAACCACATACAGTGTGGCAATTTTTTTTAATCGGAACCACGTGTTTATTGTTTTTTGTTGTGCCTTTATTTGTGCGGTTTGCTCGTGTTTTTCTGGTCCTCATCGTATCCACTGCTGTCAGGGCGCACGTGCGTGTTCACGCACATAAGCTGGGTCTTTTGACAATAAATCACCAGTTGCAGTGCAGCGCTTGTGTTTGCGTCTTCTTTTGTGTACGTATTTGTTGCACTGTTCTACGCTGCCTATTCGAAAATTATATCTTTCCGTTGAATTCTTATCGCGCGTGACGAACAGATTCTGTTTGAAATCGTAAAGGCTCATTTTATCGAACAATGAAATATCGTTGGTAGTATACCTTTCTGATTTATGTATGATTGTTTTTGTTTGAAGACGCGAAATGACGTCTTTATTAACGTCACGCTGGAGATACATTAGAAATGCAAGCCTTTTTGTCAAACAAGGTTGTGCAGCCTTAGTCAATTTATGGAAAGAACCAGGGAATGCTCTTTCACGTCGGGCTCTGGACCGCATACACTACCAAGAGGATTGTTTGGAGTTATCTATTGCGATAGATATGGATAAACTATAAAGAAAGATGCTTTACTTATTCAAAGAATACAAGTTACTATAATTCATATCTGCTCCTAATTCAATGAAAAAAGTTAGTAGAGTAAAAGAAAATACAAACAATAACAACAATGGTCATGCTTGAAATGCCCATGCTACAGTCTGACAAATATTTTCAAAGTCACATGCTAAGTATAAACAGATGAGAAACGTGCGAGCTTGCGTGCGCGTGCGTGCACTTGAGAATATGGTTCCAAACGTTATCCTGCCCTCTCCTACGAAAGACTTCCGGAGCCTCTGGCCCAGCACATAGCCTTCGAACTACGATTGGCTACGCGTGGCGCTGCGCTGGCTGACACTTCCAGTATTACACGCACAGAAATAACCGATGAAGTGGACGGTGGCACTACAGTGAAGAAGAAGAGGAGTAGTGGGCTCACTGCATGGAGTGAAGCTGCTGATGTTGCCGTAGTCACAGACGCTTCAGCTGCACTCGACGGTCGGCACGAGATAAACGACCCTTCACCCGGCGCTCCACCTTGACTCGGGAATGTCGATGGCAGATCCACCTTTCGGCAGGAATGCTCACTGCATATCAGCGATAGCCGGCATTTCGTGAGAACCGGTGAGTCATTTTCTGTCGAGCGGCGGCGCCAGCGGCGCTCTGCTCAGCTCGGTCAAGTGAGGAGTGAAATTCGAGTCGAGGCTAGTTTCAGAATACGGGGTAAAAAGCCACCAAAACATCGCCCAACGTTAGCGGTACGAGAACCATTCATGATGGCTACCCTGGGCTACCGAGCAAAACTAGCGCCTTAGTGTACCCAGGAATTCCCTAGTCAAGTCGAAAAAATCCGAGGAGGTCGTGAATGGAGGTCAGTGATCAGTACCCGTATAATTACTAGTACACTGTACGTATAATATAGTGCCTAGAATATACTGGCTAGTGTGCTGAGCGGAGGGGGTTTCCTATGGGAGGAGGTGGCAGGGCCGGTGATGCCTTCCAACTTTCGCCGGCAGGCGGCGACGCTTGTCGCAAAGGTGTAGTAGCCCGCGCGCCGGTTTGGCCTGCGTGTCTTAGTGCCTCCGCAGCTTTATAAATACTCCGTGCCTTCGTGTCCGAATTTGTCTGTTTTATCGTGTTTGCGCTGTTCTTTGTGTACGCGCGTGTAAATGAGAACTGCAAACAGTTATGATGAAGCGGTGAAGCATCAGGGGCGCAGAAAAACATGCTTCGTGCCGCTTTGTCGGAGTGGCTATCGCATTTTCTGTTGATGTACAGATGAGGTTTTCACTAATATTTTGTATTAAGCAGTTGTGTGAGTATTTCCCTGCCCGTTAAACATTTTCCACTGTGTTTTGCTCATTTAGAACTGTTTATGACTATTTGTTTGTGTCTCTTCTGTTGAGCGTTTTGTCACATTTATGTGTGTGTTTTGAACAGCATACTTATGTTTGATAAGTTGATGGTCAAGTTGTGGAAACGAGGGATTTTTCATAGTGAAGCTCAGATTATATTCCCAGTTTATTAAGGTGGGGTCATACTCTGAAAGTGAGTTTCGAAGTTTGACTGTACAGCAGTGGTAATGAAAAGCTATGACTAAAATTTGCGAGGTATTTTAGGGTAGACGCAGGTTACATTAAAGCTCAAAGATAGTTGAAATTGTTTAATGTTTTTTTTTATTTGTATTTTTTACTGATGTACTTTTTAAATAAGATCTGCCATCTGCAGAGCATTGTAATTTTGCATAAAGGTTTTACAGAAGTGGAAGTAAAATTGTGAGCGTACAACAAAAACGAGATTTGTTATGTTTTTTATG
Organism: Rhipicephalus sanguineus; assembly: GCF_013339695.2. Classification (NCBI taxonomy): domain Eukaryota; kingdom Metazoa; phylum Arthropoda; class Arachnida; order Ixodida; family Ixodidae; genus Rhipicephalus; species Rhipicephalus sanguineus. Next base: position 231,330,378 of record NC_051177.1, on the reverse strand, counting down.
TCTGTTGATTTATGAAAATTGCCACTTATGACTGATTTTTTATACTAAAAATACGAGTGCGCATAGGCTACTGGTTCTAGTGCCAGTTATCTAAATGCCATTAGTTAACACGTAGAAATTCTTGTTTTCTAAGCCCACTAGGTCTTGAGAAAAAGGTACAGAAATGACAAAAATGTTCTTTTGAAAAAACGCAGAAGTAACGTAAGGGTACGCGCGCATTACCTGTCAATGTGTCAAGAAAAAGAACCCAAAATTGCTTTGGAATGGTGAGTGCCGAAATATGATATATTTTCTGAAGGATAAATAATGCTGTATCAGGTAATTAGAAATCCCAAAATTGAATTTTTTTACCAAAAAACCACCTTAAACTGTTAACTCATTGCGGTTAAAAACAAGAGCCCATATTCACAAAGGTGCCTTGCACTTGATTTTTTCAGGCAATATTTCAGCCAATCACAATGCTACACTAATGAAATTATCTAATTGAGTTGTCGATCTTGACTACAATGACCCCTGTTCGGTTTCTTTGAACTTACCTTCCTTCCGTTAAAATGAAATTGAAGCTCCAGACACATTCGTGATGTTTTTTTTTTTGTGAAGTGAGCAGTGCCGTTCAATAAAATGCATGAGTAGTGAATCCTATTCAGACTGGCTTGTGTTCACCGCATGTGGTTCTAGAAAATGCGGATGCCATGCTGGAAAACGCAGAACAGTGAAAGTGACCCCAACCTACATTTGCGTATAAACGATGCTCTACGAACTTACTCACGTACTACAAAATGCAGTAGGCACAGCTGAACTGCAGAAACATCGAAACAACCGATCCGAAAGTATGGGGCATATGCTTATCTGTAGCATTGGATGAGCAAAATGCATCCTGTTTGCGGAGCCAACAAAGTGCAAAAGCTGGTGTCATAATGTCTGCAAGAAATATTTGTGTAAAAACAGCGTGTGTAATGTTTGTATTTGTGTAATACCAGCGTTACACGGGAATTTGAGATTACTGTCGACCCGCTCCGGATCAAATATCTGCTCGCGAGAATTATCGTAGCCACCGATCTGACGGCGCATGATAAGTCCATGATGGTGCATCATACCGAGTGACATGCACCGCTAATATAAAAATATGACCGCGACTGAGGCGCGAATTGCAGTTGACTTGATCGACTTCGGGTAGAATCGCTGCGTTGAAAACAGCGCGAACACGGGATGAAGGCTAAGGAACACAAGCGCTGTTCCTTAGCCTTCGTCCCGTCTTCGCGCGGTTTTCAACGGAATAAGATGTACCAACTGCGAACAGTCCGAGTCGGGCTTGATCGCGATCGAAATTGCCGTGAGCCATCCTTACGACAGGATTTCACGATTTTTTGCGTCTAACGTGTCAACCTTAGCTGACTGTTTTCGACTGGCAAGTTGGGTGTGTCGTAGTATATTAATTGCGACTTTTCTACTTCGCTTTGGTGGTGAAGCAAAGAGTCGCGAAAACTAGCAGACGACGTGAGGTACGTGTGAAACGCTTCGTCGCTTTCTATTGCCCAACCAGTTGAGGATTCTCTGCGGGCAATAATTTGGCAATAAAATTTCCTTCTTCCGATCGAGCGTTTTGACGACTGTGTTAAAGGAGACGAATAACACTGTACTTGCGGCAGAAAGCGCCGTGCTACGCAGCTGCAAGCGCAGGAGCCTCCGACGCGCGGTAGATGGGTGGATGGATGGATGCTATGAGCGTCCCCTTTATAACGGGGCGGTGACAAGTGTGCCACCAGGCTCGAAACGAAAAAAAAAAAAACCTTTACCTTTTTTTTTTGTAGCGTTGGCCTAGTGTCTTTACTTCAATTAAAACTATTTACTACAGAAGAAAAAAAAACCTTACAGCTCCATTCTGCGCCCTGTACGGCAGAATGTCCTTATTTTTTCCCCATTATTTATTTTTGTCCTTTCTCTCTAGTTTTCTGCCACCAATACTCTAACCGTCTCTTACTTATTTCAATCGCGGGTGTGTTCAGCTTTCCATTGTCTCTAAAACCCAAGGCGTCATGTAGGCTCGTGCCTAAACGTACACCTGGTGGATGTCTCCACATTCAATCAGAACATGCTCCGCCGTTTCCTGATCTTCCCCGCAGCACGTGCATTGTTCTTCTTCTTTACTGAATCTCGCTTTATAACTACCCGTTCTAAGGCAACCCGATCTCGCTTCAAACAGTAAAGCGCTTCCCATTGAATTGTCGTAAAATGCCTCCCTCCTTATTTCATTTTTGCCCTTTCGGTAGTTACTCAAAGCCGGTTTTTTCAGCTGCCATCCAGTAAATCCTCTCCGCCTCTCTGACTTTTCGCTTAACGCTCTTTGTTGACATACTGCTTACACTACCAGCCGTATATTTACTAGTGAGTATCCTAGTTCTTTTTCTCCACTCTGTGTCCACGCTCTTCCTATACAAGTAACGGAACACCTTCTCTGCCCATCTACTCTCCTTCATATTCCTTAGCCTTTCTTCGAACCTTATTTTGCTCTGAGCCTCCCTCGCCTCAAAACCTGCCCATCCCATATCGCCCTTTACAGCCTCATTTGTCGTCTTCCCGTGAGCACCCAACGCGAGGCGTCCCACAGTCCTTTGATTTATATCCATTCCCGATTGCACCTCTGCCCTCATGCACACCACTGAGTTCCCAAAAGTAAGCCCCGGAACCATTACACCTTTCCACAGACCTCGAAGCACCTCGTACCTATTGTATCCCCACAATGCTCTGTGCTTCATTATTGCAGCATTCCTCTTTCCTTTTGCTGCTGAGGCTTTTTCCTGTACTTCCATGTACCTGTCACCCTCATTTATCCATACTCCGAGGTACTTGTATTCGCTCACCCTCGGTATTTCTTGGCCCTGTCTTGACACCGCATGATCACAAGGGTCATTGAATACCATCAATCCACATTTTGTTACACTAAATCCTAGTCCTAGAGCTTCCCCTTCCCTTCCGCATATATCCGCCAGCTGCTGTATATCCTCTCGACTGTCAGCAAATAAGACAATATCGTCAGCATGAAATAATCCTCGAAGCTTCTGCTCAATCATCACGGACCTTAGCGAGTCGCAGCGCCGCCATGCGGTGACTATGGGAAGGCATCAGCGCGGTGGCCACGCCAAAGCGCGCGCTCAGCACACTAAGCCAGTATATTCTAGGCACTATACGTATAATGTACTTTTATTCCGTGTTCCGTATTCCGTTTTCCCTGTTACGTCACGCTTGAGGCACCGCCCACGGTGGAAGCCGCGACGTTTTTTGAATTTGGCCAATAAAAAGCGCTCGTAGCCGCCCATAGCTTGTTGAGCAAGACAAGTGCGGCAATTGGCGTTTTTTACGTAGGAATTCTGGGGAAATCTTTAGTAATGTGTAGGTATTTTGGGGGGAAAATCTAGGGCTTTAGTGATTTTTTGGCTGAGGGCCGCAAAGGGGCCGTATAACTCTTTTATTTCGTCCGCGAGCGTGTGACAAAAGAACAATTGTACGCAAATGAAAACAAATTTGTTTTATGAGCTTCTGGTGCTAAGGTTAATGAAGCGTATTGCGAAGTAAACGCAAAACAAACGTATTTTGAGAGTCGTAGCCACATGGGTGTCGCTTTTGCATCCAATCCAAGTCGCTTATGGCGGCCGTTTGCGAGAAAAACAGCTGATCGTCTCTGCGAGCCGTGTTTTCTGTTCTGTCACCTATAATGCTGCGGAAAAGAATGTGATCGCGACTACCGGGGAGTATTTTCGTCGCAGAGGAATATCGGAAGCTGCGAAGAGCAAGGAAAACATGGAATTCTAGCCGCAAGGTGAGTAAAAATGCCGTTACCGCGTTATGTTTACTTTGCTTTGGTTCTTACAGGTAGCGAAAAAAAATCGTTATGAACTGGGGAAGCCTGTACTTCTATCGTCTGATATCTAGTAAGCTCACCTTTGATTTCCTGAACGATAGTGCGTGAGCGAGCGTAGTTACAGCGTACATGGACGTGCACATTCAGTTGTTTCCCCTGTGCATTTTACGTACACTTCTAATGAATCGAACTTGCACAGAAGAAACTTGTTGCGTAAAACATTTGTGTTAACATGCACACCACGGTGTTTCATTTGTGATGATATAACGAATAGATTTGATAAGTATAATTGTTGTAGCCTGCAAAGAACTGTATGATATATGCTGCATTGGTTTACCGCGTTGCGGCGAGAACTCTGAAAAAAAAAAAAAAAAAAAGATGGGAAAATTTACGGAGCCACCTATCAGGCTGTTCCAGCAGCGGAGGGCCTGTTTTTGGTGTGTGTGTGGCTAGAAGTGCTACGAGTGTTTCGCCAAGTTCCGAGGTTTTTTTGCCACGTAAAGGAGGCTCAAGTGTGAAGACTTAACGATGCTACTTTGAAGTGCTTGTACCGAGGTTGAGAAGGAGCGGAGTCAATTCGGGGTCACATTTTCGTGGAACAAAAATAAGTGAAACCAACACTTCAAATCTATTGAGTTCTTGTGGTTGGGCCCTGGTTTAAACGTATAAATAACAAAAAACGGTTGCATTTTTTCTCCAGCTCAATGACAAATGCCTTGTCATCGCCGCCTATCCGAATCAAACCGATGGAGCGTTAGTTTGGTTTCCTGTGTGTTCTTGCATTAATTGGCCTGTAATACATTGTGAATTTCTCTAGCTGCAGCATCCGGAGCTTGTCGATGGAGTGAGTGGCATGCATTCGGCTACCTAATGCATCGCAGGCACCGTCTACATCTCCTGGCTGCCATTGGGCCTGGAGTTCCCCAGTCTTCACTACTGCTGTAGCCACCTCGTCGGCCATGAACATTAAGACTTTATTTCCGTTTTAACTTGTCTTCATTTTTCTGTTCTTTGTTTCACGTTTCTTTATTGCATGTCATCTCTTGGTGTGACAGCGTAGGGCATTAGTGTTTTTAAATAGATACTCCACTTTCTTGTAGTAGTGTGAGCACGTCTTCAGAAGTTGCTTTGACATGTGGTCGTCAGCCTTCTAAAATGATGCACACAACACATATCATGCGCGTCATTTCATGCGGCAAGCCTCTAAGCATAGCCTTTCTCTCCAGTGAAACTGACACTGCAAGATTTCATGGCAGTGCTTGCTCTTCATAAGTTTTTTACATGTGCTAGTCAGCTATCTGAAATGATATGCAGACCATGCTTGACTGTACGCCAAAAGACTGTAGTTGTCACTTGAAGTAGGAATGTATATGACACAAGTGTTTTTACAAGTTGCACTAAAGGATGATATGCCTGTTTGCCACTCACAGAAGGTGCTTTTACACTAAGCAAAATAACAACACAGTCTACTATCTGTGTCCTTTTTGTAACTGCAGTTGACTTTTGCGTGGGTCACAGCTATCAATCCTTTTTCAAAGTTATGTCCTCGAAAACCAAACATATACTTTTTTTTGTAAACCAATTAGGCCAGTTACACTGCAACATGCATTTTACATTTATGTAATGTTGATGCTATATCTGTAAGGAAAAACTTTCCTATTGCTATTCAGGAAAGCATCCATCAATTGCACAGGTGTGTTTTGGACACTGTATATATTGGTTTGTCTTGCTGCTTCATGTACTACCAGTCTTATGCAACTGTCCTTTCTTATAAACATTGACAAACGGCCATCTTGTTAGGGGTACTATACTACCCTGTAATATATCTGAAATGCATAGCTGTGCACACAATTGCCCATGTACCTTGTGATTGGTATACTGTGCAGCAATTTCATGTGTCCCTTTTTTTCATGCTGTAGGATGGGACACAGCAATAAACAGAGACAACATGTGCCGAACTTAAACCAAAATTTGAGGTGCGCAGATACTGTTTACAGTATTTGTCCCTGCCACACGTGACCACAAAGGTGCTCCTTGAAACGCGTATAATGCTTTATGTTGCATGCTGATGTCATCTATATTTCCATTGTATAGTCATTAATTACCCATGCAGTATGATGTCACACTGTGCTTCCTTCAGCATGATGTTTCTTGTAACTTGTGCATTTAATAAATGTCAGTAATGCTTTAAAACATGACACAACAGTTTCACAATGTACGTTTATTTACAGAAAGTATATGCTATCTTTGCATTGGTGTGAACACGAATAATTTTTTAAAATGCCGAAGGCATTTTCTTAGCGAACCTCTGCCACTTTGAGCGTTTCTATCTACGTATCTATCTATCTATCTATCTAGCCGCCTACGTCTGGGTGCTCTCATGATCGCCTCCTTAACTTGGTGTAGACCAAAATTTGCATGGGGAGGGTAAGAGGAGTTGACGAATATGACTGCCGCGTCATGACATAAATAACGTTAAAATCCTGTCGCGTACGTCGTCAAACCCTTTCCACTAGAACACGTGTGGCCCATTACCCCGTTTAACCACGGGCCTAGGTGTACGGGTATCGCCACAGGTGATTGACAGTTTATGTCTACCAGGAACGGCTAGAACAGACACTGGGTAACTTAAATGCTAGAGAGTTAAGTAAAACCAACATCGGCAGCGTTGACCAATCACGCAGGAGAATACAATGAAAATTAGGATCCCAGCAGGAATCGAACCCAAGCATTCTGCGTGGCACTCAGGTATTCTACGACTGAGCCACGACCAGGTCTATAAATTGGTTTGGATAAGAACCTACGCAGGCGCAATATCGGTGCAACGTCAATTGTGGTTGTGGTGCTGGCTATCTAATTATACAAGAAAGCAATAAACACTACATGATACTCCTACGATGTGTACCCCTACGATACGGGCGTCATATCAGATTGACGTCTGTAGTTCCAGTGTTGGCTACTATTTTATAGCAGTCTAATAAACGTTACGTTTGTATTCCTATGATTCAGCAAGCTATATTGAAGAATTGCTCGACCCCTGAGGAATACATTAACGAAAGTTACATATGTTATCCACATCACCGCATCGTAAAGTGCACTTCGTCCACCAGAACGATGAAGTGTCCTCTTCATTTCTTAAGAGGCTGGGCGATGGCCTCATGCTGACCGAAGATGAGGTCAGATTGATTGACAGCCATTTGTATAGTAGGCTACGTAGGCCACATACGCCCAGGTAGTCTACGAATAGGACAAACACCATCCACTGATGTTGGTCTACGTAGCACTATCCAGGCCTACCAGCCTCGACGGCCTATGCCTCACCAACGCGAAAGGTGGCTTCAGGTTCTGACATGTCGCCGGCTCTTCGACAGACAATTTGTCGACGAAATGACCGAGGCATCCACGAATTCCAACAGCTCTACTATACCACGTACTTCAATACACTATGGACCCCTCTTCCCCACGATCACGACCGGATCCTATAACAAGTCATGACCAGCTGCTGGTGCTCACTGATCACGGTGATGATGCCTTGTTCAAGAACTGTAAAAACTTCTTGCACACATGCACACGGGTTCGTGAAACGCACGTGCGTTCTCGGGACACGTATAAACACTACATATCAGCTTACCGCTTCTGGGTTGGGTAATACCCACGTTGTCATTGGCAGCGCGTTACCAACCGTAAACAACTGCTTAATAACACATATGCAGCTCTTCAACATATATATATGTGTGCGTATAAAATATATACAAATCTTTAGCGTCATTTTGTAACGCGTTCGCTCAGTAAAAAAGTCACGCCACAGTCACCTACCCGCCGCATGCTTCGCATAACATCGACTCCCACGGTACGTGGGATCTGCCGAATTTTTTTTACAAGGTTCTGTCTTGAAGAAACTGCGTGCATATTCTTTCACATTACTTCTGCATTCACAAATGAGCACACTTCTGAATGAGAAAAAGGTACTTTAAATGCCAGACGATCTGTTTCAGCATCAGTTGGCCCTTTCAAAAGGGACAGTGTGGTGGATGTGCAACAAAACAGCACAGTGCCCACAAGTTGTGCGTGAAGCAAAAGGCGAGCCGTGTGTTGTTATACAGGAAGTGAGGAGACCAAGACTTGGTGTGCACTTCCAGTCATAGAGCAGATAACGGACAGAATGTTCGTGATTCGAGGACGATCAGCAGTAACAAAAAAAAAAGCCGGCAGATCCCACGCATTGTGGGAATCGATATAATGCGAAGCAGCCAGCAAAGAGCTGCATACATCGTCTTGTATGTCATTGAGGAAAATGCGTGTCATGGTTTTCATGTGAACTCCTATTATTTATGTTCGTCACACAGTAACGTCGCGCAATAGCAACTTCGGTGTCGATCAAGCTAGAGAAACGGCCGCCAGCGCCCCATGAGCGTGGCAGCAAGTCATGCTGTACATGACATACGTGTCATGACTTTCATGTTAACTCGTGTTGTTTATGTTCCTCACACGGTCACGTCGCAAGATACCAATTTTGGTGTATATCAAGCTAGCGGAACGGCCGCCAGCACCCCATGAGCGTGGCACGTAAGTCATGCTGTACATGACATGCGTGTCATTATTTTCATGTTAACTCATGTTATTATGTTCGTCACATAGTGACGTCGCGCAATACCAATTTCGGGTAGATCAAGCTAGCGAAACGGCTGCCAGCGCCCCATGAGCGTTGCACGTAAGTCATGCTGTACGTGACATGCGTGTCATGATTTTCATGTTAACTCGTGTTATTTATGTTCGTACACAGTCACGTCGCGCAATACCAATTTCGGGGTAGATCAAGCTAGCGAAGCCGCCGCCAGCGCCCCATGAGCGTGCCACGTAAGTCATGCTGTGCATGACATGCGAGTCATGATTGTCATGGTAACTCGTGTTTTTATGTTCGTCACAGTCACGTCACAAGATACCAATTTTGGTGTATAAATCTAGCGAAACCGCCGCCAGCGCCCCATGAGCGTGGCACGTAAGTCATGCTGTACATGACATGCGTGTCATGATTTTCATGTTAACTCGTGTTATTTGTGTTCGTTACACAGTCACGTCACGCTATACCAATTTCGGGGTAGGTCAAGCTAGCGAAACCGCCTCCAGCGCCCCATGAGCGTGGCACGCAAGTCATGCTGTATATGACATACGTGTCATGACTTTCATGTTAACTCGTGTTATTTATGTTCCTCACACGGCCACGTCGCAAGATACCAATTTTGGTGTATATCAAGCTAGCGAACGGCCGCCAGCACCCCATGAGCGTGGCACGGAAGTCATGCTGTACATGACATGCGTGTCATGATTTTCATGTTAACTCGAGTTTTATGTTCGTCACACAGTCACGTCGCGGAATACAAATTTCGGGGTAGATCAAGCTAGCGAAACTGCCGCCAGCGCTCCATGAGCGTGGCACGTAAGTCGCTGTACATGACATGCGTGTCATGATTTTCATGTTAACTCGTGTTTTTATGTTCATACACAGTCACGTCGCGCAATACCAATTTGGTGTATATCAAGCTAGCGAAACTGCCGCCAGCGCCCCATGAGCGTGCACGTAAGTCATGCTGTACATGACATGCGTGTCATGATTCATGTTAACTCGAGTTTTTATGTTCGTCATACAGTCACGTCGCGCAATACCAATTTCGGGGTAGATCAAGCTAGCGAAACTGCCGCCAGCGCCCATGAGCGTGCCACGAAGTCATGCTGTACATGACATGCGTGTCATGATTTCGTGTATCTCGTGTTATTTATGTTCGTTACACGGTCACGTCGCAAGATACCAATTTGGTGTATATAAAGCTAGCGAAACGGCCGCCAGCGCACCATGAGCGTGACACGTAAATCATGCTGTGCATGACATGCGTGTCATGATTTCTGTTAACTCGTGTATTATGTTCGTCACACAGTCACGTCGCAAGATACCAATTTGGTGTATGTCAAACTAGCGAAACGGCGCCAGCGACCATGAGAGTAGCATGTAAATCATGCTGTACATGACATGCGTGTCATGATTTCATGTTATGACTTGTCATTTATGTTCGTCATACAGTCATGTTACGCCATGCCAATTTGGTGCACATTCGATGAACCAAGCGACCAGGAGAGCACAAAGTCGTAGGCGGCTAGATAGATAGATAGATAGATAGATACGCTCAAGTCGCAGAAGTTCGCTAAGAAAGGCTTCCATTTAAAACAATACCAACGACTGACATCAACCCTTGCTTTCCAGTGAATTGGCTATAGCATCAGCTGCCGAGTACAGTTATTGACATTGCTAAATGAAAAGTTCCTATCTACCGCCATATAAA